>NW_024881930.1:0-537590 GCF_019059575.1 Amphibalanus amphitrite
GAGCGGCGCGTCCGGGACTTGTGCGCGAGGTGCGTCGCCGCGGCCAGGGCATCCTTGATGTCTCGGAAGCGCTGGCGTGTCGCGTCCGTCCACGCGACGGGCGCTTTGGAGTTCTTGCCCTTGTTAGTGAGCAAGGCGTGCAGGGGCTGCAAGAGTCCGGCGGCCCGTGGACGAAGCGGTGGTGGTAGTACGCAACCGTCCCCAGGAACTTCCGCAGCTGGGACTGCGTGGTCGGCTCTGGGAAGTTCCTGATGGCCTCGACTCGTCCAGGCAGCGGGCGGACGCCGTCGGCGTCCACCGAGTGGCCGAGGAACACCACCTGCTGCTGTCCCAGGACGCACTTGGGCCTGTTGACGACGACGCCGTAGGTGTTGAGGCGCTGAAGTACTGGTCCAGGAAGTACAGGAAGTGAAGTACTTCGCGTCCCGCTGGAAACCCTTGTGGTTAATCTGGAAACCCGTTCCAGGTTACCTTGTACGTGGCGTCCACATGCAGCACTTCAGATCTCGCACCCTTACGTTGCAGAGCCTTAGTACTCAAACTGCACGGATCAATCCCAACTGCAGGTCCACCTTTGCATCACAACATACACATTATTGTCGCTTTCAGGCAGCGCTTAGCGCTGCTCACACCACTCGTTGACTTCGCAGAAGGAAACTGGAGCAGGGCCCAGCTTCTCTTCCCGCAACTTACGCAAGTAGTTATCTATCTTTTTGTCGCTGACGACGATGTCTCGGTTACGGAGGGCCCAGAACAGCTGAAGAGGCTTCGTCACCAGAATGGAGACCTTGATCAGACTTAATTAATCACAAAACTTTCATGCATACCTGCAACACAAGACAGCGCAGAAGTTACCAAATAATAGACGTCAACGGGCGTACATACATCGCATAGGCAATGCGGGCAATACCGGGCAATTAAGGCACAAATGCCTACAAACCATGCCATTCTCCCCCACCTCAAAACTCACAGTAACTTGAACGTTCATAGCGAGGCCCTGGGGCTCTTCCAACAGTGCGAGGGCCACACAGGAGGCCGATGTCGGTGCCGTCTGCACCACAGACCGTTCGTCGGTGATGGCGGCGACGGCGACAGCAGCGGCGACAGTGTAACGCCGGCCTCAGAGACTGCCAATCTGTCAGCAGCAGCCGTCGCTCCAAGTGGCGCTTGCGACTCGCAGGCTGCATCAGTCCTCTGGACGTCCAGGGCGGCCCATTCCGGCCGGCGGCCTTGTGACTTGATGTTGTTGCTTTTGAACTTGCATGTTGATTTCTCGCTGCTGGTCTTGTCTGTTTCATACTGTTGCTGCTAGCTGGTATTGTGCCTGTGGATGTCCTGGTACCTGCCTATAGGACGGCTACCTGCAAGAGAAAAAGACAGAGGTCAATTTAAAGTATTTAAAAAATATGATGACATGACCACCCAGTCCCTAATGCTTGCATGTGTGTAGCCATGCTTGGAGGGCTACGGGGATGTTCGCGTGAACTGCCGAGGAACGCACTGTGCATTGGAATGTGAAGTCCTAGGGTGCGTTCGGAGAGGCACGTTCCACTGAACTCTCGTCGCCTTCTTCCTCTCCCCCCGCAAGGGTTTGGCAGTGACCTGGGTCGCTGTTGGACTGGGTTCCTTGGGCCCTTGCCCCGCGGCGGCCCTGGTCTCGGCCAGCAAGGGGAGTAGCGCCCCCTCGGCCCCAGCTTGACCATTGCTTGCTTACGACTTGCTCTGATCGCTTTTTTCCGGAATCAATCAATTTATTGGCAAAAGATATCACACAATAAATACAACACAAAACAGATTTCATACAACATGCAATGCACGCCGCATCCCCGCCCGCGCTGCCCCGTGATACACCTGCCACGGGGCAGCGCCCCTATATCACCGGCCACCGTCTCTGATCACTTGATGGACATTGGACAGATGGTACGGCCCGAATTTTCTTGGTTTCCGTGGTTTGTTTCTTCTGTGCGGTCTTTGTTTGCTCTTGCTTTGTTTCCTTCCCGGATGTCCGTGTTTTGTTCGATCGCTGATTTTCTCATTCTTTTTTTCACCCTTTTTCGTTGTTGTTGCACCTGCAGGAACACAAAGCGCAGGCGCTTGGCGGCTTGTCAGCCTCTGCGGCTCGCTCCGCCTGCCTCTGTAGCAGCGCCACTAGTTTGTCAATCAACATTTTATTCATCGCTCACTTTAAGCTCAATCACGTAGTTAAATCACAAAACCGACCGCGCTATGTTACGTTCTTGATTTTCGGTTCGAGTGAAAGGGCAAATAAATGAGAAACGCGATTTATTTTACAACGGTACGTATGGGCCGAAAGAATGATCCAGCCTTGAAATATCTTTCATTGCCCGCTTCTTACGGGCGGTTTGGGACCGTTTCGGGTCTCTGGCACTGGAGAGGCACATGGTGACTCAGCGATTAACCTTGGTGTTCTCCATGCAAAGTATAACAGGCCTGTAAAAAAAGAAACAATTTACTGTGAAATACAGCGTACAAGCCTGGTTCATGACAACATGATAACAGGCAGTTGACTTTAAAAATATAAACCATCGATAACAATTAGCATGGATCAACCATTTATAAAAGATGACAAGATTATAGGGCCGTACTTAACATCCTTCCATGACCGAGAAAAGAGTTGGGCTCTTCTCGGATCGCGGCCTGGCACTCGGCCATGTCCGGGCACTTGCACTCTGCTATGTACATCGCCATCCGTCGCTGCGAGACATTGTTTTCCTCTTCTGTCCACCTCACACGCTTCCGAGGCTCAGACCGTACGCCTCCACCTCGAGTTTATCCAGAGTTTTCCCGGCATTCCTGCCCATCTTCCGGTTCATGGCGATTAAAATCTTGCTGATCATAGCGGCGTACACTGTCCTATTTGGCAGTCGATACACGTCCCTATGCACTCGGATGTCGTGTCCCGTGAAACGAGCAACGACATCCATTTTGGTCTCACTCAGTTGTAGCAGTTTGAGCATGGTCGTTACGTATTTACGATAGCCAGTAGCGGTTGTGTTCCGCTCCGGCCTGACGCGCGAACATCCGCACGCAGTCACTGCCCCGCATCGATGCTGCGGGCGGACCAGTATCGCCGACAAACGTGTAGGGGTTGCACCCATCCACCCCAGCTGCCTCTCTGAAGGAAACCAGCAGGTCTATTGTCCCGACCATTGCCTCAGAAAGAAGTAGCGGGACACCCCTGCCCCTCTTGCCACGCACCGTGACATGGGTCATGGCCTTTCCCAGAGGACAGGCCAGCTCCACGCGGTCCCCCTTCTCCACCGGCCTCTGCTCCCGTGGCGCCCATTCTGCCCCCGTCAGACACGAGGAGCAGAGGAGCACGAGCGGCCCCACCCACCACATGGGCGGAGTCGTTGAGTCGTCTTCGTAAGGAAATCAGCTGGGCCGCCAATATCGCCACCAACATGGCGTCTCGATGGCGTCGAAAGGGAGCGCGATCTCGCGACAGCCTGTGGAAAGCCGACTTTCGCTGGTACCACAACGACCGGTGGGTGGCTCTGAAAGCCTCTCGCACCGATGAGGTCACGATACTCGTCATTGGCCCGGATATCTCTGTGAAGGACAACAAGGCTGATCATTCGCAAAGCGCAGTTTCACGATGCCGGCAACTACAGCTGTTTCGTGCAGGTGCCGAAACCGCCGCGTTGGTACAACTATACGGTGCTCGTCACTGAACCGCCCAAAGAACACCTGACCGACGACTATGACTACATGTACGACGACTACGACTACATGTACGACGACTACGACTACATGTACGATGACTATGGCTATTTGGACGACTACTACCCCGATGAGTGGGATCATGAAGAGGGAGACTACGGCGACCAGACCTTTGGTGACTATCCGGACTTTGATTGCGACGCTGACCACACGAACGAGACTTCGGATGTCACGACGCCAGGGAGCGAAGTGGTGACGTCGGAGAGTGACGTAGTGAACACCAACACGCCGGAGGGCACCACCGAGGCTGCTGGCCCAGAGGCTGCCTCTGTGACGGTCGACAGACGGACACGCAGACCAGAACACGCAGTCCTCGCCCAGAAACAGAAAGTGCGTCAAGTTCAGGATCTTAGAGGACTTGGGCAGCTGCTGTGGTATCAAACAACCTTCTCAAACAAACCTTCCGTTATTATTTACAAGCGACATCTTCAACCGAACCAAACCGACATAACTGACCGACCGACCTCACACACAAAATTCACCAACCGAACCGACCGTCCGACATCTCTCCATCCCCATCTCACTGTTTCCCTCCAAAAAAGTATAAACATTCAGCTGACGACGAACTCTACCGGGTGGGCCTCGACACTCCAAACTTGGTAGCGATAAGCGCTAGAACATGGTGAGCATTTTAAAATGCTTCACTTCTGACACAATATGCGTGACATAGCTGTCATCAAGTCTGACTGGTATGACGAGGATTTTTTTTCGTGTAGATAACGAAATTGCAAACCTTCATATTTGCACAATGCATCTGTTCCTGAACCTGACTAGTGCTCAGACGACTGGCTGAGCTTAGCTCACTGTTTTTTTTATAGTTATTTCAGAGCCCGAGTTTCCTCAGCGAGAGCGTGAGGCCTGCTCGTTGCAGCGCCGTCAGCACAATTTCCAGGTTGTCTCATCTCAGGGAGGTCCTTGGACAGAATTGGAATGCCATCAAAATATTGCACGTAGATCTCGGGTGGCACACCTGCCAGGACCAGACAGACGTTGGACGTGCGGGGCAGGTCACAGAGACCGTACGGAGCCGTCACATACCGGTACAGGCCAAACTTAGTGGCGATCGTCGTCTTTTCTCCGTCTGCCTCCCGGACAGGGATCTGGTGGTATGCCTGAACAAGGTCAATGGAGGCGAACCGCACTGCCCCACTCAGCTTCGGCAAGCTCGAGTCAATCCTTGGGATCACCTGCACTGGGGGTGTCCTCGTCACCTTGTGCAACTTTCTGAAGTCGCCACTTATTCGTATCTGGCCCCCGTGTGGACTTTTGACGAGAACCAGAGGGCTGGCCCACTGGGACTGTGCGACAGGCTCGATGACCCCATCTTGTACCAACTCATTCAGCTGCTCTCTCACAAGTCCAGTCAGGTGCCCTGGGGTGGGTCCAGGGGTTCTGGAACAATGGCCTGTTGTCACCTGTAGAGTGTAGGAATTGTGTGTTCAGTAACTATGGTGCGACCTAGTACTGAAAATAAATCCTGATAACTGAGGAGGAGATTCCTAACTTTCGACTGTTCTGGTTTCTCGATATGAGCTAGTACAGACTCCTTCACTGTGGTGGCTGAAGGTCCATCTACCTCCATCATGAAGGCACTTTCATCGCACTGTTCAAAATCTCCCACATGAGTGTCCTTGTACACAGTTACATCCTGGTCTGTTGGATTGGTCATACGCACTGGCACTGCGTTGTCATGAACCTGCACTGCCAGGTGTGCCACACAGTTCTATTCTGTCTACAAGTCTTGCATATCCACTACACCAAGTACACCACAACACACATCAGGTACACTACAAGGACACTGGTTACCGTAAGGTGGGACTATTTGAGACAGTGGGGCTATTTGAGACAGTATTTAAAATTGCTATAAAATAAAAACCACTTAAAATTTATGCTTGATTTTTTTGCTCAGGCGATTTACTGCTCGATTCCACACCTCCCTGAGCAAAAATATCACACAAAAATCAAACGATCTTCATTTTATAGCGATTTTAAATACTGTCTCAAATAGCCCCACTGTCTCAAATAGCCCCACTTTACGGTATTCAAGACAACTTTGCCAGGCAGGATGACCTCACGACCTGCCTGCACTATAATGGTTTCTGGCACCATCACACAACCTACCCTCAGAGTGCCAGCGCTACCCGTGTTTCCCTTTGTCTCCAGCTGGATACAGTCTCCATGGATCCAGGATCACTGTTGTTCTCTAGGACATGTCTACAACTGCCCCAGCCTCCCACAAAATATCTTTTCCCAGAGATAGGGTTCACTCAACACACTGGCAACCATCACACACACATTTTTTTAACTACTAATCTCGCAACTGATACAGCCTTGCCTTTTACATTTTTGTAATTGGTATTATCAGCAAGTTTAACACTTTTCCCCATGAGAAGTTGGCAAATATACTCTGGCAACTGGTCCTTTCAACATCAACAACAAACAAAACACATTTATTAAACATAAAATGGAAATAAGCAAATAGTCCAGCAAATAGTTCAACCTGCGAGCCAGGTGTTCAAGCTCTTCAGTGACATTACGTAGAGCATTGTTGAGGTCTGAAGCCAGCTGCCGACCAATTGTGGTTGCCATTTGATCGACAGCTGACCTCACAGCTTCCTGTATTGACCCTCTGACCTTTGACACGGCACTTTCCATGGCATTTTCAACAATGGTTTGGATCTGCTCCGTGGAGACAGGGAGCATGGTCTGTTCCGCGTGTTGCGGCGAAACTGGCGCAACCACGCTACCCTTTGAACCCTTGGAGCCGTTCCGCCTTGTATTGGGCGGAGATACCTTACTCGCCAATGACATTTTTGACCATCAACGAGTCCGATGCTGATAAATATATACAAGGTCTTTAAGGTCACGAAAAAAGTCACGAAAAATGACACCGCCAATCCCCACCGCGTGTCCCTAAGAGCTGGACAATGATTGTGTGCTGTGCTCCACAATCATTGCGCCGCGCGCTATTCCTTCTTATCGGCCCCCTATAGATCTTATCCATCAATATCTATTTTTTCTAATGACTTGTAGAGAAACAATTTTAGAGCGTTTAACAAAATAATTTCGTAACCTATGAGCGATGGAAAAGCCCAATCGTCCAACACATAAAAACATTGGGACACAAACAGCTGGAAACTGTTGGTACTTTCGCGTACGTAATACAACGACGCTGGCAATCAACAAGTTGCAACATACGCCCGAGATAATAAGTTTCAGATAACGACGCCGGCCAAGAGGTGCGCCATCCGAAGGCTCCAGTTGAGCTGGGCGCAGGTACTAAATAGCATCACAGAAAATCCTATATTCATCTCGCCGCATTTAAGCACACCAATCGAAAGACGACAGCGTGACCGCGCTGACAGGCAATCAACCTGGCCACATAAAACTAGCTAGTGCAAAGAAGATGTCTATATAAAACACTGGACCATGCAAAGCGTTCATGTAAATAAAATACGAGTAAAGATGACGCGCTTGAGGGCAGACTGGCCAAACAGTGACGTTACACGCGGAGCTCATCACTGCACAACCCATTCATCAAAAAAGACCTCGTGGATCCCTATATACGTCATAACTAGCCCTAGTACGGAAATGGCTGGCTTAGAGCGCAGGATCCCAATTGTCATCCCCATTACGTGGTCCCCAGAAGTCGCCAGGCCGAGAGCCAATGGCAGTTAAGCACATCTTACACGTGTCGACAAACGTCACACAATGAATCCAATAATGAGTCCGCCAATGCCTGCCTAATTCTGCATGCAGGCTGCTATTTACCACCACGGCGGAAGGCTAAAACGCATCCATACAGCTCAACATAGGTGTCGATTTCCGCCGGGTTGGGGGTGCTCAAGCTCTCTAAATTCCCCGCCGGCTCGACCGGCTTGGCTTTGGAGCCCCACAGACTGTGCGGGTCAAGGTCACCGCTAAGGCAGCGGCGGATTTGCTGCGCCCGGGCAGTGGGCACCCTCAATTCGGTGAAAATCGACACCCATGCAGCTCAACATGACAAAACGCTGCATACAAGCGCACGTCCTCGCATTTAACTGCGTCACTAACCTTGTACAGCCCTCAGCAGACTGCGTGGTAGGTATTCTTTTTTCGACAAAACCGGTGATAACTCAAAGGCTATGTTATCAGTCGGTCGGAACTCACTGCAAATAGATGCGCCATGCTCCACTTCTTCGATTAGGTCCATCACTAGACAAAGTATACGCCTTGTGTGGCAAGAAAATGCAAAAGTCTGTTTTGGGGGCAAATATAAACTTTTGGATTTTGCTGCCAAACTGGATAGAAAATGAACACGATGATAATGCCAATCTAAGGTGCGAAGTGTCGCGCGTCATACTGTTACGATTTCCGAGTGACCGATGGCATAGTATTCGCGTTATTCTCGGTTTTGTCGAAAAAAAGAATACCTACCACGCAGTTTGCAGAGGGCTGTACACTGTACAACACTGGTGAGATGACTGTCCGAAGGAAACTGCCGACTTTGGCTGGCAACATTCAGGGTTGGTGACTTATGTACTGAGTTCGGCTGGCTGACGCGATGTGACTTCAGGACCGGTTTATGAACGGGCCATCCTAGCCCCATACTACAGGAGCCCAGCTGCTCTTGGCGAGCGGCGGCAACTGGACGAGGCTGGACCCCTACTACAGGAGCCCAGCTGGTCCTGACGAGCGGCGGTTACTGGACGGACGAACGGGTCAGCCTGGACCCCTATTGCAGCAGTCCGGCTGGTCTTGGCGAGCGGCGACGACTGGACGAGGCTGGACCCCTACTGCTGGAGTCGAGCTGGTCCTGTCGAGGAAATAGTTCACCTTTAACATGGGATTTTAAACTGAGATAGCAGTCTGATAGAGCAGATTTGCGTATGCCTTATATTTGAACTGTTTGCTTAGGACCACACTATAGCCTGAGATATTCACCTTTTATCAGTGAATATTGGTGCTTAAATTCATGTTCTAGAGCTCATTTACAGCTAGCAGAAGCCTCTTCAACACACAGTGGCCAATCAGCGATGAGAGCACTTACAGCAGCAACGTTGTGGCCCGCCCTGTCCGCCATTGTTACGCAAGCTGCTCCTTTAGCTGCCAAACGTGTACTATCCTTAACACACTATTGTCTGGTCCCCACTGACTGAAGGATTGGTGATAGGTTTAAAACCAGGAAATAGCACACATAGAGATATCAAGGGGATTAACTATGGATGTAGCAGGACTAAACTACCGCTCCTATTCCGGCCAGCCGGTCAAGACGGGCTAAGGCCAGCGTCTAAAGCCTCGGGATGGCTTAGATTCCTTCCCTTGCCAGGCGGAGGTACTCAGACTGACTGATACGATGTACTTTGCCCGCCTCGGAGTCCACAGCGGTCTGAGGGGCTTCAGGATCCGCCCCTTCTTGTGGGCGGTTGGGCGCGAAGTACCGAACTGCGGTGTAAGCCTCCGACGTGGCCAGAAGAACGGCTCGGGACAGCGGCACCTTGCCGCCCAGCAGCCGGAGATTCAGGACACATCGCACGAGGCTCATCACGACCGCCAGGCAGCCAATGATCATGACACCGAATCCGAACCAGCCGCCCACAACGTAACCTCGTTGGAACATCCAGCCGGAAATGATTCTTGGGACTCTCTCCTTCACAGCGTTGAGATGGTCCTGCAAGGATGCATGGGATACAGTGTTGCCAACGAGAGCATTGATCTTCGTCAGGGTCCGTGCTTCCGACGTTCCAGGGGCCTCAAGCGCAGCCCGCAGGCGTTTTATGTCCTGGCTCCGGTAGATGCCCGTTTTCTCCAGCTCTGGAAGAGTGGTGGTTTTCCATCCCGGCAGTTTGCGTGACATAGGGAAGTCTTTCGCTTGGCGGGGTTCCACAAGTGTATGTGAGCTCAGAGCTGTACCACATCCCGTGTTCCTCGAGGAATTCAGATTTTATGTTAGTGGGCCAAAAATAAAGCATTCGATAGGCTGGAGAATCTAAGGCCGCCGAATAACCGGCGACGCGCTGCCGGACTTACATGATAGCAGTTCGTCGGTTTCAGCACCGGACTGGCACCCACGCTGACAAATCGGCAACCGCGTCGCACCGCATCGACCGAAGCGGGTGTTCACAGGCAGAGTCACACAGAGCGAGTGTCTCAACGTCCGGGACAAATGTCCCGGACCGGATGGTCCTGCGACCCACACGGCACCAACAGTAGAGTCCGGTGACGAGGTTCGAGTGTCCAACCAGAGAGTGTGTCCGCGCTCGCGTCGTCGCTGCTTTTATATGGAGCAGCGAAGCGCATCGATTGGAATCGATCGGCCCACACGGCTCGGAGATAGGGCAGCGTGTTACATGAAACTCGGTTCGAAAGAAAGTACGGCGTGGTCACACAGCCAGCCGCCCGGCTGAGTCCTCGGCCTGCTTGATCAGCAGGGCGGATAGTCGCTCCACGTCCGACCGCGCCATGTTGAGTTGCGGTCGTGTGTATTCGGAACACTACACGGCACTACACACACGAGCGTGCGCACCCCGGCACGCAGCCGAGCCAACTGACCCTGACACCGGCAGCGCCCTGCGACCCTGGTCGCAGGGGCGGACCCAGCCGCTCTGACGGGAGGGTCTATCACATCACATCAATGAAGAGGCTTCGTCACCAGAATGGAGACCTTGATCAGACTTTATTAAACACAAAACTTGCATGCATACCTGCAACACAAGACAGCGCAGAAGGTACCAAATAATAGACGTCAACGGGCGTACATACATCGCATAGGCAATGCGGGCAATACCGGGCAATTAAGGTACAAATGCCTACAAACCATGCCATTCTCCCCCACCTCAAAACTCACAGTAACTTGAACGTTCATTGTGACATGTATGACTAGATAAGTGAAGCTTTTTTTTAAAATATGTATAAAAAATTAACCTTTTTTAAATATATTTAAAAAGTTTCACTTAGCTAGTCATCATAGTTACTTAACACGATCTTCGCTAGCAAGTGTAACGCTTAAAAGACTGACAAAACATTATTTACATAAACTGGGCGAGCGTCATGGGCAGGAAGTACGTACAGCGTTATATAGTGTAGTCACTCAAGTATGCGGGGCGATGTCCGATCCGACCCGAACGGCGCATGGGCGCTGTCTGAACCAGTGGATGAATCGTCTCTGAAAAGCCGGAGATCCACCTTGAGTAGTGGGCGAACATGCCGGTCACTCGCTTCAGTGAGGGCATGTCACGAGGCTCGGGGAGATCTAGGAAGGGACGGAGGCGCTCAGGACTCCGGACAAAAGTATGGGTTAGTGACGTGTTTGTCCGAGGCCTTCACGTCCTCCTCTCGGGCACGCCTGGTGACATCCTCAAAGTGCCGCCCAAATGACGTCCGCGTCCCATACGTCTTCGCGTGTTCGTCTTCGGGAACGGGATCTTTCTCGACCTAACCGTCGGCGTCATCGTCAGACCCTGCCACCGCCAAGTTTAAGTGTGACAGGTCCAGGTGGATAATGCATTCTGTGGACATTGCTAAGATGCACAACTTCCCGAAGCACTCGCCCAGGCCCGGGATGGACGACACCTGCTGCATCTTGGCGAACAGCCACATGTAGCTCATGTTTGCTGCTCCCTCGATTCCCTTACCCTTGAGCGTGCGCGAAAAGCTATGGGAGATGTGGGCTCCACAAAGGCGGGTCGCGGGTCCGGGTTGGTGACGGCTTTCCAACAGGTCTCGAGGTATGCCAGGGTCGTCGTTTTCAGAAGACCCTCCGCCACGGTGTGTATGAGCGCCCAACTGAAGTCAGTCACAATGCGGGGGGGGGGGCTCCAGGGTCGCTCTTGTCACCAGCCAGTACCCTTTGCCAGCTGGGAGAGGAAGTTCGCGACTGTGGGAACAGTATGGCTCTCCGCTAGGAGGTGTGCCAGCGGATAGTTTCTGGTCTCTGCCTCGGGGCTTTCGGTGATGAGGGCATAGAGAAACAGTTGCTTCTCGCCGACCTGGTGGGTCACGAAGCCGGTGGCGTCCAGGTGAGCGGTGTTGCGGATGGGGATCCTTTTTATGAAATGTTTTCGGTACAGGTGTACCACCACCAGCGGCACTTATGCGATTAGCTGGACGCCGCCTTTCTGGACCTTGCTTGACCCGTCCTCGAATTGAGACACGTCCACGTCCTCTGACCAGCCAGCAGAATGGCGTTCGGTTGCGCGGCGCTTGTAGGCAGCTTGGCGCAGAACTGCAGCCGGCGGTGCTTGGGTCACGTTCCCGTCGAGCAGGTGCGCATCGGGTGTCTGCTGCAGCATTTATTGCCTGGTGATATGGGCTCCTTCTTGGTCGACGAGAACGGTGGTCGCATGGCGTCACTCTCTGCTCAGGTGGCATTGAGCGAAATATTCCTGATGAGCTGCGCTGGTAGACCCGAACACCTGGCAGTGCCGGTCCGGCTCCCCGGCGCCGGCGGGTAGCGGACCACGAGGCGGTATCGGTGGCAGCCGGGGAACCGCCAGGTGGCGAAGCTCGTGAAGAGCGGTGTATTATTCTTTCGGGACCCAGCTTTCTTAAGGTACGCCGTATAGTATAGCGCATTGCCAGCGCCATACGAAAATGATACTACATCGTAAAAGCCTGTGTGGGCTGGACAAGACTATCGACGTCCACCCCGGATGCGCCGGTAATATATAATACTGAACGAAGCCGGTGTATGTAAATTTTCAAGACCCAGGTCCTTACTTGCTTTTTGAACGAGGTCGAAGGCCGAGTAAAAAAAAAATCAGTATGGACTGAGGTCTTGAAAATTTATCACTGGCCGAGTTTGGTAGGTACACTCATGAGAAAAATTTTCACTCCAAATAAAAGAGTAAAGTGCTTCCATTTCTGACCCACAGTTTAGAGTACAATTAAGGTCGTACAAATACGCTTATAAAAAGAGTTATGGATGTAGGGTAATCGTACTCTTAGATGAAAAGGTGTCAACAGACTCCAAGATTCAGAGTTCGGTAGACAATGACGCTGCTTTTAATAGAAGCGTCACACCAAAAAATAGGGCCGCTGAACCCCCTTTCCGTTTTTATTGCACGATGAATGGTAATATTACTCCTTTCTTTAGGTTTGGCTGACGTCCGCGTCCCGTACGTCTTCGCGTGTTCGTCTTCGGGAACGGGATCTTTCTCGACCTAACCGTCGGCGTCATCGTCAGACCCTGTCGCCGCCGAGTTTAAGTCTGACAGGTCAAGGTGGACCATGCATTCTGTTGACATTGCTAAGATGCACAACTTCCCGAAGCACTCGCCCAGGCCCGGGATGGGCGACACCTGCTGCATCTTGGCGAACAGCCACATGTAGCTCATGTTTGCTGCTCCCTCGATTCCCTTACCCTTGAGCGTGCGCGAAAAGCTATGGGAGATGTGGGCTCCACACAGGCGGGTCGCGGGTCCGGGTTGGTGGCGGCTTTCCAACAGGTCTCGAGGTAGGCCAGGGTCGTCGTTTTCAGAAGACCCTCCGCCACGGTGTGTATCAGCGCCCAACTGAAGTCAGTCACAATGCGGGGGGGGGGCTCCAGGGTCGCTCTTGTCACCAGCCAGTACCCTTCGCCAGCTGGGAGAGGAAGTTCGCGGCTGTGGGAACAGTATGGCTCTCCGCGAGGTGTGCCAGCGGATAGCTGGCACGGGAATGAGCACAGGAATTTGATAAGCGCTACTACCATCTGCTGTGCGACTGCGAGCAGCTTTGATCATAAAATCACAGGTATGATCACAAGAATTGAACATGCACCACTTGCACTTCTAAGTTCAATTATCGGCACACCTCAGCAGCTTTAGCGCTTCGGCGAGATCTGTCTTCAGGCGATTTCGTCACGGGCTGAACATTCACAGGTGTGATCACAAGAATTGAGCATGCACCACTTTCACTTCTAAGTTCAATCATCGGCACACCTCAGCAGTTTGAGCGCTTCGGCGAGATCTCCCTTCAGGCGACTTCGGCGCGGGCTGAACATTCTTCCAGACATAGAAAATACTCGCTCATTGGGACCCGAGCTTGCCGGAACAGCAATGATGTTACGAGCGGCCACCTCCAGGTGTTGGTATATGTAGATGCCCGCTTTCAGCGCCCAGTGCTCCACAGGGTCCACGCAGACGGTCGGCTTCCGTAGGCAGGCCTCCAGCTCCGCATGTACAACAGATTTTGAAGTCGTAGCCGGTTCCTCCGGCTGCTCGGCCATGAAGCCGTAGAGACTGCCGATATAAGAAATGTACGATAACTACCATGCGTTCCAATAACAAGCTTACTGAGCTTAACGTCAATAACCTATGTACCAGTCATTTGACATGCTCGAATGACATACCTATCAATTCAACTCCTCGTGGCATGGTAAAACTAATGACGCCGAATACCTACAGCTCCCACCCGCAGTCGACTCTCTTCAGAGGAGGTGCTCCAAATTACAGCTCTTGCGCCACATCAGCATGGGTAGAACCAGAGCTGTGTAAACCGGTAGAACCGATCTGTTGCATCAGGTTCAGGTGCAGACGAGCTGAGCTGGTTGCGGGAGAAGCGGTGTGCTGCCGGGTGGCATCGCCCGACCCCATGGCGTGGTGCGGGAGTTGCTCGGATCACGTCGGGGTCACCAGTGTAAACTGAGGGACGGCCGTCCCAGTTTGCATCATCCGATCAGTGTGATTGGGAGGCGTGTTCCGTTCCGAGCACTCACCTTCCTGGGCTCTTCATGTCGCCCCAGCTCCTTGGTCTTCCGTTTTCCTTAAAAGTATCGGTACGACGAGTAGAAGAGTGTATTAACAAAATTTCAGAATTTACTATCGTACACGACACACGGACGTCAGACGGCATACTAAACTGCGCGCATGTGCCCACTGTTCCGGTCAACCTAGCACCGTGCCACATGCGCAGTGTGTGTGTGTGTGTGCGGATAATTACATGAGCAGTGGCACACCGACACGACGACACATGCGCAGCAGGTAGCCGCGGCTATATGAAACTCCTACAACACGACTGCGGTCCACCAGTTCAGGTCCTTCAGGACATCCTTCATGATGCGTTGAAACATGCCGGGGCTCGTCTTCAAGCCGAACGGTTGCCGGTTCCACTGCTTCAGTCCGACCTCGATCACCAACGCAGTCACCTCTCGAGACTCGGGGGCGATTGGCACCGCCCAGCGAGCACCAACGTGACAAACAGAAAACTTGGATACAAACGCGACCCAAACGCGCCCAAAATTGGCTAACTTGTAGCCGGGCACCAACGTGACATCACATCGCACATTTCACTGATAAATGCATAGACAGGCCACACTACCACGGTCAGGCCCTAAACGTTTACACACCCGAAGAGACTTTCATCAGCTTTCGGTTCAGCCTATTCACACCAACTATGGCCGCGGCCGTGACAGCCTTGCAGTGGGCGTACAGCTGCACGGGGACAAATGTTTCCGTCATCTGTCGAAGGCGGCCCTTTGCGCACATCGACTCCCGCCGACCGGGATACTCAGGGGTACTAGCGATGCACTCTACGAGACGACGGAGCACAGTCTTGATCAAAGATGGCACTCGCCACCTGTGACTCAGCTATTTCGTAGGCAACCATCATCACCCGAAACAGCTGTTTTGATGGCACATTCAGGCTGCCAATGTCGATACTGCGCTTGCCAGTGAAGCTTTTAAAGCCAGTGAGGCTTTCTCTGTCCTTAGGCACAGTGGCCCGTCCAGCGCACAACGCGGTATTACAAGCGGAGCACGTTTGGTCTGCCCCACTCTTGAATACCAGGCATCCTGCAATGTATGCCAGTACATTCTCAGTGATCTTGTCCTGGGAAACAACCGTCACTGATGGATGACGACAGTTACCGTGCTCGGACGCAGCCATCACGCCATTGACTGCGGTCTTCTGAAACGCTCCCCGGAACTGCGTTGGGTTTGGTTTGTCATTTTGATGGCCCGCTCGCGGGATGGTACCGCAGAAGTTATCCAGACCATCTTGGCTGAGCCTCCTGGTCTTTAGGAACTTCAGCACCCCTCTGACCGCGGCCCACAGCTGGAGGACGGCGTTGACGGTGAGTTGGAGCCCACGAACGTCAGTCGTCGCGACGCTGCTCCAGCGAGCCAGACAGTTTCGGGTCTCCAACAGGAACCTGGTGTGGTCCTCTTCTGTCCGCGCCGAGAAAGCCCGCTTGTTCCGACAAGCGTCGTTCACGTATGTCGAACCAGTCATTCAATCGCAACAGGCCTTCGGCGGTAAGCAGGATAAATTCTCCCAGCAGACCTGTTGCCAAAATAGTTGACGTCTCTTTGGCAGGTGACGCTGTAGCCGTCGGAGGAGCTTATCTTATAAAGTATCATATTATATCCTTCACATCTTCTTGTATTCTCAACTCACTTCAGGTAACACTTCAAACAAGCACTCCGTCCCAGCCGCGTCCGCCCAACACCGCCACACCAGCCGCACTCCCCACTCCCAGCCGAGCCGCGGCCCCCGCCTCGGGGCAGGATCTCCGCAGAGGCGGCACCAGCCCGGCGGCCGCTGCCCCGTGCGGCCCGACGCCGCCCGTGGCAGACGGGGAAAACGAGATGCAAACTAACGAACTCGTCTACAACGCCATTCTTGGGCCAATATGATTATTCCACAAATGCATTACCAAAGTGTAGCAGATGATGCCATAGATTAAAAAAAAAAAAAATGCAAAGACGTCGGAACTGTAACAGATTGAAACAGTTTTGTCGCACATTAGAACTGTAAACGATTTGTTAGAATCGAGATCTGACGCTGGTTTAAACAGCTCTTGAATATCCCCGGTAGCTGTACTCACGTCAGCGAGTGGGCATCCAACATTGAACGAACGCTCAACAGTGAGTCGAATACTCAAGAAAGAGTCGAATACTCAAGAAAGAGTCGAATACTCAAGAAAGAGTCGAATACTCAACAAAGAGCCGAGGGCAACAACTGTACCAACAGCAGCAATACCTACGCAAAAGAGCGAGACGGAAATCGCCATTCGTGTTGCGACGAGTTTATATGACATGAGCTGAGTTGTATCTCATTGTTGCACCGTAATATACCACATTACTGCTAGCGGTGATGCCAGTATATGGGATAGCCGGTCACCGGCTCGAAGACACAACGACCGGCGTAGGGCCGACCTACGCCGCCCTTGGTGCCAGTGTTGACAGCCGTTCCGTCGCAGCAGAGCACCCTCACGGCTCCACCGAACTGCTCGCTTATGGGCAGAGGACGACTCCTTTGCTCTTCGACGGTGTTTCCCTTCCTGTATGCTCTGAATATCATGTCTTCACGTCCATCAAAGTAAAGGCTTGTTACCCCGTCTCGTTGATTGATTGTCCATTTTGCTGCGCTGTCTCTGTTCGATGCACCGTAACGGTCAGCTGCAAAGCGGTGTTGGTCAGATTGTGGAAGCTCCTATATGTATTTGCTGCTGTCTCACTGTAGCGTCTGTATGTATTTACCACTAGTCGGTCAGCCACCACGGGCTGTCGCCGACCTCACACTGTCACAGCCCGTCTCCCCGTACACCACGTGTCGCCGCCGGGGAGCACACGTGGCCGCCGCATGGGCCACGTGTGTCGGCCAGAGTCCCCTCACGTCAGGAGTCCACTCAACAACACTCCTTCCATCTGCCGAGGGAACCAACACTGTAGCCACAGGTAACAGAGTCACCTGTTCACCTGTGTTACACGATAGAGAGACTTCCTCCGACTCCCCCCCCCCCCATAGCCACAGTGACAGGTCGGGTAGGGCCCCCTCACTAGGGGTACTCCTACCCTCTACCCCTTCGGTTCTCAGAAAACTCCTCAAATGCGGTGTCGGAGTGCAGCTCGTGAGATTAGCAGGTCTGGGCCGCGCCTGGACTCTGGTATAAAATGAGTGACCTAGCGGCTGCCCGGCTCAGAGAGGACGACTACATGTTCTTCGACGGTGTTTCCCTTTCTGTATGCTGTGAAGTGTGAACATTGTGTCTTTACGTCCATCAGTGTAGAGGCTTGTTAACCCCGACCCGTTGATTGATTGTGCATTTTGCTGCGCTGTCTCTTTCCTAACTTTATCTTGTGCGCGCGAGGTCTTTTTGGGATCCGCGATGTTTGACGAGGAAAGTTTTCCTTTGCTATTTTTTTGGAAGGTGTTGATAACTGCCAACACAGCCCTGTTCGATACACCGTAACGGTCACCTGCAAGAGCGTTGTTGCTCAGATCGTTGAAGTTTCTATCTTTATTTGCTTTTGTCCCATTATAGCGTGTGTATGTATTTGCCACTGGTCGCTCGCCCACCACGAGCTGTCCCCGACCTCACACTACCCGTGTCCGTCTCCCCGTACACCGTGTGTCGCACCGGGTACCGCAGGCCCATCAGTCCCATCAGGCCTGACCGCTTCCCTGCTGGGACAGGGTCCAGGAGCAGGGCTCCGAGCACTTCCGAGCAGCTGCTCCGAACTTGTGATGGTAAAAACAGAGCTGATTTGGCTGCTGCTGCTGCTGCCCCCGCCTCTGAGACGGTGAGCGGGCCCTGGAGTGGCGGCTGTTCGATCTACCCCTATAGCGGCGCTGCTGGTCCTGCTGGCCGTAGTTGCCCTGGCGCAGGCTGGTCAGATCGGCCTGCATCTGGCCGATGGCAGCCGTGAGGGTAGCGACGGAGGCGGTCAGCTGGTCCAGTGCAGACTGGTTGGGCGGCTGTGGCGCTTGGTGTACTGCACTGACGGACAGTGCCGGAGTGTTGGCCTCCATGAAGCGGTCGGCCGCTGCAGCTAGCTCTGGCAGTGGGATGTCCTCTGGCAGCAGGGAGAGGGCGGCTCGGGCAGACTGGGGGAGGCGCTGCTTGTACAGCGTCCTCAGCAGGCCGTTGTCTGCCGGCAGGACGCCTGCCATGGCCAGCTCCCCCTGCATGCGGCGCAGGAGTTCAGAAGGCCTCTGGTCGCCAAGCTGCTGGTGCCGCAGTAGAGCCTCCAGGCGAGAGGCACGAGACTGGGCCAGCCTCTCTCGGAGGGCCGCGGTCAGGGTGGCATATGACGGTGCTGGGCTGCTGATCACATCCCTCACTTGAACGGCAACCTCGGTGGGCAGGTTAACCACCAGCACCTGGTAGCGGGTGAGGTCGTCGGTGATTCCGGCCACCCCCAGCGCGCACTCTACCTGCGACAGCCACAGTTCAGTCTCCTCCGTGGAGAACGGGGGCAGCCGCAGGGAGGCGACAGGCCGGCTGGCGGCCGAGGCTAGGGCCGGGGTCATCGTAGAGGCACCCGGAGGGGCGGCGCTGACTGTAGGCGCCGAGGGGGGGTGCTCCAGCACCGCCGGTCTCGCCGTTGGTAGACATGTTTGAGACGGTCGCGGCGCACTTCAACACTTTTCGAGTCACTATCACGCACTAGAAATCACTTTGGGGTCACCAATGTAGCGTAGTAATATCGTCCTTGGCCGCTACTTCATATGCTATCAGAACGCGTGTTGAATGGTGATGATAATGCTGGTATATTAAAGACTTGATAAATACGTGCGTCGCGGAACAGATCCAGAAGCGGAAGGATTCGCGTCTCCAGAGTTGGAGCTACGGAAACATATAATTAGTTACTACGATTTGATAACAGATTGTCGGCTAAGTTGATAATTTACATATGAAATAATTTACTATGAATGATTGTGAAGCGAAGCAATGAATGTGATGTATGATTAAAATAATTTTATTCTACCTCGTGATACTGGATACTGATAGTCACATCTGGCGCCACCTCGCGGAGCATCTAAAAGTAGTCACCGACGCAGCGGTGATAGATGGCGCAAGTGATTAGTGAGGCCCGGCGCAGAGCCGGTGAGCGACAGGGCCGGTGCCGGGACCACAACGTCTGTTGGGGCAATGTGCGCATGAAACCAGCACGTACGACGGACTGCTCCTGGGAACGTGCTAGCCACGGCCTGGTTGATGGCCTCTGCCGCATCAGCCATCACAACCCGGGACCGGAACTCCTGGCCCGCGACGGCGTCGATGCCGTCCTTCACTGAGTGCAGGAGTGCGCGGTAGTCATCAGCAGTTTCCGCCGTCGTGATGGAGAATACAACGGGGAAAACAGCAGATCGCCATCTGTGACACCGGCTTCAAGGACTGGAAACCCTTGTGGTTAACCTGGAAACCCGTTCCAGGTTACCTTGTACGTGGCGTCCACATGCAGCACTTCAGATCTCGCACCCTTACGTTGCAGGGCCTTAGTACTCAAACTGCACGGATCAATCCCAACTGCTGGTCCACCTTTGCATCACAACATACACATTATGGTCGCTTTCAGGCAGCGCTTAGCGCTCCTCACACCACTCGTTGACTTCGCAGAAGGAAACTGGAGCAGGACCCAGCTTCTCTTCCCGCAACTTACGCAAGCAGTTATCTATCTTTTTGTCGCTGACGACGATGTCTCGGTTACGAAGGGACCAGAATAGCTGAAGAGGCTTCGTCACTCTATCTGTGATGTGATTCACAGAATGAAGACCTTGATCAGACTTTATTAAACACAAAACTTCCATACCTACCTGCAACACAAGACAGCGCAGAAGTTACCAAATAAGAGACGTAAACAGGCGTACATACATTGCATAGGCAATACAAGCAATACCGGGCAATTAAGGCACAAATGCCTCAAAACCATGTCATTCTCCCCCACCTCAAAACTCACAGTAACTTAGCACGATCTTCACTAGCAAGTGTAACGCTTAAAAGACTGACAAAGCATGATTTGCATAAACTGGGCGAGCGTCATGGGCACCGGAAGTACGTACAGCGTTATATAGTGTAGTCACTCAAGTATGCGGGGCGATGTCCGATCCGACCCGAACGGCGCATGGGCGCTGTCTGAACCAGTGGATGAATCGTCTCTGAAAAGCCGGAGATCCACCTTGAGTAGTGGGCGAACATGCCGGTCACTCGCTTCAGTGAGGGCATGTCACGAGGCTCGGGGAGATCGAGGAAGGGACGGAGGCGCTCAGGACTCCGGACAAAAGTATGGGTTAGTGACGTGTTTGTCCGAGGCCTTCACGTCCTCCTCTCGGGCACGCCTGGCGACATCCTCAAAGTGCCGCCCAAATGACGTCCGCGTCCCATACGTCTTCGCGTGTTCGTCTTCGGGAACGGGATCTTTCTCGACCTAACCGTCGGCGTCATCGTCAGACCCTGCCACCGCCAAGTTTAAGTCTGACAGGTCCAGGTGGATAATGCATTCTATTGAGATTGCTAAGATGCACAACTTCCCGAAGCACTCGCCCAGGCCCGGGATGGACGACACCTGCTGCATCTTGGCGAACAGCCACATGTAGCTCATGTTTGCTGCTCCCTCGATTCCCTTACCCTTGAGCGTGCGCGAAAAGCTATGGGAGATGTGGGCTCCACACAGGCGGGTCGCGGGTCCGGGTTGGTGACGGCTTTCCAACAGGTCTCGAGGTAGGCCAGGGTCGTCGTTTTCAGAAGACCCTCCGCCACGGTGTGAATGAGCGCTAGTGATGTCAATTTCAGAAAACGTATGTCCAATGTCCGTCCAATGTCCAATACATACGTCGACTGTCCGTCCAAAAATGTCCAAGCCAGCCATTTGTCCAAAGATGTCCGACATCTACGCAATAGTTTACACTCAACACCGTTATTTAATTTGCTTTTAATGTACCGTTACCAGCTCAAAAGTGGTAATCATATCGTAAGCTGAGCTTTCTAATAGCCAATCCATGTTAAACACGATTACTTTTTTTAAATGTTGAGGTGTAGCAAGCGATTGTCCAAAGTTGTCCAAAGCCTGCTGTCATTGTCCAACCGAATTCCGAATTGGACATTGGACAAAATCGGAATTCCGAAGATTCAAGTTCCGATTGACACCACTAATGAGCGCCCAACTGAAGTCAGTCACAATGCGGGGGGGGGGGCTCCAGGGTCGCTCTTGTCACCAGCCAGTACCCTTTGCCAGCTGGGAGAGGAAGTTCGCGACTGTGGGAACAGTATGGCTCTCCGCGAGGAGGTGTGCCAGTGGATAGCTTCTGGTCTCTGCCTCGGGGCTTTCGGTGATGAGGGCATAGAGAAACAGCTGCTTCTCGCCGACCTGGTGGGTCACGAAGCCGGTGGCGTCCAGGTGAGCGGTGTTGCGGATGGGGATCCTTTTTATGAAATGTTTTCGGTACAGGTGTACCACCACCAGCGGCACTTATGCGATTAGCTGGACGCCGCCTTTCTGGACCTTGCTTGACCCGTCCTCGAATTGAGACACGTCCACGTCCTCTGACCAGCCAGCAGAATGGCGTTCGGTTGCGCGGCGCTTGTAGGCAGCTTGGCGCAGAACTGCAGCCGGCGGTGCTTGGGTCACGTTCCCGTCGAGCAGGTGCGCATCGGGTGTCTGCTGCATCATTTATTGCCTGGTGATATGGGCTCCTTGTTGGTCGACGAGAACGGTGGTGGCATGGCGTCACTCTCTGCTCAGGTGGCGTTGAGCGAAATATTCCTGATGAGCCGCGCTGGTAGACCCGAACACCTGGCAGTGCCGGTTTTGGCTCCCCGGCGCCGGCGGGTAGCGGACCACGAGGCGGTATCGGTGGCAGCCGGGGAACCGCCAGGTGGCGAAGCTCGTGAAGAACGGTGTATTATTCTTTCGGGACCCAGCTTTCTTGAGGTACGCCGTATAGTATAAGCGCATTGCCAGCGCCATACGAAAATGATACTACATCGTAAAAGCCTGTGTGGGCTGGACAAGACTATCGACGTCCACCCCGGATGCGCCGGTAATATATAATACTGAACGAAGCCGGTGTATGTAAATTTTCAAGACCCAGGTCTTTACTTGCTTTTTGAACGAGGTTGAAGGCCGAGTAAAAAAAAATAAATAAGGTCTGAGGTCTTGAAAATTTATCACTGGCCGAGTTTGGTAGGTACACTCATGAGAAAAATTTTCACTCCAAATAAAAGAGTAAAGTGCTTCCATTTCTAACCCACAGTTTAGAGTACAATTAAGGTCGTACAAATACGCTCATAAAAAGAGTTAGGGATGTAGGGTAATCGTACTCTTAGATGAAAAGGTGTCAACAGACTCCAAGATTCAGAGTTCGGTAGACAATGACGCTGCTTTTAATAGAAGCGTCACACCAAAAAATAGGGCCGCTGAACCCCCTTTCCGTTTTTATTGCACGATGAATGGTAATATTACTCCTTTCTTTAGGTTTGGCTGACGTCCGCGTCCCATACGTCTTCGCGTGTTCGTCTTCGGGAACGGGATCTTTCTCGACCTAACCGTCGGCGTCATCGTCAGACCCTGTCGCCGCCGAGTTTAAGTCTGACAGGTCCAGGTGGACCATGCATTCTGTTGACATTGCTAAGATGCACAACTTCCCGAAGCACTCGCCCAGGCCCGGATGGGCGACACCTGCTGCATCTTGGCGAACAGCCACATGTAGCTCATGTTTGCTGCTCCCTCGATTCCCTTACTCTTGAGCGTGCGCGAAAAGCTATGGGAGATGTGGGCTCCACACAGGCGGGTCGCGGGTCCGGGTTGGTGACGGCTTTCCAACAGGTCTCGAGGTAGGCCAGGGTCGTCGTTTTAAGAAGACCCTCCGCCACGGTGTGTATCAGCGCCCAACTGAAGTCAGTCACAATGCGGGGGGGGGGGGGGGGCTCCAGGGTCGCTCTTGTCACCAGCCAGTACCCTTCGCCAGCTGGGAGAGGAAGTTCGCGACTGTGGGAACAGTATGGCTCTCCCCGAGGAGGTGTGCCAGCGGATAGCTTCTGGTCTCTGCCTCGAGGCTTCCGGTGATGAGGGCATAGAGAAACAGTTGCTTCTCGCCGACCTGGCGGGTCTTGAAGCCGGTGGCGTCCAGGTGAGCTGTGTCGCGGCTGGGGATCCTTTTTATGAAATGTTTTCGGTACAGGTGTACCACCACCAGCGGCACTTATGCGATTAGCTTGACGCCGCCTTTCTGGACCTTGCTTGACCCGTCCTCGAATTGAGACACGTCCACGTCCTCTGACCAGCCAGTAGAATGGCGTTCGGTTGCGCGGCGCTCGTAGGCAGCTTGGCGCAGAACTGCAGCCGGCGGTGCTTGGGTCACGTTCCCGTCGAGCAGGTGCGCATCGGGTGTCTGCTGCATCATTTATTGCCTGGTAATATGGGCTCCTTGTTGGTCGACGAGAACGGTGGTGGCATGGCGACACTCTCTGCTCAGGTGGCGTTGAGCGAAATATTCCTGATGAGCCGCGCTGGTAGACCCGGACACCTGGCAGTGCCGGTTTGGCTCCCCGGCGCCGGCGGGTAGCGGACCACGAGGCGGTATCGGTGGCAGCCGGGGAACCGCCAGGTGGCGAAGCTCGTGAAGAACGGTGTATTATTCTTTCGGGACCCATCTTTCTTGAGGTACGGTTTGCGCATTGCCAGCGCTATACGAAAATGATACTACATCGTAAAAGCCTGTGTGGGCTGAACAAAACTATTGACGTCCACCTCGGATGCGCCGGTAATATATAATATGAACAAAGCCGGTGTTTATAAATTTTCAAGACCCAAGTCCTTACTTGCTTTTTGAATGAGGTCGAAGGCCGAGTAAAAAAAAAAAAATCAGTAAGGACTGAGGTCTTGAAAATTTATCACTGGCCGAGTTTGGTATATAGGTACATTCATGTGAAAATTTTCACTCCAAATAAAAGAGTAAAATGCTTCTATTTATAACCCACAGCTTAGAGTACAATTAAGGTCGTACAAATACGCTCATAAAAAGAGTTATGGATGTAGGGTAATCGTACTCTTAGATGAAAAGGTGTCAACAGACTCCAAGATTCAGAGTTCGGTAGACAATGACGCTGCTTTTAATAGAAGCGTCTCACCAAAAAATAGGGCCTCTGAACCCCCTTTCCGTTTTTATTGCACGATGAATGGTAATATTACAGTACTCATTTCTTCAGGTTTGGCTGACTCCATTTTTAGGTGGGAGTAGCCCAACCATCCTGGAGTAAGTTCCATTTTAACCAATTTTTAGGAATCATGGAGTAGCATGACTCATTGTTAGATTGGTAGAGTACACATACTCCGATATTAAATATGACATTACATGTGACAAAACATGTGAGTCCTGGTATGTACTGCGTGACTGTATTTTTTTTTTTTTTTGTTATGCAAGTACTGTATGTGATAGTTATGGTTGGTATATCGAGGGATTGTAATTGTATGTGTAAGAGACGAAAGACTAAAGGCAACGTTTGCACTGCTTCGAACGTCCAACTGCTATGGACTGTTCTTGGCGTCAATTCGCCTGTTGGTCCATGACATCGAATAAATAAATAAGTACATAGATAAATAAATAAATAAATAAATAAATAAATAAATAACACAAAGTTCAACTTGATGGCAAAACTAATGGCCTAAACTAAAACTAAACGCCGACCTGAACAAATAACACAGAAAGTCAAACTTGATGGCCAAATTAATCTCAATGACATGTCAAGCCTCCGCCGTTGCCACAGTCGTTCCATTTGCCGGGAACGTCGCACGCTTCACCCAAACGTATGGCTTCACTGCTCATAGTGAGGACAATGCTGCTCGTTGCTGCTGCTGTTCGAATGTTGCTTCCTGCTCACTTCGCCTCACTGTAGGCGGGGACGATTCTGGCGTACAGCTTCAGGGCCCTTGCTGGCACCCTTACTCCATCGTCCACCTTCAGCACAAGCCTCTGAAGGTAGATCTCAAGCGCCTTATCTGCCTTGCCGTATTTATAATGCATTGAATAGCGAGTGGCACAAAACCCAAGCGAGCACGGCATCGGCCAATTCTGCGATGGTGACCACGGTTACGCCTTCACTCTTCAGCGACCACTTGATAGGTACTTATCGTCGTGGATGAGCAGCTGCGGTGACATCGTTTCGTCAGCTGGCTCTTGAGGTATTTTGCCTCCGCCAAGGCACACGGCGGTCTGGCCAATCACATCGCCTGGTAACAGATCAAGAAAATGTCAAACCGTCAGGTTGAGATACATGAGTAGATGTGCTAGACTGTTAAAAAAAAATGGATGAGGGAGGCAAAAGGGAAAAGGGGATAAGAAGTGGGAGGTGATGAGAGAGAGAGAGAGAGAGAGAGAGAGAGAGAGAGAGAGAGAGAGAGAGAGAGAGAGAGAGAGAGAGAGAGAGAGAGAGAGAGGGAGGGAGGGAGAGAGAAGAGAAACAGAAGAGAGAGAGAGAGAGAGAGAGAGAGAGAGAGAGAGAGAGAGAGAGAGAGAGAGGGAGAGAGAGATGTGGGAGATGTGGGCCCCACACAGGCGGACCGCGGCACAGTGGGGATTTTTCCGATCTAGCGCCTATTAATTCAAAAAATATTTTTTTGATTTTGGTTTATTTTTTGTGTCAGCAGGGCTAAGAAATGTCTGAATTTTTCATATATGGCATTGTTTTATCTGTATGTCCACAGCAAAACTAGGAAAAATGCGCCCAAAGTTCACACTCATGCGTGATTACTCAATGGGCTCAGCAAGGCCCGAAAGTATAGCTCAATTTCATTGTCCTGTCCTGTTGGTTTTAATCTTGCGAGGTCTTAAAGTTGCATATCGTCTGAAAGGCACCTTTATTAGGAATGGAATGGCAAACAGAAAGTATGCCACAACCTTACTAAGGTCACAAAAATGCCCTTTACAAAAAACCCTTACAGACACCATATTGAAGGAATGGTATTCTAAATAAATGTAGGAAATCAACAATGTTCTCCACACTTTTCCACTCCGAAATATATCCTATCGAATTCGCCACTTTCTTCTGCACAAGACAACGCCTAGTTTGGCTGCCGAAACTTGCCTGAACACGGAATATTCACATTAGAGTATCTTAACACCCCACTCGAGGAGCGCTAGGGCAAACAGCACGATATAGGTATGTTCCGGACATAGGCGAATAATTTTACTTCGTGATTTATATGATGCATATTTTCTGAGACACATTCATTAGGAATAGGATGACAAGCGTAAATTATACATACCGTAACCTTATTAACCATCGCACTTGTGGGGAGGGGGAGGGGGAAGGGGTCGGATAAAACCCCATGGTTTTCCGCAAATTACTCGCGCAAAAAGCGGCCGATCGCGCCGAAACTTTCGGTACCCTCGAGATCATCAATTTTACATCTAACCGAACAATTTCATGACTCTGACCCAACTGACCTTTGACCTGTGACATATTTCTCGAGACCATGTTAGGCCGGAATCGCGATTCGGCGTATGCCAGCTCACATTATCCGCGGTTTCCAGTCTTTTTGTGGTTTTAAACGTTCAAATATGTGAAATGATGTTGGTGCCATGCATAATGGTGGGTGTCAAGGTCACGTGAAGGTCAAGTCAAGGTCATTGAACTTTTGATGACCTTGGTTCACTTTTTCGAGTTTTACTTGTTTCTAGGGTAGTTTTTGGTGCTGATTTCGATTTTAGCAGCCATTTGAATATTCACGAAGTAGTTCTAGTGCCTTCGTTCCATGTTACGAAGCTATCAGTAGTAGGTGACACTTCTATGGATGGCGGGCAGGACGCCTACTAATTGATCTAACCTGACCTGACCCGACCTGGCCTAAATGCATAAAGACATCGTCTGTGATCAAAACTAACATGAAATTCGTGATCAGCACCCCAAAATACCCCGTAACACCCTAACTTTGCGAAGTTTCAAGAGGTCTCGATTTCCCAACTTTAGTTGGGTCATTAAACTGACTTGGAAAGTCAGCTTATGACCTTGGACTTTGAAATTGGATATATTCGGCCTAATTTCGTCATAGGCAGCACGCTTGACTTTTCCGCGAAGCTCTAGCTTGATCAGGGGCCAAACGGCTGAGCGGGGGGTCCAATTGAACCCCCTATACTATGTTGATTATGCACATTTACAGGTAAAATTCTCACCAGGACACACCAGCCAACATCTGTGCACAATTGGGCTACAATTCTACCTATGGTTTGCCCTCTACGAATAAATACGTGCTAGATCGGAAAAATCCCCACTGTGCGCGGGTCCGGGTTGGTGACGACTTTCCAACAGGTCTGGAGGCAGGTCAGGGTCGTCCTCCGCCACGGCGTGTATCAGCGCCCAAGTCAATAGCAACATTTATTTTAAAAGCACGGGAATGAGCACAGGAATTTGATAAGCGCTACTATCATCTTTTGTGCGACTGCGGGCAGTGATCATAAAATCACAGGTATGATCACAAGAATTGAACATGCACCACTTTCACTTCTAAGGTTTAACATCGGCACACCTCAGCAGCTTGAGCGCTTCGGCGATATCTGCCTTTAGGCGACTTCGGCACGGGCTGATCATTCACAGGTATGATCACAAGAATTGAACATGCACCACTTTCACTTCTAAGTTAAAATATCGGCACACCTCAGCAGTCTCGCGCTTCGGCGAGATCTCCCTTCAGGCGACTTCGTCACGGGCTGAAAATTCTTCCAGACATAGAAAATACTCGCTCATTGGGACCCGAGCTTGCCGGAACAGCAATGATGTTACGAGCGGCCACCTCCAGGTGTTGGTATATGTAGGTAGATGCCCGCTTTCAGCGCCCAGTGCTCCACAGGGTCCACGCAGACGGTCGGCTTCCGTAGGCAGGCCTCCAGCTCCGCATGTACAACAGATTTTGAAGTCGTAGCCGGTTTCTCCGGCTGCTCGGCCATGAAGCCGTAGAGACTGTCGATATAAGAAATGTACGAAAATTACCATGCGTCCCAATAACAAGTTTACTGAGCTTAACGTCAATAACTTATGTGCCAGTCATTGGGCATGCTCGAATGACATGTCAATTCAACTCCTCGTGACGTGGTAAAACCAATAACGCCGAATACCTATAGCTCCCACCCACAGTCGACCCTCTTAAGAGGAGGTGCTCCAAATTACAGCTCTTGCGCCACATCAGCATGGGTAGAACCAGGGCTGTGTAGTGTGTAAACCGGTAGAACCGATCTGTTGGATCAGCTTCAGTTGCAGACGAGCTGAGCTGGTTGCGGGAGAAGCGGTGTGCTGCCGGGTGGCATCGCTCGACCCCATGGCGTGGTGCGGGAGTTGCTCGGATCACGTCGGGGTCACCAGTGTAAACTGAGGGACGGTCGTCCCACGTCCCAGTTTGCATCATCCGATCAGTGTGATTGGGAAGTGTGTTCCGTTCCGAGCACTCACCTTCTTGGGCTCTTCATGTCACCCCAGCTCTTTGGTCTTCCGTTTTCCTCACGAGTATCGGTACGACGAGTAGAAGAGTGTATTAACCCTCGCCCGCACATGGGGGGGGGGTTGCCACCCCCCCCCCCAGGCAGTCTTTCTGCTCTGCACTCAACATTTTTAGAGCTAGAAGGCTGATTTTTCGTATAGCTGCTTGTCTATCCTTTCTTGATGTTCACTGAAAATTTCAAGTTTCTGTGATTTTTGGTTTCGGAGATATGACCTTGTTTTTCAGGTCATATCATGACCCAAATGGCCAATTCTCAACATCTTGCGTTTGCCATGGGCCTTGTGAGCTTTTGACACCCTGATTTCGGCCTTTTTTGCCAGTCTTACCTCCCACCTATCATGGAACACGTTGTTCGACGATGTACAGGGGTCAAGGTCAGGGTCAAGGTCAACCTAGGTCATCTAAGATAATTGCGTTTTAGGCAAGCTGAATCTACTTTCTGTGAAGTTTTTTTACTGCATTTTTGGTAAAAGCTTCTCAGATCATGATTTCATGTGATATGGACCCAAAAACAATCGGTGGACACATCAGTATACACACAGACACACACAGACATACAAACACATATAATTAACCTTGACCTAACTTGACCTGAAATGACCTCAGCAGCAAAATTCTGGTCGGATAGTGTGACAAAGAGGTTCTAGCTGGCTTGGCACCAGAAAACAGCATCGTCATCGGTATTTGATAAGCAGCGCACTTGATATCCAACGGTGACCCAAAACAGCAACATTTTTTAGTTTGACCTGACCTGGAAGGTCAATGACTGACCTGAGAAGGTAAAACTGGGTATCATTGGATTCGTCTCTTCCTAAAGAATCTTTTTGGTCTTTACTGCTAAGCTCTATCTCCAACAGGAACGAAATGGCGCGGGGGGTGGCAACCCCCCCCCCCCCCATGTGCGTTCTAGGATGGGAAAATGGCATGTGCGGGCGAGGGTTAACAAAATTTCAGAATTTACTATCGGACACGACACACGGACGTCAGACGGCATACTAAACTGCGCGCATGTGCCCACTGTTCCGGTCGACCTAGCACCGTGCCACATGCGCAGTGTGTGTGACTGTGCGCGGATATATACATGAGCAGTGGCACACCGATACGGCGACACATGCGCAGCAGGTAGCCGCGGCTATATGAAACTCCTAGAACACTACTGCGGTCCACCAGTTCAGGTCCTTCAGGACATCCTTCATGATGCGTTGAAACATGCCGGGGCTCGTCTTCAAGCCGAACGGTTGCCGGTTCCACTGCTTCAGTCCGACCTCGATCACCAACGCAGTCACCTCTCGAGACTCGGGGGCGATTGGCACCGCCCAGCTAGCACCAACGTGACAAACAGAAAACTTGGATACAAACGCGACCCAAACGCGCCCAAAATTGGCTAACCTTTGTAGCCGGGCACCAACGTGACATCACATCGCACATTTCACTGATAAATGCATAGACAGGCCACACTACCACGGTCAGGCCCTAAACGTTTACACACGCGAAGAGACTTTCATCAGCTTTCGGTTCAGCCTATTCACACCAACTATGGCCGCGGCCGTGACAGCCTTGCAGTGGGCGTACAGCTGCATGGGGACAAATGTTTCCGTCATCTGTCGAAGGCGGCCCTTTGCGCACATCGACTCCCGCCGACCGGGATACTCAGGGGTACTAGCGATGCACTCTACGAGACGACGGAGCACAGTCTTGATCAAAGATGGCACTCGCCACCTGTGACTCAGCTATTTCGTAGGCAACCATCATCACCCGAAACAGCTGTTTTGATGGCACATTCAGGCTGCCAATGTCGATACTGCGCATGCCAGTGAAGCTTTTAAAGCCAGTGAGGCTTTCTCTGTCCTTAGGCATAGTGGCGTATCTAGAAGGTTCTCTCTTTTGACACACTTGTTTTATTAAAACGACGTTATGGGCGCAAAATGACCTGAGTAGTCGGCGCGCCCTAAAGCCCCAATTAACAAACAAACTAACAAACAGCGCACAACGCGTTATTACAAGCGGAGCACGTGTGGTCTGCCCCACTCTTGAATACCAGGCATCCTGCAATGTATGCCAGTACATTCTCAGTGATCTTGTCCTGGGAATCAACCGTCACTGATGGATGACAACAGTTACCGTGCTCGGACGCAGCCATGACGCCGTTGACTGCGGTCTTCTGAAACGCTCCCCGGAACTGCGTTGGGTTTGGTTTGTCATTTTGATGGCCCGCTCGCCGGATGGTATCGAAGAAGTTATCCAGACCGTCTTGGCTGAACCTCCTGGTCATAAGGAACTTGAGCTCCCCTCTGACCGCGGCCCACAGCTGGAGGACGGCGTTGACGGTGAGTTAGAGCCCACGAACGTCAGTCGTCGCGACGCTGCTCCAGCGATCCAGACAGTTTCGGGTCTCCAACAGGAACCTGGTGTGGTCCTCTTCTGTCCGCGCCGAGAAAGCCCGCTTGTTCCGACAAGCGTCGTTCACTTATGTCGAACCAGTCATTCAATCGCAACAGGCCTTCGGCGGTAAGCAGGATAAATTCTCCCAGCAGACCTGTTGCCAAAATAGTTGACGTCTCTTTGGCAGTTGACGCTGTAGCCGTCGGAGGAGCTTATCTTATAAAGTATCATATTATATCCTTCACATCTTCTTGTATTCTCAACTTACTTCAGGTAACACTTCAAACAAGCACTCCGTCCCAGCCGCGTCCGCCCAACACCGCCACACCAGCCGCACTCCCCACTCCCAGCCGAGCCGCGGCCCCCGCCTCGGGGCAGGATCTCCGCAGAGGCGGCACCAGCCCGGCGGCCGCTGCCCCGTGCGGCCCGACGCCGCCCGACGCCGCCCGTGGCAGACGGGGAAAACGAGATGCAAAATAACGAACTCGTCTACAACGCCATTCTTGGGCCAATATGATTATTCCACAAATGCATTACCTAAGTGTAGCAGATGATGCCATAGATTAAAAAAAAATGCAAAGACGTCGGAACTGTAACAGATTGAAACAGTTTTGTCGCACATTAGAACTGTAAACCATTTGTTAGAATCGAGATCTGACGCTGGTTTAAACAGCTCTTGAATATCCCCGGTAGCTGTATTCACGTCAGCGAGTGGGCATCCAACATTGAACGAACGCTCAACAGTGAGCCGAATACTCAAGAAAGAGTCGAATACTCAACAGTGAGCCGAGGGCAACGACTGTACCAACAGCAGCAATACGACAAAAGAGCGAGACGGAAATAACCATTCGTGTCGCGACGAGTATATGACATAAGCTGAGATGTATCTCATTGTTGCCCTGCAATATACCAGCTTAATGCTAGTGGTGATACCAGTGCTCGAGATAGCCGGTCACCGGCTCGAAGAGCCGACATACGCCGCCCTTGGTGCCAGTGTTGACGGCCGTCCCGTCGCAGCAGAGCACCCTCACTGCTCCGCCGAACTGCTCGCTCATTGGCAGAGAGGACGACTCCTTGCTCTTGGACGGTGTTTCCCTTCCCGTATGCTCTGAATATCATGTCTTCACGTCCATCAAAGTAAAGGCTTGTTACCCCGTTTCGTTGATTGATCGTGCATTTTGCTGCGCTGTCTCTTTCCTAACTTAATCTTGTGCGCGCCAGGTCTTTTAAGGATCCGCGATGTTTGGCGGGGAAAGTTTTCCTTTGCTATCTTTTTGGAAGGTGTTGATAACAGCCAACACAGCCCTCTTCGATACACTGTAACGGTCACCTGCAAGAGCGTTGTTGCTCAGATCGTTGAAGTTTCTATCTTTATTTGCTTTTGTCCCATTGTAGCGTCTGTATGTAGGCATTTGCCACTGGTCGCTCGCCCACCACGGGCTGTCACCCGTGCCCGTCTCCCCGTGCACCGTGTGTCGCACCGCGTACCGCAGGCGCTGGTCCCATCAGGCCTGACCGTTTCCCTGCTGGGACGTTGTCCAGGAGCAGGGCTCCGAGCACTTCCGAGCAGCTGCTCCGAACTTGTGATGGTAAAAAAAAGAGCTGATTTGGCTGCTGCTGCTGCTGCCCCCGCCTCTGAGACGGTGAGCGGGCCCTGGAGTGGCGGCTGTTCGATCTACCTCTGTAGCGGCGCTGCTGGTCCTGCTGGCCATAGTTGCCCTGGCGCATGCTGGTCAGGTCGGTCTGCATCTGGCCGATGGCAGCCGTGAGGGCAGCGACGGAGGCGGTCAGCTGGTCCAGTGCAGACTGGTTGGGCGGCTGTGGCGCTTGGTGTACTGCACTGACGGACAGTGCCGGAGTGTTGGCCTCCATGAAGCGGTCGGCCGCTGCAGCTAGCTCTGGCAGTGGGATGTCCTCTGGCAGCAGGGAGAGGGCGGCTCGGGCAGACTGGGGGAGGCGCTGCTTGTACAGCGTCCTCAGCAGGCCGTTGTCTGCCGGCAGGACGCCTGCCATGGCCAGCTCCCCCTGCATGCGGCGCAGGAGTTCAGAAGGCCTCTGGTCGCCAAGCTGCTGGTGCCGCAGTAGAGCCTCCAGGCGAGAGGCACGAGACTGGGCTGCTGATCACATTCCTCACTTGAACGGCAACCTCGGTGGGCAGGTTAACCACCAGCACTTGGTAGCGGGTGAGGTCGTCGGTGATTCCGGCCACCCCCAGCGCGCACTCTACCTGCGACAGCCACAGTTCAGTCTCCTCCGTGGAGAACGGGGGCAGCCGCAGGGAGGCGACAGGCCGGCTGGCGGCCGAGGCTAGGGCCGGGGTCAGCGTAGAGGCACCCGGAGGGGCGGCGCTGACTGTAGGCGCCGAGGGGGGTGCTCCAGCACCGCCGGTCTCGCCGTTGGTAGACATGTTTGAGACGATCGCGGCGCACTTCAACACTTTTCGAGTCACTATCACGCAATAGAAATCACTTTGGGGTCACCAATGTAGCGTAGTAATATCGTCCTTGGCCGCTACTTCATATGCTATCAGAACGCGTGTTGAATGGTGATAATAATGCTGGTATATTAAAGACTTGATAAATACGTGCGTCGCGGAACAGATCCAGAAGCGGAAGGATTCGCGTCTCCAGAGTTGGAGCTACGGAAACATATAATTAGTTACTACGGTTTAATAACAGATTGTCGGCTAAGTTGATAATTTACATATGAAATGATTTACTATGAATGATTGTGAAGCGAAGCAATGAATGTGATGTATGATTAAAATAATTTTATTCTACTTCGTGATACTGGATACTGATAGTCACATCTGGCGCCACCTCGCGGAGCATCTAGAGCACTCCTGGTCACCTGTTCATGGGTGGCGGCCGGTGCCGGGACCACACCGTCTGTTGGGGCAATGTGCGCATGAAACCAGCACGTACGACGGACTGCTCCTGGGAACGTGCTAGCCACGGCCTGGTTGATGGCCTCTGCCGCATCAGCCATCACAACCCGAGACCGGAACTCCTGGCCCGCGACGGCGTCGATGCCGTCCTTCACTGAATGTAGGAGTGCGCGGTAGTCATCGGCAGTTTCCGCCGTCGTGATGGAGAATACAACGGGGAAAAACAGCAGAGCGCCATCTGTGACACCGGCCACAAGGACTGGAAACCCTTGTGGTTAACCTGGAAACCCGTTCCAGGTTACCTTGTACGTGGCGTCCACATGCAGCACTTCAGATCTCGCACCCTTACGTTGCAGGGCCTTTTAGTACTCAAACTGCACGGATCAATCCCAACTGCTGGTCCACCTTTGCATCACAACATACACATTATGGTCGCTTTCAGGCAGCGCTTAGCGCTCCTCACACCACTCGTTGACTTCGCAGAAGGAAACTGGAGCAGGACCCAGCTTCTCTTCCCGCAACTTACGCAAACAGTTATCTATCTTTTTCCAACTGAAGTCAGTCACAATGTGGGGGGGGGGGCTCCAGGGTCGCTCTTGTCACCAGCCAGTACCCTTTGCCAGCTGGGAGAGGAAGTTCGCGACTGTGGGAACAGTATGGCTCTCCGCGAGGAGGTGTGCCAGTGGATAGCTTCTGGTCTCTGCCTCGGGGCTTTCGGTGATGAGGGCATAGAGAAACAGTTGCTTCTCGCCGACCTGGTGGGTCACGAAGCCGGTGGCGTCCAGGTGAGCGGTGTTGCGGATGGGGATCCTTTTTATGAAATGTTTTCGGTACAGGTGTACACTCGAGGGCAGATTGATGTTCTACAACTCTTTATCCACCGGGTTCCTATGGCTCAGCATTGGCAGCAGCCGCCTGGTACCGGTAGACTGTGCCGCTTCACTTACTTGTCAAGCGGCACAGCCTACCCACACCGTATGCCAGCGGTCTGGGTCGGTGGCTGGAAGGCGATGTGGGCCGCCTGTGACGTCAGCGCAGCGGTGAGTGCCGAGCCCGGAGGCATGGCTCGGGTCGGCGCGGCGCGGCGGCTGGCGAGAGCTGGGGAGTGAGGCGGGGTGGAAGCATGGACCATCGCGCGGCTGGGCGAGCGTAGTTAACTTTCGCGTCTCGCCAATTATTCTACCTAACAATTGTGCTAAAGCAGTTGTTAAAATGTCCTATCCCAAGACAGCGCCTATCATCATACTTGCCATGCACATTACGTTACGAGACACTTAAACGTGGCATTGGGACAGCCGATAGAATTTATATCACACGTGCATCGAGTTGCGGAGCTACATTGTTCATAACAGATAAGTATTAAGGCCTTGATTGAGCTCCTTGGTGTCTATTATTTCGCACAGCAATCGTCCAGAGACGTGGGAACTGGGGTTTTTGGATAGCGCGGCGTCCCAACTTTAAAGGTAGTGTGCCACCTTTGAAAGATTTCCCATTTTATTTTTCCTAGGATAAGAAGCTTCTGTTTTTACCTAATATCGCAAAAAAAATCAAAAATGGGCCTGGAATAGTGCCTTTTTCGCCTAAAAGTTTTTCGGTTTTTAGATATGTATAACAACTGTAGTGGGCTCACCTGCAAACAGGCGTCGGGCAACAATCGCGAATGCGGCGCACTTGTGACAATAAGCAAAGGTCATTATAGTGTTACGACCATACGACGTACGGGAATGAGTTATCAGCTGTCTTATCGTAGACAACACAATGTCGAGCCTTAAACTGGAAGCCCGTATTGGTATTGTTTCTTTTATTTGGCTGTCGAACATTATTTATGGTTTGAAATATGATTTTATGTAAAATAATTGATATGAAAAAGCCGTCTTATAAGTTATGACCCCATTTCACCACACGCAAGTGGCAGAAATGACGATGATCAGCTGACGCATTTTTCTTGGCCGAAGTCAGAGCGCGCGGCCCGACGCACCACGCGTATTTGGAAATTCCGACCTCGACGAGCATCAGAAGCCACCTAACAGGCGTGTTCGAAACCGCAGGAGATGATGATGAACGGGTTTATCGAAACTTGATTGGATGAGCATATCGGTAATAGCGATTTCAGTGTGTGCATTTATTGTTCATAGTGGTGTGAAATGTGGTTGGGGTACGACCGACAACCCGTCGGGGCGAATTTCGCACTGGGGTACTCAAAATTTGAAGAATTTAAGACGTTTCCATGAGTTTTGAAGGTATGGATAAGTTCTAAAAATCCGGTTCTCCTTATCTGGGCCATTAACTCCATACGGTCCAAGAAAGCTGGCACACTACCTTTAAGCAACTCTTACTGTTCCTCTAATGTGTGGTCGCAGCCACCAATAGCAAACCGTTCCAACTAGGAACAAAAAAGTCGCGCACCTGGGACGGTTCGGCTTCGGCCGACTCTCGCCCGCCGGCCTCGGCCGACGGGCGAACGCTGCACGATCCAAGACCGAAAAATCCAAAAATCCTCATCTTCCGGAGCGCCGACAGGGAGCTGAGCTCCTTGACGCCCTTCCAGCGGAAGGATGGCTGCGACCGGTTTGGTTCGATCGTTCGTTGTGACCGGATGCGTGATGGCGCGCTGGAGGTCGAATTCAGGAAAAGCGAGGAGGCGGCGAAAGCGTTGGACGCTACTCGCTTCGTATTCTCCGAGGGACGGGCATCCGGCCGGAGGCTCGTCTCCATCCCGCTTACAGTGGAGCCCCACCGCTCTAAGAACTCATCACGAGGGGTCATTAACTGTTTCGACCTGAGGGGAGTGAGCGACGAGGACATTGCGGACGGGCTCGCCGATTTCGGCGTGACAGCGGCTCGCCGCATCATGACGAAGAGAGGCACGGTCTCGACCAACAACATAATTCTGACGTTTGACTCCACTGACTTGCCGAGTGAGATTCGTGTGGGCTACGTGAAGGTTCGCGTGCGGCCTTTCGTCCCAGCGCCCATGCGCTGCTTCCGCTGCCAACGTTTCGGCCACACAAAGGACAACTGCCGAGGAAGACCCACGTGCTCCAAGTGTGCTTCGCAGGACCACACTGACGAAACCTGTGACTCGGAGACCCCCCGATGCGTCAACTGCAGAGAGGGGCAGACGCCGCACTCCGCGTATGATAGGTCTTGCCCTGCATACGTCAAGGAGAAAGAGATCATGACCATCAAGGCTACCAGAAATTTGTCTTTCAAAGAGGCCCGGGAGGTGTACAACCAGAGTCACCCGAAGACCTCGTATGCCCAGAAGGTGAGAGTCACAAACTCTACCGATGCCTCCCAGATGAGTGTAGCGCAGCTCGTGCAGCTTCTCAAACGATTCGGCCTCACCGTCGTAGCCACTGGTGACTCAGCGGACACCACGGCGCCTCGTGCGCCGCCGAGCAACACAGAGCAGGCTGCTCTAGAGTCAGTGTGGGGTCCACCCAGTCCCGCTCCAGCCGCGAACGGTGATGGAGACGGCTGGGCCGTCGTCCAGCGCCGACAGGGTGGTCGGCGCCCCCCGGCGCAGGGTAAGGCGCCACCCACCCCGCCCCGCCCCCGACCGCCCACGGCGGTGCAGGAGGCGCTGCGGCGGGGAGAGGAGGAGAGGAAGGCACGCGAGGCGAGGAGGGCTCGCCTCGTCCAGAAGGCCCTCGAGGCTAAGGAAGCCTCATCTGCCGACTCCGCCTCCGGGAGTGCCAATGCGGCTGTTGCCGCTGACACCCCGGAGACACCTCAGGCGGGGACTCGGCCCATCATGGGTCCCCCGCCGCCTCCTCCACCTCCGCAGCGGCGGCCACCACCGCCGCTGCTAGAGACGCCTGTGTCGAGGACACAGGCCGCCGCCTCGACATCCCCGTCGGGGCGGCAACAGCCCTCCGCGGCTCCAGGGCGCCTCGCCAAGCGGCAGACGTCCCCGAGCTGGTCACCTTCGGAGGGCGACGCCCCCCGGTCGAAAAGGCCCCAGCCGGGCCCGAGCCATGCCCGATCTGCCTCTGCCGAAGGGAGGCTTCACCGAGAGGGCTCAGGGCACCCCCGTATCCGCTACGGGGGGAGCGCCTCCTCGGAGTTAGAGGACCTAGTCTAGTCTTTCAGTCTAGTCATTTCCTCTTTTATCCTTTTATCTTTTTCGCGCTATTGCGCTTTTTTACCAGGTGCATTTTTCTCGGTGCTTTTTACCTTTTTTGTGGTCAGTCAGGTATCTGTGTGCGCCTTTGCCTCATGTTATACGCGCCCTTTTTGCGCCTTTTTAACCACGCCTTTTATTCTACAGTGGAACTGTAGAGGCCTCCGGGCCAACTACCAGGACCTACAGTCTCTTATCCGTTGGCGCACACCCCTTGTTTTAGGTCTCCAGGAGACCAAGCTAGCGCCAAACGTTACCTTTGCCATCAAGGGTTACTCTGTTTTTAGAAGAGACTTAGACACCCCGACCATTGCCCATGGAGGTGTACTTTTGGCAGTGCACCACAGTGTGCCCGCACGTCAGGTTCCGCTGCAGACTCCTCTGCAGGCGGTAGCCGCTAGAGTTGATTTCAACCACCGGGAACTAACTGTATGCTCTTTATACCTTCCACCAGGTATAGCGCTCCCGGTGGTTGAGCTGCATCGACTTGTCGATGAGCTTCCACCTCCGGTCCTGGTAGTCGGCGATTTTAATGCCCATAGCCTGGCGTGGGGATGCGACACGACTGGCACTCGTGGTCGACTTTTAGAATCTTTTATCCGCGATGAGGCGCTGTGTATTTTAAATACAGGACAGCGCACCCATTTTACAACACCCTCCGGTCAAACATCGGCTCTGGACCTGAGCTTAGTCAGTCCGCGGCTAGCTCAGCTTTTTACCTGGTCCGTCCATGACGACCCACTCGGGAGCGACCACTTCCCAGTGTGGCTGGAGCACCAGGAGTCCCCAGTGTCAGGCAACCGTCCACCCAGGTGGAATGTTCGGAAGGCCGACTGGGGCGAATTCCAGGCCGCCGTAGAGGCCACGGTTTTATCCAGAGCCGACGCCTCTGTGATGTCTACAGAGGATTTTACATATTTACTCATTGACTCCGCAAACGGGTGCATACCCAAGACGTCGAGTCAGCCTCGTCGTCCTCCGGTCCCGTGGTGGACCAAGGAATGCGGAGACGCGATTCGTGCCAGGAAGCGCGCTTTTAGAAAGTTTGACCGGAGCAGTACTACTGAGAACCTCATCGCTTTTAAGAAAGCGCGGGCTTTTGCCCGTCGCGTTTTAAAAGAGGCAAAGGCTGTTTCATGGCGCACGTACGTGAGTTCCTTAAACCGTTTTACTCCTACGACCCAGATATGGGCACGCATGAAGCGCATTGAAGGCCGGTTCAGCTCTGTTCCGCTTCCGGTTTTAAGAGTGAACAACACGGACATATCCCACCCTTTAGACGTCGCAGAGACGATAGGCCGTGCACTCTATCAGCGCTGCCGAGGAGAGCCGTCCTCACGACCTGCACCAGCCGTCGTGGACTTCAGCACAGCTGAAAATTTGGTGTACAACGAGCCTTTCTCTATGGCTGAGCTCACGTCTGCAATCAGCTCGTTGCGCAGCGTCTCAGAAGGTCCGGATGCTGTCCACAACGACATGCTCCGTCATCTCCCGGCGGTTGCCCTCGAGGCGCTGCTAGCAACTTTCAATTCGCTTTGGGAGACTGGCACTTTCCCTGAGACCTGGCGGGAAGCCACTATCATTCCTATCTTGAAGGCTGGCAAGTCGGGACATGACCCTCTCCACTATCGGCCCATCTCTCTCACATCATCGCTTTCAAAGCTGATGGAGAAGATGGTCAATGTGCGTCTTAGCTGGTTTCTGGAACATCACGGTGTTTTTACAAACGCCCAGTGCGGTTTTAGAAAGCACCGCAGCCCTGTTGACCACATTTTAGCCCTCGACACCGAGATACGCACCTGTTTTACTGAAAAGAAGCACCTTGGAGCACTCTTCTTTGATATTGAGGCGGCCTATGATACAGTGTTACGACACAGAATACTTTCCAAAGTACACAAGTACGGCATACGCGGCCGGATGGGCCTCTTTATCAAGAACTTTTTATCGGGTCGTCGGTTCAAAGTCCGAGTTGGCAGTAGTCTTTCGAGCAGTTTTACTCAAGAGAACGGAGTTCCCCAAGGCGGAGTTCTCAGTGTGGCGCTGTTCGCTGTGGCGATCAATGATATTGGCGACAAACTTGCACCATCCATCGGCAGATCGCTATTTGTCGATGATTTTGCGATCTGGTTTTCTGCCACGACCGCCCGTCACGTTGCCAGACAGTTGCAGCTCGCTGTAACCCGTCTAGAGAGGTGGAGCGACGACAACGGTCTACGTTTTTCAACAACGAAGACCGTCGCTATGCACTTTTGCCGCCGCCGCTGCGACGACTTAGCCTTGGGGATCAAGCTCCGTGGACAGGTGATTCCTACTCGGCCGGTGGCAAAGTTTCTTGGAATATTTTTTGACAGTCGTTTGACGTATAGAGAACATTTTAGAACGCTTCGGGAACGATGTTTTAAATCCCTGAACGTTTTAAAATGTGTCGCCCGCACATCTTATGGTGCGGACCGCAGGACGCTCCTTCTTTTATATCGGTCGATCGTCCGATCGAAACTGGATTACGCATGCTTTGTTTACGACTCTGCCAGCGAATCCAGTAAAAAGGCTCTTGACTCCGTGCACCACGCGGCGCTACGTGTTGCCACAGGTGCATTCCGCACGTCGCCCAAGAGCAGCCTCCTCGCCGAGGCACACGAACCGCCACTATCTCTCCGCCGTCAGATGCTGGGGATGAGGTACGCACTGAAACTCCGCCAGTTCCCAGGACATCCGACGTATCCGTACGTCTTTTCTCCTGATTTTAATGGTCTTGACAGAGTGCGACAATCGGTCTCCTTCGGATTGCGCATAAAAGAGCTCTTTTCTACAGTCAACATAGAGTTCCGTGAAGTGCGACGTACGTGGGGTACGCCCTCTCCGCCATGGAAATACGCTCCAGCGCAAGTAGACCTCACGCTCTCTGAGGTCAAGAAGGACGACCTGCCGCCATGTGTGCAACGAGCACGGGCATTGGAACACATTGCGTCATACGACGGTTTTATCTCTGTGTTTACAGACGGCTCGAAAACGGAGGACGGCGTCGGCTGCGCTTTCGTAGCTGGTCGCGACACGCGCACTTTTTCATTGCCTTCCTCTGCCTCCGTTTTCTCATCCGAGCTCGTTGCAATCGAGAAGGCGTTGTGTTTTATCGAGGTGTCCGACAACTTGTCTTACCTCATTTTATCGGATTCTCTCAGCAGCCTGCTGGCTATACGGAGGTTTAACCCAGACAATCCGATAGTCCAAGACATTTTATCTCGGCTCACGTCGGTGGAGCAGTCAGGCAAAACTATTAAGTTTTGCTGGATTCCAAGCCATGTGGGTGTAACTGGCAATGAGCTCGCCGACGCGGCCGCGAGACGCGCGGCCGCGGCTCCATGCCTTCGGCGTTTGCCCCTGCCGGCTCGTGATTTTTACCCAGCCATCCAAACCTTCACGATGTCAAGCTGGCAGGCAGAGTGGCATCTCCAAGGATCTGGGAAGCTGCGGAGCGTGAAGCCTACCTTGGAGCCCTGGCAGTCTTGCTTCCAAAGCAACAGGCACCAGGAAGTGGCCCTCTGCAGATTACGTATTGGTCATACGTACGCGACTCATGGCTATCTCCTCCGTGGAGAGGAACAACCCACATGCAGTCGGTGTGCCGTGCCTCTCACTGTCTCTCACGTGCTTTTATCTTGTCCTCTCGCTGAACCGAACCGGACACGCTATCTCGGGCGCATCGCTCCGGATACCACTATCCGCCACCTTCTGGGTGACGACTCACCCTGGGTTTTATCCGGCAACATTTTTTCCTTTATCCGTTCGATCAACTTCCAAGCGATTTACTCGACCTGACATTAAATCCAACTAGTCCTCTCTAGTCCTTACATCTAGTCAGTTATCTAGGACGACACTCTTGCGCTGCTTTATCTTACCTTGCTGTTTTATATCGAGTCTTTTACTTTTTAGTCTTCGTATCTAGAAGGTTCTCTCTTTTGACACACTTGTTTTATTAAAACGACGTTATGGGCGCAAAATGACCTGAGTAGTCGGCGCGCCCTAAAGCCCCAATTAACAAACAAACAACCTGGGACGGTTCGAACCGGGTTTCTCCAACCGGTCACCCTACGACGCTAGCATGTATCCACTGAGCTGCCGAAACCAGCGACCACCCGCCGCGGTCAAACGCGATCAAATGTCACAATACTGTCATTGGCGGTCAGCGGGTGAATGTCATTTTGTTTTGTGAAGAAGAGGACCATCCTCGGTAGCTCAGTGGATGAACGCTCGTGTCGTGAATTGGCCGGTGGGGGAAGCCCGGTTCGAACCCACCTGAGTGGCCGACTTTTTGGCTCCTAGTTGGAACGGTTTGCTATTGGGGGCTGCGACCACATATTAGAGCAACAGTAATAATCGCTTTAAATTGGGGCGTTTGCAGCGACACTACTCATAACCCCCAGTTCCCACGTCTCTGGACGATTGCCGTGCGAAACAATAGACACCAGTCTGCTCAATCAAGGCCTTGATACTAATATGTTATACAAAATATAGCTTCGCACCTCGATGCACGAGTGACATAAGTTCTATCGGCTGTCCCATTGCCACGCTTAAGTGTGTCGTAATGTGCATTGCAAGTATGATGATAGGCGCTGTCTTGGGGATAGGACATTTTAACTACTGCTTTAGCACAATTGTTAGGTAGAATAATTGGCGCCTTGAGACGCGAAAGTTAACTACACTCGCTCAGCCGTGCGATGTCCGTGCTTCCACCCCACCTCACTCCCCAGCCCTCGCCAGCCGCCGAGCCGCGCCGACCCGAGCCATGCCTCCGGGCTCGGCACTCACCGCTGCGCTGACGTCACAGGCGGCCCACATCGCCTTCAAGCCACCGACCCAGACTGGTGTCATACGGGTGGGTAGGCTGTGCCGCTTGACAAGTAAGTGAAGCGGCACAGTCTACTGGTACCAGGCGGCTGCTGCCAATGCTGAGCCATAGGAACCCGGTGGATAAAGAGTTGTAGAACATCAATCTGCCCTCGAGTGTACCACCACCAGCGGCACTTATGCGATTAGCTGGACGCCGCCTTTCTGGACCTTGCTTGACCCGTCCTCGAATTGAGACACGTCCACGTCCTCTGACCAGCCAGCAGAATGGCGTTCGGTTGCGCGGCGTTTGTAGGCAGCTTGGGGCAGAACTGCAGCCGGCGGTGCTTGGGTCACGTTCCCGTCGAGCAGGTGCGCATCGGGTGTCTGCTGCAGCATTTATTGCCTGGTGATATGGACTCCTTGTTGGTCGACGAGAACGGTGGTGGCATGGCGTCACTCTCTGCTCAGGTGGCGTTGAGCGAAATATTCCTGATGAGCCGCGCTGGTAGACCCGAACACCTGGCAGTGCCGGTTTTGGCTCCCCGGCGCCGGCGGGTAGCGGACCACGAGGCGGTATCGGTGGCAGCCGGGGAACCGCCAGGTGGCGAAGCTCGTGAAGAACGGTGTATTATTCTTTCGGGACCCAGCTTTCTTGAGGTACGCCGTATAGTATAGCGCATTGCCAGCGCCATACGAAAATGATACTACATCGTAAAAGCCTGTGTGGGCTGGACATGGACAAGACTATCGACGTCCACCCCGGATGCGCCGGTAATATATAATACTGAACGAAGCCGGTGTATGTAAATTTTCAAGACCCAGGTTAGAGTTGCAAAATTTCCCTACCGCACTACCGGCATGCCGGTAATTTTTCACTACCGCAGGTTTTTTCGTGGTATCTGGCATGTCTTGCCGGTAACATGCCGGTATTTTTGATCTTGCACAAAAAATTATCAGCATATGATTCAAACTTTGGACACTAAGAGGCTATTGAATTGTAATAAGTTGGACAGTGGGTGGTTGTTGGGTGGGGCGGTTACTGAAATTGCCAAAATGTGGCATCTCATGTAGGGGTAAGCCAGAATCAAGAATGCAGGTTTTTTTAGTATGCCGGTAATTTGGCGTTTTTTTTTTTTGCTTGGGACGTGGTAGCATGCCGGTATCCCAGAAAATGTTTGTGGGGCGGGGCGGTGCCGGTAGCAGCCCATTGGGAAAACTTTGCAACTCTAACCCAGGTCCTTACTTGCTTTTTGAACGAGTTCGAAGGCCGAGCAAAAAAAAAATCAGTAAGGACTGAGGTCTTGAAAATTTATCACTGGCCGAGTTTGGTAGGTACACTCATGAGAAAAATTTTCACTCCAAATAAAAGAGTAAAGTGCTTCCATTTCCAACCCACAGTTTAGAGTACAATTAAGGTCGTACAAATACGCTCATAAAAAGAGTTATGGATGTAGGGTAATCGTACTCTTAGATGAAAAGGTGTCAACAGACTCCAAGATTCAGAGTTCGGTAGACAATGACGCTGCTTTTAATAGAAGCGTCACACCAAAAAATAGGGCCGCTGAACCCCCTTTCCGTTTTTATTGCACGATGAATGGTAATATTACTCCTTTCTTTAGGTTTGGCTGACGTCCGCGTCCCATACGTCTTCGCGTGTTCGTCTTCGGGAACGGGATCTTTCTCGACCTAACCGTCGGCGTCATCGTCAGACCCTGTCACCGCCGAGTTTAAGTCTGACAGGTCCAGGTGGACCATGCATTCTGTTGACATTGCTAAGATGCACAACTTCCCGAAGCACTCGCCCAGGCCCGGGATGGGCGACACCTGCTGCATCTTGGCGAACAGCCACGTCTAGCTCATGTTCGCTGCTCCCTCGATTCCCTTACCCTTGAGCGTGCGCGAAAAGCTATGGGAGATGTGGGCTCCACACAGGCGGGTCGCGGGTCCGGGTTGGTGACGGCTTTCCCACAGGTCTCGAGGTAGGCCAGGGTCGTCGTTTTCAGAAGACCCTCCGCCACGGTGTGTATCAGCGCCCAACTGAAGTCAGTCACAATGCGGGAGGGGGGGCTCCAGGGTCGCTCTTGTCACCAGCCAGTACCCTTCGCCAGCTGGGAGAGGAAGTTCGCGACTGTGGGAACAGTATGGCTCTCCGCGAGGAGGTGTGCCAGCGGATAGCTTCTGGTCTCTGCCTCGAGGCTTTCGGTGATGAGGGCATAGAGAAACAGTTGCTTCTCGCCGACCTGGCGGGTCTTGAAGCCGGTGGCGTCCATGTGAGCGGTGTCGCGGCTGGGGATCCTTTTTATGAAATGTTTTCGGTACAGGTGTACCACCACCAGCGGCACTTATGCGATTAGCTTGACGCCGCCTTTCTGGACCTTGCTTGACCCGTCCTCGAATTGAGACACGTCCACGTCCTCTGACCAGCCAGCAGAATGGTGTTCGGTTTCGCGGCGCTCGTAGGCAGCTTGGCGCAGAACTGCAGCCGGCGGTGCTTGGGTCACGTTCCCGTCGAGCAGGTGCGCATCGGGTGTCTGCTGCATCATTTATTGCCTGGTAATATGGGCTCCTTGTTGGTCGACGAGAACGGTGGTGGCATGGCGACACTCTCTGCTCAGGTGGCGTTGAGCGAAATATTCCTGATGAGCCGCGCTGGTAGACCCGAACACCTGGCAGTGCCGGTTTTGGCTCCCCGGCGCCGGCGGGTAGCGGACCACGAGGCGGTATCGGTGGCAGCCGGGGAACCGCCAGGTGGTGAAGCTCGGGAAGAACGGTGTATTATTCTTTCGGGACCCATCTTTCTTGAGATACGGTTTGCGCATTGCCAGCGCTGTACGAAAATGATACTACATCGTAAAAGCCTGTGTGGGCTGAACAAAACTATTGACGTCCACCTCGGATGCGCCGGTAATATATAATACTGAACAAAGCCGGTGTTTATAAATTTCCAAAACCCAGGTCCTTACTTGCTTTTTGAATGAGGTCGAAGGCCGAGTAAAAAAAAAAATCAGTAAGGACTGAGGTCTTGAAAATTTATCACTGGCCGAGTTTGGTATATAGGTACATTCATGAGAAAATTTTCACTCCAAATAAAAGAGTAAAATGCTTCTATTTAACTTACAGTTTAGAGTACAATTAAGGTCGTACAAATACGCTCCTAAAAAGAGTTATGGATGTAGGGTAATCGTACTCTTAGTTGAAAAGGTGTCAACAGACTCCAAGATTCAGAGTTCGGTAGACAATGACGCCGCTTTTAATAGAAGCGTCTCACCAAAAAATAGGGCCACTGAACCCCCTTTCCGTTTTTATTGCACGATGAATGGTAATATTACTCCTTTCTTCAGGTTTGGCTGACTCCATTTTTAGGGGGGAGTAGCCCGACCATCCTGGAGTAAGTTCCATTTTAACCAATTTTTAGGAATCATGGAGTAGCATGACTCATTGTTAGATTGGTAGAGTACACATACTCCGATATTAAATATGACATTACATGTGACAAAACATGTGAGTCCTGGTATGTACTGCGTGACTGTATTTTTTTTTTTTTTTTTGTTATGCAAAACTGTAGGTATGTGATAGTTATGGTTGGTATATTGAGGGATTGTAATTGTATGTGTAAGAGACGAAAGACTAAAGGCAACGTTTGCACTGCTTCGAACGTCCAACTGCTATGGACTGTTCTGGGCGTCAATTCGCCTGTTGGTGAGTTGGTCCATGACTTCGAATAAATAAATAAATACATAGATAAATAAATAAATAAATAAATAACACAGAAAGTTCAACTTGATGGCAAAACTCATGGCCTAAACTAAAACTAAACGCCGACCTGAACAAATAACACAGAAAGTCAAACTTAATGGCCAACTTAAAGGGACCCTCCCACCTTAACATTAGTTTTGAGTTGAGATAGCCAAATTGGTGGCCATGGCCTGAAAATACCGGTTTGGGCATTCACAACATCGAAGAATGCTTTAATTCGGAGATATGGAATTTCAAACTTGCAGTTTTCGGATTCTAAGGGGCTAATGCATTGGTATGCCCCCTTAGAATTTGTGACGTCAGCGGAGATCTAACGATTTTTAAATCTTTTACTAAAACGTTTGGCAGCACGCGGTGGTATATGCTGCTTTGCGCGCAACAAATGCCGCACTTTCAAATAAAGTCGCTAGGAACAGCGGAGATCCCAAAAAGTAAACAAAAGTAAAAGTCTAATATCTTGAAAACCGGTGAATATTTTTCGATGAAATTTGGTAGATATTCATTTTTGCTCTTTCTGAACCGAGCGACATCACTTTCATGCCAATTCATTAACTTTTTTTAAGGTGGGAGGGTCCCTTTAATGTCAATGACATGACAAGCCTCCGCCGTTGCCACAATCGTTCCATTTGCCGGGAACGTCGCACGTTTCACCCAAACGTATGGCTTCCTTCACTGCTCATAGTGAAAACAATGCTGCTCGTTGCTGCTGCTGTTCGAATGTAGCTTCCTGCTCACTTCGCCTCACTGTAGGCGGGGACGATTCTGACGTACAGCTTCAGGGCCCTTGCTGGCACCCTTACTCCATCGTCCACCTTCAGCACAAGCCTCTGAAGGTAGATCCCAAGCGCCTTATCTGCCTTGCCGTATAATGCATTGAATAGAGAGTGGCACAAAACCCAAGCGAGCACGGCATCCGCCAATTCTGCGATGGTGACCACGGTTACGCCTTCACTCTTGAGCGACCACTTGATAGGTACTTATCGTCGTGGATAAGCAGCTGCGGTGACATCGTTTCGTCACCTGGCTCTTGAGGTATTTTGCGTCCGCCAAGGCACACGGCGGTCTGGCCAATCACATCGCCTGGTAACAGATCAAGAAAATGTCAAACCGTTAGGTTGAGATACATGAGTAGATGTGCTAGACTGTTAAAAAAAAATGGATGAGGGAGGCAAAAGGGAAAAGGGGATAAGAAGTGCTCGCAGTCGCACAGAAGGTGATAGTGGCGCTTATCAAATTCCTGTGCTCATTCCCGTGCCTTTAAAATAAAGGTTGCTGTTGGCTTGGGCGCCGATACCCGCCGTGGCGGAGAGTCTTCTAAAGACGACGACCCTGGCCTACGTCGAGACCTGTTGGAAAGCCGTTACCAACCCGGACCCGCGACCCGCCTGTGTGGAGCCCACATCTCCATCTTTTCGAGCACGCTCAAGGGTAAGGAGTAGTCTCTCTCTCTCTCTCTCTCTCTCTCTCTCTCTCTCTCTCTCTCTCTCTCTCTCTCTCTCTCTCTCTCTCTCTCTCTCTCTCTCTCTCTCTCTCTCTCTCTCTCTCTCTCTCTCTCTCTCTCAGAGACAGAGACAGAGACAGAGACAGAGACAGAGCGTGCTCGAAAAGATGGAGATGTGGGCTCCACACAGGCGGGTCGCGGGTCCGGGTTGGTAACGGCTTTCCAACAGGTCTCGACGTAGGCCAGGGTCGTCGTCTTTAGAAGACTCTCCGCCACGGCGGGTATCGGCGCCCAAGCCAACAGCAACCTTTATTTTAAAGGCACGGGAATGAGCACAGGAATTTGATAAGCGCCACTATCACCTTCTGTGCGACTGCGAGCAGCTTTGATCATAAAATCACAGGTATGATCAGAAGAATTGAACATGCACCACTTTTACTTCTAAGTTCAAACATCGGAACACCTCAGCAGCTTGAGCGCTTCGGCGAGGTCTGCTTTCAGGCGACTTCGGCACGGGCTGAACATTCACAGGTATGATCACAAGAATTGAGCATGCACCACTTTCACTTCTAAGTTAACCCTCGCATGTGTGCGGCGTTTGCCAGCTTCTAATGTGTAGGGGGGGGGGGTCGGTTGGACCCCCCCCTTGCCGTTTGGCCCCTGATCGAGCTAGAGCTTCGCGGAAAAAACGAGCGTGTTGCCCGTGACGAGAGGAAGCCGATGATACCCAATTTTAAGGTCCTAGGTCATTGGTTGACCTTACAGGTCAGGTCAATGACCCAAAGTCGGGAAAATCGGGACCTGTTAGAAAGTCGTAAAGTGTGGCTGCTAAGGGGTTTTTCGGGGTGCGGATCACGAATATCGTGTTAGTTTTGATCACAGATGATGTCTTGAAGCATTTAGACCAGGTCGGGTCAGGTCAGGTCAGGTCAACCAGTAGGCGTCGTGACGGGTATTCGTAGTACGTGTCAACCGCCTCTGACAGCTTCGTAACATGTTACGAAGTCACCAAAACTACTTCGTAAATGTTCAAATGGTTGCTAAATTCGAATTCAGCTCCAAAAACTAGCCTAGAAACATGTAAAACTCGAAAAAGTGAACCGAGGTCACCCGAGGTCACCAAAGGTCAATGACCTGACCTGACCTTCAGGTGACCTTGACACACACGGCAGTAACATCAAATCACATGTTGGAACGTTTGAAACCATGAAAAGCTTGCAAACACGCGGCTAGTGCGAGCCGACATACGCGAAATCGCGATTCCGGCCAAACATGGTCTCGGAAAAGAGGTCACAGGTCAAAGGTCATTTGGGTCAGGGTCATGAAATTTTCAGGGTAGGTGTAAAATTGATCAATGCGAGGGTACTGAAAGTTTCGTCGCGATCGGCCGCTTTTTACGCGAGTTATTCGCGAAAAACCATGGGGGGGGTCCACCCGACCCCCCCCCCCTACACATGCGAGGGTTAAAACATCGGCACACCTCAGCAGTTTGAGCGCTTCGGCGAGATCTCCCTTCAGGCGACTTCGTCACGGGCTGAACATTCTTCCAGACATAGAAAATACTCGCTCATTGGGACCCGAGCTTGCCGGAACAGCAATGATGTTACGAGCGGCCACCTCCAGGTGTTGGTATACGTCGATGCCCGCTTTCAGCGCCCAGTGCTCCACCGTGTCCACGTAGACGGTCGGCTTCCGTAGGCAGGCCTCCAGCTCTGCATGTACAACAGATTTTGAAGTCGTAGCCGGTTTCTCCGGCTGCTCGGCCATGAAGCCGTAGAGACTGCCGATATAAGAAATTTACGATAACTACCATGCGTTCCAATAACAAGCTTACTGAGCTTAACGTCAATAACTTATGTACCAGTCATTTGACATGCTCGAATGACATACCCATCAATTCAACTCCTCGTGGCATGGTAAAACTAATGACGCCGAATACCTATAGCTCCCACCCGCAGTCGACTCTCTTCAGAGGAGGTGCTCCAAATTACAGCTCTTGCGCCACATCAGCATGGGTAGAACCAGGGCTGTGTAAACCGGTAGAACCGATCTGTTGGATCAGGTTCAGGTGCAGACGAGCTGAGCTGGTTGCGGGAGAAGCGGTGTGCTGCCGGGTGGCATCGCTCGACCCCATGGCGTGGTGCGGGAGTTGCTCGGATCACGTGGGGGTCACCAATTTAAACTGAGGGACGGTCGTCCCACGTCCCAGTTTGTATCATCCGATCAGTGTGATTGGGAAGTGTGTTCCGTTCCGAGCACTCACCTTCCTGGGCTCTTCATGTCACCCCAGCTCTTTGGTCTTCCGTTTTCCTCACGCGTATCGGTACGACGAGTAGAAGAGTGTATTAACAAAATTTCAGAATTTACTATCGTACACGACACACGGACGTCAGACGGCATACTAAACTGCGCGCATGTGCCCACTGTTCCGGTCAACCTAGCACCGTGCCACATGCGCAGTGTGTGTGACTGTGCGCGGATATATACATGAGCAGTGGCACACCGATACGGCGACACATGCGCAGCAGGTAGCCACGGCTATATGAAACTCCTAGAACACGACTGCGGTCCACCAGTTCAGGTCCTTCAGGACATCCTTCATGATACGTTGAAACATGCCGGGGCTCGTCTTCAAGCCGAACGGCTGCCGCTTCCACTGCTTCAGTCCGACCTCGATCACCAACGCAGTCACCTCTCGAGACTCGGGGGCGATTGGCACCGCCCAGCGAGCACCAACATGACAAACAGAAAACTTGGATACAAACGCGACCCAAACGCGCCCAAAATTGGCTAACCTTCCTAGCCGGGCACCAACGTGACATCACATCGCACATTTTACTGATAAATGCATAGACAGGCCACACTACCACGGTCAGGCCCTAAACGTTCACACACGCGAAGAGACTTTCATCAGCTTTCGGTTCAGCCTATTCACACCAACTATGGCCGCGGCCGTGACAGCCTTGCAGTGGGCGTACAGCTGCATGGGGACAAATGTTTCCGTCATCTGTCGAAGGCGGCCCTTTGCGCACATCGACTCCCGCCGACCGGGATACTCAGGGGTACTAGCGATGCACTCTACGAGACGACGGAGCACAGTCTTGATCAATGATGGCACTCGCCACCTGTGACTCAGCTATTTCGTAGGCAACCATCATCACCCGAAACAGCTGTTTTGATGGCACATTCAGGCTGCCAATGTCGATACTGCGCATGCCAGTGAAGCTTTTAAAGCCAGTGAGACTTTCTCTGTCCTTAGCCACAGTGGCCCGTCCAATGCACAACGCGATATTACAAGCGGAGCACGTGTGGTCTGCCCCACTCTTGAATACCAGGCATCCCGCAATGTATGCCAGTACATTCCCAGTGAAGTTGTCCTGGGAAACAACCGTCACTGATGGATGACGACAGTTGCCGTGCTCGGACGCAGCCATGACGCCGTTGACTGCGGTCTTCTGAAACGCTCCCTGGAACTGCGTTGGGTTTGGTTTGTCATTTTGATGGCCCGCTCGCCGGATGGTATCGAAGAAGTTATCCAGACTGTCTTGGCTGAGCCTCCTGGTCTTTAGGAACTTCAGCGCCCCTCTGATCGCGGCCCACAGCTGGAGGACGGCGCTGACGGTGAGTTTGAGCCCACGAACGTCCCCGCAGGGGGCTGACCGTGGTCGGAGCTGCTGCTTAACCGGGGTCATCTGGCCCCGGCTTTGCGGCGGCTGTGACTTCGGCCAGTAAGGGGAGTAGCGCCCCCTCGGCCCCAGCTTGACGCGCGTTTGACCTGGACTTGCCTTGCTTACTGGATGGATTGTCTGCAGGATTGGCCCCGCAGGGGGTTGGCAGCGGCCTGGGTTGCTGTTGGACTGGGTTCCTTGGGCCCTTGCCCCGCGGCGACCCTGGCCTCGGCCAGCAAGGGGAGTAGCGCCCCCTCGGCCCCAGCTTGACCCATGCTTGCTTGCGACTTGCTTTGATTGCTGGATGGACAGATGGTACGGTCCGACTTTTCTTGGTTTCCGTGGTTTTGTTTCTCTTGAGCACCTTTTGTTTGCTTTTGCTTTGCTTCTCACCGGATGTCCGCGTTTCGTTCGATCACAGCTTTCTGATTTCTTTCCCCCTTTTTCGTTGTTTTTTGCACCCGCAGGAACACAGCCGAGTTGGGCTAGTGTAAGGGGAGTGGCGTCCCCTCGGGTACCAGCCGGTTTTACTAGGCTAGGCGAGCCGACCCGTACCCCAGGACAACGGGATCCTGGAGGTTGAGCCCCCCACCGTGCGGAGCCAGTCGCGGTGGCTGGGCAACACGCCTCTTTGGCCCTGAGTTCTGTAAGGGCGGGACACTCAGTGGGGCGCCGCACTTGAGGAGCCATTCCCAGTCGTGACGCCGCCGGGGGTGGTGTCGGAGAGGTGTCGCCGGCGGGGTTCGGGCACTTGTGCTCGTCCTCCGTCGGTGGGACTGATCTGTCGCTGCCCCTGGCGGTGACTCGGCTAGGCGTCAAGGGAGGAGGCGGTATCCGACCGTGGGGGGTGGTGAGTCTCTCTCTCCCCCGCGGAAGGTGCCGCCAAGTCCCGTACAGTCAGCTCGGCCGTCCTAGGCCTTGTAGCGGCGCCGTTGCGGAGCGTCGGCGGCCGAGCTGGCGGAGACCAACTCTTTCACATGGATAACTTGACCGATCCCCCTTCCCCCCAGTCCAATCCCTCGGCCTCGGCCGATCCTCGCCCGTTGGCCTCGGCCGACAGGCGAACGGTGCTCGACAAAGGTCCACGATCTCCTAAGATCCTTATCTTCCGGAGCGCAGACAGGGAGCTGAGCTCTCTGTCGCCCTTCCAGCGGAAGGATGGCTGCGACCGGTTTGGTTCAATCGTTCGTTGTGACCGGATGCGTGATGGCGCGCTGGAGGTCGAGTTCAGGAAAAGCGAGGAGGCGGCGAAAGCGTTGGACGCTACTCGCTTCGTGTTCTCCGAGGGACGGGCATCCGGCCGGAGGCTCGTCTCCATCCCGCTTACAGTGGAACCTCACCGATCTAAGAACTCCTCACGAGGGGTCATTAACTGTTTCGATCTGAGGGGAGTGAGCGACGAGGACATTGCGGACGGGCTCGCCGATTTCGGCGTGACAGCGGCTCGCCGCATCATGACGAAGAGAGGCACGGTCTCGACCAACAACATCATTCTGACGTTTGACTCGACTGACTTGCCGAGTGAGATTCGTGTGGGCTACGTGAAGGTTCGCGTGCGGCCTTTCGTCCCAGCGCCCATGCGCTGCTTCCGCTGCCAACGTTTCGGCCACACAAAGGACAACTGCCGAGGAAGACCCACGTGCTCCAAGTGTGCTTCGCAGGACCACACTGACGAAACCTGTGACTCGGAGACCCCCCGATGCGTCAACTGCGGAGAGGGGCAGACGCCGCACTCCGCGTATGATAGGTCTTGCCCTGCATACGTCAAGGAGAAAGAGATCATGACCATCAAGGCTACCAGAAATTTGTCTTTCAAAGAGGCCCGGGAGGTGTACAACCAGAGTCACCCGAAGACCTCGTATGCCCAGAAGGTGAGAGTCACAAACCCTACCGATGCCTCCCAGATGAGTGTAGCACAGCTCGTGCAGCTTCTCAAACGATTCGGCCTCACCGTCGTAGCCACTGGTGACTCAGCGGACACCACGGCGCCTCGTGCGCCGCCGAGCAACACAGAGCAGGCTGCTCTAGAGTCAGTGTGGGGTCCACCCAGTCCCGCTCCAGCCGCGAACGGTGATGGAGACGGCTGGGCCGTCGTCCAGCGCCGACAGGGTGGTCGGCGCCCCCCGGCGCAGGGTAAGGCGCCACCCACCCCGCCCCGCCCCCGACCGCCCACGGCGGTGCAGGAGGCGCTGCGGCGGGGGGAGGAGGAGAGGAAGGCACGCGAGGCGAGGAGGGCTCGCCTCGTCCAGAAGGCCCTCGAGGCTAAGGAAGCCTCGTCTGCCGACTCCGCCTCCGGGAGTGCCAAAGCGGCTGTTGCCGCTGACACCCCGGAGACACCCGAGGCGGGGACTCGGCCCATCATGGGTCCCCCGCCGCCTCCTCCACCTCCGCAGCGGCGGCCACCACCGCCGCTGCCAGAGACGCCTGTGTCGAGGACACAGGCCGCCGCCTCGACATCCCCGTCGGGGCGGCAACAGACCTCCGCGGCTCCAGGGCGCCTCGCCAAGCGGCAGACGCCCCCGAGCTGGTCACCCTCGGAGGGTGACGCCCCCCGGGCGAAAAAGCCTCAGCAGAGCTCGAGCCACGCCCGATCTGCCTCTGCTGAAGGGAGGCTACACCGAGAGGGCTCGGGGCATCCCCGTATCCGTTACGGGGGGAGCGCCTCCTCGGAGTTAGAGGACCTAGTCTAGTCTTTCAGTCTAGTCATTTCCTCTTTTATCCTTTTATCTTTTTCGCGCTATTGCGCTTTTTTACCAGGTGCATTTCTCTCGGTGCTTTTTACCTTTTTTGTGGTCAGTCAGGTATCTGTGTGCGCCTTTGCCTCATGTTATACGCGCCCTTTTTGCGCCTTTTTAACCACGCCTTTTATTCTACAGTGGAACTGTAGAGGCCTCCGGGCCAACTACCAGGACCTACAGTCTCTTATCCGTTGGCGCACACCCCTTGTTTTAGGTCTCCAGGAGACCAAGCTAGCGCCAAACGTTACCTTTGCCATCAAGGGCTACTCTGTTTTTAGAAGAGACCTGGACACCCCAACCATTGCCCATGGAGGTGTGCTTCTGGCGGTTCACCACAGCGTACCTGCTCGCCAGGTGCCGCTGCAGACTCCCCTGCAGGCGGTGGCCGCCAGAGTTGATTTCAACCACCGGGAACTGACAGTGTGCTCTTTATACCTACCACCAGGTATGGCGCTCCCGGTGGTTGAGCTGCATCGACTTGTCGATGAGCTTCCACCTCCGGTCCTGGTAGTCGGCGATTTTAATGCCCATAGCCTGGCGTGGGGATGCGACACGACTGGCACTCGTGGTCGACTTTTAGAATCTTTTATCCGCGATGAGGCGCTGTGTATTTTAAATACAGGACAGCGCACCCATTTTACAACACCCTCCGGTCAAACATCGGCTCTGGACCTGAGCTTAGTCAGTCCGCGGCTAGCTCAGCTTTTTACCTGGTCCGTCCATGACGACCCACTCGGGAGCGACCACTTCCCAGTGTGGCTGGAGCACCAGGAGTCCCCAGTGTCAGGCAACCGTCCACCTAGGTGGAATGTTCGGAAGGCCGACTGGGGCGAATTCCAGGCCGCCGTAGAGGCCACGGTTTTATCCAGAGCCGACGCCTCTGTGATGTCTACCGATGATTTTACATGTTTACTCATTGACTCCGCAAATGGGTGCATACCCAAGACGTCGAGTCAGCCTCGTCGTCCTCCGGTCCCGTGGTGGACCAAGGAATGCGGAGATGCGATTCGTGCCAGGAAGCGCGCTTTTAGAAAGTTTGACCGGAGTAGTACTACTGAGAACCTCATCGCTTTTAAGAAAGCGCGGGCTTTTGCCCGTCGCGTTTTAAAAGAGGCAAAGGCTGTTTCATGGCGCACGTACGTGAGTTCCTTAAACCGTTTTACTCCTACGACCCAGATATGGACACGCATGAAGCGCATTGAAGGCCGGTTCAGCTCTGTTCCGCTTCCGGTTTTAAGAGTGAACAACACGGACATATCCCACCCTTTAGACGTCGCAGAGACGATAGGCCGTGCACTCTATCAGCGCTGCCGAGGAGAGCCGTCCTCACGACCTGCACCAGCCGCCGTGGACTTCAGCACAGCTGAAAATTTGATGTACAATGAGCCTTTCTCTATGGCTGAGCTCACGTCTGCCATCAGCTCGTTGCGCAGCGTCTCAGAAGGTCCGGATGCTGTCCACAACGACATGCTCCGTCATCTCCCCGCAGTTGCCCTCGAGGCGCTGCTAGCAACCTTCAATTCGCTTTGGGAGACTGGCACTTTCCCTGAGACCTGGCGGGAAGCCACTATCATTCCTATCTTGAAGGCTGGCAAGTCGGGACATGACCCTCTCCACTATCGGCCCATCTCTCTCACATCATCGCTTTCAAAGCTGATGGAGAAGATGGTCAATGTGCGTCTTAGCTGGTTTTTGGAACATCACGGTGTTTTTACAAACGCCCAGTGCGGTTTTAGAAAGCACCGCAGCCCTGTTGACCACATTTTAGCCCTCGACACCGAGATACGCACCTGTTTTACTGAAAAGAAGCACCTTGGAGCACTGTTCTTTGATATTGAGGCGGCCTATGATACAGTGTTACGACACAGAATACTTTCCAAAGTACACAAGTACGGCATACGCGGCCGGATGGGCCTCTTTATTAAGAACTTTTTATCGGGTCGTCGGTTCAAAGTCCGAGTTGGCAGTAGTCTTTCGAGCAGTTTTACTCAAGAGAACGGAGTTCCCCAGGGCGGGGTGCTTAGTGTGGCTCTCTTTGCAGTGGCGATTAATGACATCGCTGATGATCTGCCGGTCTCGATCGGTAGATCGCTCTTCGTGGATGATTTTGCCATTTGGTTTGCCGCTTCAAGCGCTCGGCATATGGCCAGACAGCTGCAGCTTGCAGTGACGCGGTTGGAGAGATGGAGTCGTGACAACGGTCTTCGTTTTTCAACAACGAAGACCGTCGCTATGCACTTTTGCCGCCGCCGCTGCGGCGACCTTCCCTTGGGAATCCAGCTCTATGGACAGGTGATTCCTACTCGTCCGGTGGCGAAGTTTCTTGGGATCTTTTTTGACAGTCGTTTAACGTATAAAGAACATTTTAGAACGCTTCGGGAACGATGTTTTAAATCCCTGAACGTTTTAAAATGTGTCGCCCGCACATCTTATGGTGCGGACCGCAGGACCCTTCTTCTTCTATATCGATCTATTGTACGATCGAAGCTAGATTACGCTTCTTTTGTCTACGATTCAGCGAGTGAATCTAGCAAGAGGGTCCTGGATACAGTCCATCATGCAGCACTCCGAGTAGCCACCGGAGCATTCCGCACCTCGCCCAGGAGCAGCATTCTTGCTGAGGCGCATGAACCGCCACTTTCACTCCGCCGTCAGATGTTGGGTATGCGGTACGCGCTGAAACTGCGCCAATTTCCTATGCACCCGACGTACCCATACGTTTTTTCACGGCATGCCACCCGATGTAACGGAAGGTTACGACCCTCGTTCGGAGTGCGCATGAAAGAACTGTTTTCAATAGCTGACATAGCATTGCGTAACGTTCGTCGTACCTGGGCTGCGCCCCCTCCACCGTGGAAAAGTGTCAGTCCACAGGTGGATCTTTCGCTTTCTGCAGTTCCAAAGGGCAAGTTGCTGCCTGCAGAGGCACGAGTCCGAGCCTTGGAACACCTTGCCTCTTACGATGGTTTTATTCCTGTATTCACAGACGGCTCTAAAACACCTGAGGGAGCGGGCTGTTCTTTCGTCGCTGGCGACGATACCCGTTCATTTTCGTTGCCATCTTTCGCCTCGGTGTTTTCATCGGAACTTGTTGCCATCGAGAAGGCTTTGTGTTTTATTGAGGTATCGGACGGACCTTTTTACTTGATTTTATCGGACTCCCTAAGCAGCCTGTTGGCCCTACGGAGTTTTAATCCAGCCGACCCGATCGTTCAAGACATTTTAGCTCGGCTTCAGTCAGTAGAACAATCGGGTAAATCTGTTCAGTTCTGCTGGATTCCCAGTCACGTTGGCGTTCATGGCAATGAGCTGGCAGACGCGGCTGCAAGGCGTGCTGCTGCAGCACCCTGCACTCGTCGGTTGCCATTGCCGGCGCGTGATTTTTACCCTGCTGTACGATCTTTTATTCTAACGGAGTGGCAGGCAGAGTGGCGCCTGCGTGGAGGCAGGAAGCTCCGAGAGGTGAAGCCGACTCTGGAGCATTGGAGGTCTTGCTCGCAAGACAACAGGTCAAACGAAGTGATTTTATGCAGGCTCCGCATCGGTCATACGTATGCGACGCATGGCCACCTTCTCCGCGGAGATGAGCAGCCCGTTTGCGGCGGGTGCGCCGTGCCTCTCACCGTCGCCCACGTGCTTTTATCTTGTCGACGCTTGGAACCGGACCGGACTCGCTACCTGGGCCGCATCGCTCCGGATATCACCGTCCGCCACTTGCTGGGTGACGAGTCACCCTGGGTTTTATCTGGCAACATCTTTTCCTTTATCCGTGCAGTCAAATTCCAAGCGATTTACTCGACCGACCCAAATCCTCTCTAGTCTCCTTGTCTAGTCAGTTGTCTATTACGACGCTTTTGCGTTGTTTTATTTTACCCTGTCTTTTTTTATAAAGTCTTCTACTTTCTAGTCTTGATATCTAGAAAGTTTCTTCTTTTGAAACACTTGTTTTACTAGCGCGACGTTATGGGCGCAAAATGACCTTTGCAGTCGACGCGCCCTAAAGCCCCAATAAACAAACAAGAGCCCACGAACGTCAGTCGTCGCGACGCTGCTCTAACGAGCCAGACAGTTTCGGGTCTCCAACAGGATCCTGGTGTGGTCCTGCTCTGTCCGCGCCGAGAAAGCCCGCTTGTTCCGACAAGTGTCGTTCACTTATGTCGAACCAGTCATTCAATCGCAACAGGCCTTCGGCGGTAAGCAGGATAAGTTCTCCCAGCAGACCTGTTGCCAAAATAGTTAACGTCTCTTTGGCAGGTGACGCTGTAGCCGTCGGAGGAGCTTATCTTATAAAGTATCATGTTATATCCTTCACATCTTCTTGTATTCTCAACTCACTTCAGGTAACACTTCAAACAAGCACTCCGTCCCAGCCGCGTCCGCCCAACACCGCCACACCAGCTGCACTCCCCACTCCCAGCCGAGCCGCGGCCCCCGCCTCGGGGCAGGATCTCCGCAGAGGCGGCACCAGCCCGGCGGCCGCTGCCCCGTGCGGCCCGACGCCGCCCGACGCCGCCCGACGCCGCCCGTGGCAGACGGGGAAAACGAGATGCAAACTAATGAACTCGTCTACAACGCCATTCTTGGGCCAATATGATTATTCCACAAATGCATTACCAAAGTGTAGCAGATGATGCCATAGATTTGAAAAAAAAAAAATACAAAGACGTCGGAACTGTAACTGATTGAAACAGTTTTGTCGCACATTAGAACTGTAAACCATTTGTTAGAATCGAGATCTGATGCTGGTTTAAACAGCTCTTGAATATCCCCGGTAGCTGCATTCACGTCAGCGAGTGGGCATCCAACATTGAACGAACGCTCAACAGTGAGCCGAATACTCAAGAAAGAGTCGAATACTCAACAAAGAGCCGAGGGCAACAACTGTACCAACAGCAGCAATACCTACGCAAAAGAGCGAGACGGAAATCGCCATTCGTGTTGCGACGAGTTTATATGACATGAGCTGAGTTGCATCTCATTGTTGCACCGTAATATACCACATTAATGCTAGCGGTGATGCCAGTATATTGAATAGCCGGTCACCGGCTCGAAGACACAACGACCGGCGTAGGGCCTACCTACGCCGCCCTTGGTGCCAGTGTTGACAGCCGTTCCGTCGCAGCAGAGCACCCTCACGGCTCCACCGAACTGCTCGCTTATGGGCAGAGGACGAATCCTTTGCTCTTCGACGGTGTTTCCCTTCCTGTATGCTCTGAATATCATGTCTTCACGTCCATCAAAGTAAAGGCTTGTTACCCCGTCTCGTTGATTGATTGTCCATTTTGCTGCGCTGTCTCTGTTCGATGCACCGTAACGGTCAGCTGCAAAGCGGTGTTGGTCAGATTGTGGAAGCTCCTATATGTATTTGCTGCTGTCTCACTCTAGCGTCTGTATGTATTTACCACTAGTCGGTCAGCCACCACGGGCTGTCGCCGACCTCACACTGTCACAGCCCGTCTCCCCGTACACCATGTGTCACCGCTGGGGAGCACACGTGGCCGCCTCATGGGTCACGTGTCGGCCAGAGTCCCCTCACGTCAGAGTCCACTTAACAACACTCCTTCCATCTGCCGAGGGAACCAACACTGTAGCCACAGGTGACGGGGTCACCTGTTCACCTGTGTTACACGAAAGAGAGACACTTTCCCCCGACTCCCTCCCCCCATAGCCACAGTGACAGGTTGGGTAGGGCCCCCGCTCACTAGCGGTACCCCTACCCTCTACCCCTTCAGTTCTCAGAAAATTCCTCAAATGCGGTGTCGGAGTGCAGCTCGTGAGATTTGCAGGTCTGGGCCGCGCCTGGACTCTGGTATAAAATGAGTGACCTAGCGGCTGCCCGGCTCAGAGAAGACGACTACATGTTCTTCGACGGTGGTTCCATTTCTGTGTGCTGTGAACATTGTGTCTTTACGTCCATCAATGTAAAGGCCTGTTAACACCGACCCGTTGATTGATTGTGCATTTTGCTGCGCTGTCTCTTTCCTAACTCTTGTGCGCGCCAGGTCTTTTTGGGATCTGCGATGTTTGACGGGGAAAGTTTTCCTTTGCTATCTTTTTGGAAGGTGTTGATAACTGCCAACACAGCCCTCTTCGATACACTGTAACGGTCACCTGCAAGAGCGTTGTTGCTCAGATCGTTGAAGTTTCTATCTTTATTTGCTTTTGTCCCATTGTAGCGTCTGTATGTATTTGCCACTGGTCGCTCGCCCACCACGGGTTGTCGCCGACCTCACACTACCCGTGTCCGTCTCCCCGTACACCGTGTGTCGCACCGCGTATCGCCACCGGGGAGCACACATGGCCTTCACAGGTGTCCGTATCGGCCGAGTCCGAGGCCAGCCCCGTCCGCTCGGCCCGGGTCCGGAGCAGACCGATACATGCCCACTATTACACACCCGCTGATTTACAAGATCGCAAGTACTTGATTAACGAAAAAATGCACATAGCACGACACGAACATAACAAGACAAATGCTCAACAATGAACCGGTGTATTGTAGCGCTGCGTGGGGGGACTCTCTCGGTGCTCCGCAGGGTATGTGGCGCAGCGACTCCTGTGTCATTGTCATTGCAAGCATCATTATGTATCACGATTGCATTCAGTACCTACGATTTGTGACATCACTGCCAGACATGACACTCGCTGCAGTACCAGCACTACAATCAGCATTGTCTGGCTGCGTGGACACCCACGCATTTGCTGCTCATCTTACGTACCCTCTGTGTCGCTTACCATTAACCGAATCGTCATCGCTGATCACGTTGACGGTGCGGTGTCTCGTGCGTTTCTAACATGATGATGGAAAGGGGGAGGAGTGCCTTCAACTACTACTGCCTGTGGGTTACCGTCAACACAAGAGCCATTTCGTCCACAAGCTGGCATATAATGTCGACGCGCCGCCGAATTAACATTTCGCCGCGGGCGAAGCCGGGCTCGCCCACTCAGTGCGTCATCAATCCAACGATGGACTGTGTCGGAGTCAATCCGCAGCTCGACGGCTCGCAGCCCCCATGCGATGGCCAGGTTGATGCCCTTGACAGCGGCATACAGTTCTGCCATTTTGTTGAAGTTACGCCAACTGAGGCCCATTATCACTAACGAGCTGCAATGGCAGGCTCAGTCTCGCGGAGATGTAGCGCAGCACTGATATCGTGCGCCGACTTCATGACCACCACTTCCGACCACTTACTGCAGCTGTCGACTATGTACTACCAAGATTGTAGCCGAATAGCGGCCCAGCAAAGTCCACATGGTCATGGACCCTCTGCCACGGTCCCTCAGCTGGCTCCCAGGGGTGGCGGATCGCGTGTCGCGGTTCCTTACGTTTGGCAGCACGGGTCGGAGGCACATCGACCGGAGCCAGCCATCCTTCACCTGCACCACGCTGGGTGTTGTGGCCTTCTCGGGCTGGCATTGGTATTGTTAAGTCCCGCGTACTGTTGGATGAACGGATGTATTGACACTGGGCTAAACAGTTTCGCGCGTGTCCGTCGCGGTCCTTCGTCGATTTCGAACTACTCTGTTAAAATCAGTCGCTTCCGGCTGGTTCACGCGGAAGTAAAGAATGTGATAAATCAAATCAACAGTTTATTGCAACTTCACTGTGCAATGACCAACGGTTGAAACAACAAACGAACCGATAACAGCTTCCAACCAACAACCTAAATCTCCAATCTACACCGCAGATCTGACTGCGACCGGACAAATGCCGAGAAGCAGTGACGCCTAACGATGCTTTAGGAACGAACCCACAATCGATATTAAATTCAAGCTGAGAGTGACTCAGATTCTACCCGTTAAATTCCACCCTTTAAACCGGTTGTACCGGGATCATTGTAGCGCGCCACTTGCGCGGTAGTAAGTTAAATGTAGGGAGTCAGGTATTCAGAAGGGTTTCACTCATCTGTTGATTTACATAAATTAATTTAACAAAACTCTATCCGCCAGTCCGGCTGAGGCAGAACGCCCACAACCTTTCTGACCGCAACAGAGCTGGTATTGAATAAACACGGCTAAAGGCTAGAAGGAGCTAAAAGCTCACGACCAGAACTCAACCGCAAATATTCAATACAGCGTTACCTGCACCTGCTCCCAACCAGGCGCGGATACAAGGGGGGGCCATGGGGGCCATGGCCCCCCCCCCCCTTGGCCGATTTTTTTCAAAAATAAAATAAAAAGTTAAAAAGTTAAAAAGCTGAAAAGGGGGCCTCCTGAAAATAAAGTGGCCGAAATCCGATGAGTTTTTTTTTTAACCTACCCACTTAGTTATTTCTTAGAAGACTAGCTGAGAAGACTTCTTTGTTAGAAGATTGGTAAAGCTTTTCATAACTTGGAGGTCTCTTATACTCACAGAGATGACCACTTTTACAGGGCCTCCTAACCTGCACAGAGGGCCTCCAAGCCTGCACAGATGTTGAGATGTTGCCTGAACAGCTAGATAAGCTCAATAGACGCAGTTTTTTTTTGGGGGGGGGCCCAACAAGTGGGAAGATGGGGCCTCTAGCAGGTGGGATTATGGGGGGGGGCCTCCTGGTTTCTAATGGCCCCTCCCTTGGAGATTTTCTGGATCCGCCCCTGAGTATAGATAATAGTATGATAATACTTGAGAGTGAGATAAACTAGAGGTGAATAGTAACGGTGATGGTAAGCTGGCTGGCAGTGGTGACAGGGCGCTATGACGAAGCTTAGCCAGGGTACATATGTAGTATATTGAGCGGAACTCAGCGATCTGAGGTTTATAGTCGCCTTCGGCAACGGTCCTGACCCTCAACTTGTTGAGAAGAAGTAGAACAACTCAGTAAGATGGGGGAAAGCTCGGACATGACCTGGGGGTTTGTGGTTCGTGAATGCAGAATATGCACCCCCACGCGACCATACAAGCTGACCTGCATCCAACCTGAGGTAGGGAAACGTAAACCCACTGCATGAGAAGTACTGGTGTCCTCAGAAATTAAACGTCATGCCGCTGGTCAGTGCTCAAGAAGGAGCTGCTGGGACAGGGCCAGCGGGGACATGTCATTAGTAGCGACGTAATGACATGGTAGTTGACAGTGAGTGGTAAGCGGGGCAAGCCAACGGACATGCCATTGGCAGCGACGTAATGGCGTGGTAGTTGACAGTGAGTTGTATGCTGGGCAAGCCAGCGGACATGTCATTAGTAGCGACGTAATGACATGGTAGTTGACATTGAGTTATGTGCTGGGGGCAGGGGCCAGCTGACATGTCATGGTAGGGACATAGTGACATGGTAGGTGACAGTGAGTGGTATGCTGGGGCAAGCCAGCGGACGTGTCATTAGTAGCGACGTAATGACATGGTAGGTGACAGTGAGTGGTATGCTGGGGCAAGCCAGCGGACGTGTCATTAGTAGCGACGTAATGACATGGTAGGTGACAGTGAGTGGTATGCTGGGGCAAGCCAGCGGACGTGTCATTAGTAGCGACGTAATGACATGGTAGGTGAGAGTGAGTGGTATGCTGGGGCAAGCCAGCGGACGTGTCATTAGTAGCGACGTAATGACATGGTAGGTGACAGTGATGGTATGCTGGGGCAAGCCAGCGGACGTGTCATTAGTAGCGACGTAATGACATGGTAGGTGACAGTGAGTGGTATACTGGGGCAGGCCAGCAGACATGTCATTAGTAGCGACGTAATGACATGGTAGGTGACAGGCGCGGATACAAGGGGGGGGCCATGGGGGCCATGCCCCCCCCCCTTGGCCGATTTTTTTTCAAAAATAAAATAAAAAGTTAAAAAGTTAAAAAGCTGAAAAGGGGGCCTCCTGAAAATAAAGTGGCCGAAATCCGATGAGTTTTTTTTAACCTACCCACTTAGTTATTTCTTAGAAGACTAGCTGAGAAGACTTCTTTGTTAGAAGATTGGTAAAGCTTTTCATAACTTGGAGGTCTCTTATACTCACAGAGATGACCACTTTTACAGGGCCTCCTAACCTGCACAGAGGGCCTCCAAGCCTGCACAGATGTTGAGATGTTGCCTGAACAGCTAGATAAGCTCAATAGACGCAGTTTTTTTTGGGGGGGCCAACAAGTGGGAAGATGGGGCCTCTAGCAGGTGGGATTATGGGGGGGGGGCTCCTGGTTTCTAATGGCCCCTCCCTTGGAGATTTTCTGGATCCGCCCCTGCTCCCAACAAGCTTCAAGCAAGACTGCCGCTGGAACGCGCGGCCAACCCCTCGCCGCCTCCCCGCCGCTCAGCACAACACACACAACCAATCAGCGAACGCGAACGGACTCAGCGAGGCAGCGCCGCGCCCCAGACGCGTAGGCTAGCCCGCAGCGCACGCGGCCAGCGGCTGGGCCACGGATCAGATAACGGATTGGACACTCGCTGCTCGGGCCATTGTTATCGGCGACAGTGGCGCGCCACTGCCATCTAGCGGTAGGAATATTGTCACTAAGGATATCGGAGAACTCCAACAGACCGCAATGTTCCTAATCACTATAACTGTTTAGTACAAGACGGACGTGTGTACTTACGGTCAACAACGTAAACACGCGAAAGCTTCATTAACAAGAATCTACGCAAATCTTTGAGTTGAAAACTACAGGAATACGGATGATGGTCCCGGACCCCCGGGTGGATGGGGCCCGTGCTCCCGGGTGGAGTCGTCGCCGCCAGGGCCGCGACTCTGTCGCTCCGCACCTCCTCCCCGCTGGGTTTGATGGTTCCAATGTGTCGCAGCCTGGTGCCTATTAGCGCTGAGGTCGCGCTCTCGATGACTTACAACGCTCCGACATCTGCCTCAACTGTACAACGATTACAACCACGGTTCCGTAACCGCCAAACACACTTTATTGGTCATGGTTTATATGGACATGGTCACTAGCGGATCAAGGGGGAGCATCCTCCCCCCGCGCAACAGGATTTTGCTTCCTCTATTGCCAGCAACGGATGAGCTCGGGAGCCAAATGACATGCTCTTAAGCCCCTCCCCTCTCATCAAGATTTTTCTTCCAAGTTGCCCCCCCCCCCTCCCAGACACATCCTGGATCTGCCCTTGTACATGGTCTAAACGCGATGAGATACCTTCACATACTGGCGGTTTTGCCTATTCGCACCTTTCTGTGCCCCAGCTGTCACCTTTTCACAAAGCTTATGCAGTTGCATCCGGATGAATATTTTTACCATGAAACAGAGCGAGTTCCGCGCACACACAAGTTCCCTCACCGCTTTCCACTCAGCTGAGTCCTCTACACATGCCTGCAGACATCCGAGAACACCCGGCCTGGACATGGCACTAGCTGCCTGGCTCTCAAATACATCGAACGTCTTTGCCACGAGGCTGTATAGTTTGTCTGAGGGCAAAATGAGGCTGCCTATGTCCATATCCCCCACACCGGTATAGCTTTTTAGGCCTACGAAGGCCTCTCGGTCATACGTTGCGACTGAGGTAGCCTTGACCAAGGCAGCACTGCAAACCTCGCATGAGTGTTTCTCACCTGCCTTTCGGGCAAGGTATCCAGCGATGTAGGTCAGGACGTTGGCTGAAACCTGGTCGACTGGGACATCCAAGATTGGCGGCGCAGGGTTCGGCATGAAAGTTATTTTCGCTTCCGGAGCAGGCTGGTTGGAGCGAGCCGCCATCATCGTCATCGCCCCAAGCATGCGGTCCATGTCGGGCTCACAGTTCATCTGCGAAGACGGCAGCAGCATGCTGCTCACTGCGCCTTTCCGGAAGGCGTGCCGGAACTGGGTGGGATTAGGCTTAAAATTTGCCCCGTTCAGCTGCCGCACAACGCCAAAGAAGTTTTCCAGGACATCCTGGTTTAGACGCCGCGTATACAGAGCTGGCAGGCTGGCTTTTACTGACTCCCACAGATGCAGCACGGCGCTTATGGTTATCAGCATCCCCTTGACGCTGTCGGCGGCAGGTGTGCGACCGGCGATGCACCACTGTCGCAGCCACTCTCGGGTCTCTGTCAGGACCTGGATGTGGTTCCCCTCCGTAGCCGCCGAGAAGGGGCGCCTGTTCGGACACTGGTCTGTGCGGCTGCTGTTCAAGATGTCAAAGGCGTTGTTCATTCTCAACAGGCCCTTCGCTGTTACCGCGCACTCTGAAGTCAGGAGACCTGTGAACAAATATAATCACCACGTCACTCCCTGCAAAGAAATATCTCATTCAGAATGAGAAGAGACCGAGGGGGGGCGAGCGAGGGAGGGAGAAAGGAAAAGAGAGAGAGAGAGAGAGAGAGAGAGAGAGAGAGAGAGAGAGAGAGAGAGAGAGAGAGAGAGAGAGAGAGAGATTCATTCGACAACAGCCTTGTTGTGTGAAACAGGTTAATAAAATGCCATTTTTGCTGCGAGTTTATGATCGGTTATATGACGTTACCGTTTAATACGCTCAAAAGCTTTGTTTTTATGCAAAAGATGAAACGCTGGTAATTTGCGAGCTCTTATATATATAAGAGCTCGTGTGTTATAATACTACTTACCAACATCCGCATACAGTTGCATTCCGCACGCCACGGAACGGCTGAACACTTGAGATGCCAACTTCACCTTCATGCGTTTGAATGCACCCAGCACGATGTGGACATCTCGCAGCTTGGGAGCAGCTCTCACAGACCGTTTGCTGTCCGCCTCGTAGAACTGTCGTAGGTGCTCCCAACTCATGATGCCTTCCTCTGTTTTTATATCATGTTTGTTGAGGCAGTTTCGAAGGCATTTCAGCAGATGAGGTGGGTCATACATGGCTATCACAGCTTTCCCATCTACATCAAAGTACGGGCGATCTTCACTTACGCCGAGCTTTTTTTCAAACAGCTCTTGATTTGGTTTCCCCATATCACAGACAGTGCTGACAACTTCCAGTCCAGCATGTCTCACCTTACGTATGCACGCACGTAGCTGATACTCCAACACAGCGGCTGTTGCTGGACCAGCGCTATAGAAAAAACCTACAGGCTGCTTCCACTGGCTGTTGATGCCCCGCACCATGAAGGTCAGTGCATGGTCAGCCACTCTGCACGTTTTTCCCAGAGACCCGAAGTCTTCTGTACCCTCAATGTAGTCAGCTCCGCGTAGGTATGTCAGCTTGGGAGCTAGCTGAACCTCGTCAAAGGAGATGGCGACCATTTTTTGGTTTGCTGGAGCTTTTGAAAGCTTCTCCTTGAGTGCTCCAAGAAGAACATCCTGGAAGCCAGGAAGCATATTGATGTGTTCCATCCTTCTGCGAAGTAGCCTAGGACTCGGCATGACGAACACACGGCTGAGCTGACGATAGGCTTTAGGCCCCATGTGGTACACGGCAAGCCATTCCATCAGCTCACCATCGCCGAACCGCCGCCCTTGTGGCTTGGTACTCGTCAGTTTGGCCTGCAGCTTGATGAATCTGGATATTTTGGATGGAAACACATCTTCCAGCTTCTTGAAAGCATCATCCAATGACATGACTGGCTTTCTTTTCTTGAGATTTTGCACAGTCATCTTCAATCGTCTTTCCCTGCACCTAGTCTTGTTCAGAGCTTTCTCTAGAGTAGCTACCTTCACCCTCAGTGTTTCAACATCACTGTCAACTTGGTTCTCTTCATTTCCCACGATGGAGTCTGATAGCGCGGTCTCTTTGCTCACTTCGCCGCCGCCATCAGCAGCTTCCCCATGTGCTTCTACCGTCTTCGGAGATGTAGAAGAGTCTTGGTAGGTGAAGGGCGGTCTTTCAGCGTCTTTTTGCCCTGAGTTGATGATGGTAGACAGGCCTCCCCAGTCCAGCTGGCATTGATCTAAAAAAGAAAAAATATTGACTTTGTAAACATTGCTGTAAGTCAACAACCCATTTCTTGACAAGACGGCTTAGATTTTCTTAAAGGTGCGCAAAAGATGCCCTTATAAGTTGTGGACATACAATGTTTGAGCGCAATCAATCCAACAGTGCGGTGTGCACCTTAGACAACCTAGAGGGGGAGGGGGGTACACAAACCACTAACCACTCTGTAGTCTGTAACGCCGAGGGATAATCCGAGAGGACCGGTTTACGCCCCCTCCCCCCCCCCCCACACACACACTTTTCCGTGAATAGCAACAAAATGGTGACTCACAAGTCACAATGCCGCCAAATTTTCAGGCCCCTAAGAATAATAGTCCGAAGAACCCTGCGGCGGCAACTGGCCAATGACAAAAAAAAATCTGGCCATATTTCGGCTCGGTAGGGCCCCACAGAGCTCATGAGTTCTCAAGCATGTCAATGCTAATGCAAGAAGGGACACATTAAATACATGTGAAAATGATATAGGTACATACTTAGGTACGAAATGCTCACACAAACACCATCTTCCATTGTGAGAAAAGTTAATCAGAGGTGGCCATAAAATGTGGATCACCATTGCATAGCCAATGCTGTTTCTGCAACATATCAAAGTAGGCAATAACAATGGGACGATTTTCCATCTCACTTTTGCAATTTCTTGTCTTGATTTCCCATTTTTCATTTGATTTTGCGTATTGGAGCTTGCCAAATGCATTACCCCCTACGTAACATTGCTGTTACCGCGATATGCCCCAAATAGTTAGGCACTGTCTTACCTGCAGTGCTTGTAGATGGTTGAAGTTCCTGACGGATGACCAGTGGCCTTCTGGTGGAAGTGACAGGCTTCGGAGGGTTAGGCACATCGAACAACGTGGGAACGCCATCTCGTTTGAGCCGTTTACTGTTTGGCAGATACTGGGATCGTTCGAAGTGCTCAGAACAAATCTTCACGTTCTCAGACAGGTATGCCGCAGACCGTCCTATCAGGTCTTCACGGCGACAGAGCTGAACCCATACTTTACACCTGTGAAACAAAGTCTGCATCAGTAATGCAACATAGTGAATGAAACATCTTTATCTTTTATGAAAGGCATTACTCTTGCAAAGTGAGACAGATATAACAGTCAGGGTTGTTTGGTGAACTATTTTGAGATGACAAAGCCATAGTGTAATAAATAACAAGTGAAGACACTTCACCAATGTATAATGCAAACTCATGTAACAACTTTTCTTCAGCTGGGAGTGGGCTATGTAGCTACTCACGCTGCAGTATGACGTAATAAAACGTCATAAAACGTCACTCCCTAAATCATTGAACGTTATCCTCAGCCTACATCATCGTCTTCCATGCCCCGTTATGATGGATTTTTTAATTGACTTAGACATGAAAACCCACGTTTTTTATTCCACTAAATGAAGGTAAATAATCCCAGTCTCATACAGAATGCCTTGGTACACACAAAATCAGAGGACATCGATGTGCCACAGCCCGATGAAAGTCCTACTCGATCTAACTGCGCTCTAACATGCTGAACATCGTATCAGCATTCACTCTTATTCCGTAACGTTACTCTCGAGAACCCACTGTTTTTATTGCATGTATGGTCGCTTACTGAATGCATTGTGACAGAACCGGTATGAAAATATTCAAAAGCAGAGGACATCATAACACCATCGGCTTCTAAAAAGTGTAGGGTATTTTGACAACGTCTCTAAAACATAACCCATTTTGATCGGTCCTATGAATGACATAGACTCGAGAACCCATGTTTTTTTATTGCATTTAATGAAAGAAAATAATCGCATTTTCTTATAAAATGCGTAAAAATATTCAAAATCAGAGGACATCGATGTGCCACAGCCCGATGAAAGTGCTCTTCGATCTAACTGCGCTCCAACATGCTGAACATCGCATCAGCATTCACTCTTTTCCGTAACGCTACTCTCGAGAACCCACTGTTTTTATTGCATGTATGGTCGCTTACTGAATGCATTGTGACAGAACCGGTATGAAAATATTCAAAAGCAGAGGACATCATAACACCATCGGCTTCTAAAAAGTGTAGGGTATTTTGACAACGTCTCTAAAACATAACCCATTTTGATCGGTCCTATGAATGACATAGACTCGAGAACCCATGTTTTTTATTGCATTTAATGAAAGAAAATAATCGCATTTTCTTATAAAATGCGTAAAAATATTCAAAATCAGAGGACATCGATGTGCCACAGCCCGATGAAAGTGCTCTTCGATCTAACTGCGCTCCAACATGCTGAACATCGCATCAGCATTCACTCTTTTCCGTAACGCTACTCTCGAGAACCCACTGTTTTTATTGCATGTATGGTCGCTTACTGAATGCAATTTGACAGAACCGGTATGAAAATATTCAAAAACATAGGACATCATAACACCACCGGCTTCTAAAAAGTGTAGGGTATTTTGACAACGTCTCTAAAACATAACCCATTTTGATCGGTCCTATGAATGACATAAACTCGAGAACCCATGTTTTTTATTGCATGTAATGAAAGAAAATAATCGCATTTTCTTAAAAAATGCGTGAAAATATTCAAAATCAGAGGACATCGATGTGCCACAGCCCGATGAAAGTCCTACTCGATTTAACTGCGCTCCAACAAGTTGAACATCGTATCAGCATTCACTCTATTCCGTAACGTTACTATCGAGAACCCACTGTTTTTATTGCATGTATGGTCGCTTACTGAATGCAATTTGACAGAACCGGTATGAGAATATTCAAAAACAGAGGACATCATAACACCACCGGCTTCTAAAAACTGTAGGGTATTTTGACAACGTCTCTAAAACATAACCCATTTTGATCGGTCCTATGAATGACATAGACTCGAGAACCCATGTTTTTTATTGCATTTAATGAAAGAAAATAATCGCATTTTCTTATAAAATGCGTGAAAATATTCAAAATCAGAGGACATCGATGTGCCACAGCCCGATGAAAGTCCTACTCGATCTAACTGCGCTCCAACATGTTGAACATCGTATCAGCATTCACTCTATTCCGTAACGTTACTCTCGAGAACCCACTGTTTTTATTGCATGTATGGTCGCTTACTGAATGCAATTTGACAGAACCGGTATGAAAATATTCAAAAACAGAGGACATCATAACACCACCGGCTTCTAAAAAGTGTAGGGTATTTTGACAACGTCTCTAAAATATAACTTATTTTGATCGGTCCTATGAATGACATAGACTCGAGAACCCATGTTTTTTATTGCATTTAATGAAAGAAAATAATAGCATTTTCTTATAAAATGCGTGAAAATATTCAAAATCAGAGGACATCGATGTGCCACAGCCCGATCAAAGTGCTCTTCGATCTAACTGCGCTCCAACATGCTGAACATCGTATCAGCATTCACTCTATTCCGTAACTTTACTCTCGAGAACCCACTGTTTTTATTGCATGTATGGTCGCTAACTGAATGCAATTTGACAGAACCGGTATGAAAATATTCAAAAACAGAGGACATCATAACACCACCGGCTTGTAAAAAGTGTAGGGTATTTTGACAACGTCTCTAAAACATAACCCATTTTGATCGGTCCTATGAATGACATAGACTCGAGAACCCATGTTTTTTATTGCATTTAATGAAAGAAAATAATCACATTTTCTTATAAAATGCGTGAAAATATTCAAAATCAGAGGAAATCGATGTGCCACAGCCCGATGAAAGTGCTCCTCGATCTAACTGCGCTCCAACATGCTGAACATCGTATCAGCATTCACTCTATTCCGTAACGTTACTCTCGAGAACCCACTGTTTTTATTGCATGTATGGTCGCTTACTGAATGCAATTTGACAGAACCGGTATGAAAATATTCAAAAACAGAGGACATCATAACACCACCGGCTTCTAAAAAGTGTAGGGTATTTTGACAACGTCTCTAAAACAAAACCCATTTTGATCGGTCCCATGAATGACATAGACTCGAGAACCCATGTTTTTTATTGCATTTAATGAAAGAAAATAATCGCATTTTCTTATAAAATGCGTGAAAATATTCAAAATCAGAGGACATCGATGTGCCACAGCCCGATGAAAATGCTCTTCGATCTAACTGCGCTCCAACATGCTGAACATCGTATCAGCATTCACTCCATTCCGTAACTTTACCCTCGAGAACCCACTGTTTTTATTGCATGTATGGTCGCTAACTGAATGCAATTTGACAGAACCGGTATGAGAATATTCAAAAACAGAGGACATCATAACACCACCGGCTTGTAAAAAGTGTAGGGTATTTTGACAACGTCTCTAAAACAAAACCCATTTTGATCGGTCCCATGAATGACATAGACTCGAGAACCCATGTTTTTTATTGCATTTAATGAAAGAAAATAATCGCATTTTCTTATAAAATGCGTGAAAATATTCAAAATCAGAGGACATCGATGTGCCACAGCCCGATGAAAGTCCTACTCGATCTGACTGCGCTCCAACATGTTGAACATCGTATCAGCATTCACTCTATTCCGTAACGTTACTCTCGAGAACCCACTGTTTTTATTGCATGTATGGTCGCTTACTGAATGCAATTTGACAGAACCGGTATGAAAATATTCAAAAACAGAGGACATCATAACACCACCGGCTTCTAAAAAGTGTAGGGTATTTTGACAACGTCTCTAAAATATAACTTATTTTGATCGGTCCTATGAATGACATAGACTCGAGAACCCATGTTTTTTATTGCATTTAATGAAAGAAAATAATAGCATTTTCTTATAAAATGCGTGAAAATATTCAAAATCAGAGGACATCGATGTGCCACAGCCCGATCAAAGTGCTCTTCGATCTAACTGCGCTCCAACATGCTGAACATCGTATCAGCATTCACTCTATTCCGTAACTTTACTCTCGAGAACCCACTGTTTTTATTGCATGTATGGTCGCTAACTGAATGCAATTTGACAGAACCGGTATGAAAATATTCAGAAACAGAGGACATCATAACACCACCGGCTTGTAAAAAGTGTAGGGTATTTTGACAACGTCTCTAAAACATAACCCATTTTGATCGGTCCTATGAATGACATAGACTCGAGAACCCATGTTTTTTATTGCATTTAATGAAAGAAAATAATCACATTTTCTTATAAAATGCGTGAAAATATTCAAAATCAGAGGAAATCGATGTGCCACAGCCCGATGAAAGTGCTCTTCGATCTAACTGCGCTCCAACATGCTGAACATCGTATCAGCATTCACTCTATTCCGTAACGTTACTCTCGAGAACCCACTGTTTTTATTGCATGTATGGTCGCTTACTGAATGCAATTTGACAGAACCGGTATGAAAATATTCAAAAACAGAGGACATCATAACACCACCGGCTTCTAAAAAGTGTAGGGTATTTTGACAACGTCTCTAAAACAAAACCCATTTTGATCGGTCCCATGAATGACATAGACTCGAGAACCCATGTTTTTTATTGCATTTAATGAAAGAAAATAATCGCATTTTCTTATAAAATGCGTGAAAATATTCAAAATCAGAGGACATCGATGTGCCACAGCCCGATGAAAATGCTCTTCGATCTAACTGCGCTCCAACATGCTGAACATCGTATCAGCATTCACTCCATTCCGTAACTTTACCCTCGAGAACCCACTGTTTTTATTGCATGTATGGTCGCTAACTGAATGCAATTTGACAGAACCGGTATGAAAATATTCAAAAACAGAGGACATCATAACACCACCGGCTTGTAAAAAGTGTAGGGTATTTTGACAACGTCTCTAAAACAAAACCCATTTTGATCGGTCCCATGAATGACATAAACTCGAGAACCCATGTTTTTTATTGCATTTAATGAAAGAAAATAATCGCATTTTCTTATAAAATGCGTGAAAATATTCAAAATCAGAGGACATCGATGTGCCACAGCCCGATGAAAGTGCTCTTCGATCTAACTGCGCTCCAACATGCTGAACATCGTATCAGCATTCACTCTATTCCGTAACTTTACTCTCGAGAACCCACTATTTTTATTGCATGTATGATCGCTAACTGAATGCAATGTGACAGAACCGGTATGAAAATATTCAAAAATAGAGGACACCATAACAGTACCAGCCCCTAAAAGTGTAGAGTATTTAAACAAAGTCTGTATTATACGAGTCATTTTGATCGGTCTTTTCCTTCACTTTGACTTGAGAACCTATGCTTTTTATTGTGCGAAATGAATGAGAGTCATCGCATGTTCATTGTTCCTATTGAATGCATTGTAATATGCAAAATCAGGGGACATCGATGCGTTTCAGCCCGGTGAAATGCCCAGTTGATGAATAGCTGTTTGGCTCATTTTAACACTGCGTCGGCATTTACACAGCTTCCGAACGATATGCCTGATAAGAGAACATGAATTCTTAGGTATTGCGAGCTGTGGAGCCTGTCCCTGTGTTCATACGCTATACCCATTCTGGCATAAAGAAGACATTCTTAGCTAATGTAAAGATGTGTAGTAAAAATAGGTTTTTGGTCTTCTCATTATGTTTAAGTGATATTTCATTTCAAGTTGCGTGTAGAGGGATTTATTTTCAGTGTTTTGTAGAAAATAAGGGTGAATTAGCTGTTAAAACCAACACTTATATAACTACAAGCTTGGATAGTAGTTTCTTGGGTTAGAAGTTTTCACTACAGGGATGAAACTTTTGCACTACAATGACGAAAACGTCATCAATCGTCATCAGATATCGTTGATTTTCTGAGAGAGCACTTCCGGCAGAAGAAAACGCATTACACAAAATAATCGAAGTGTCTTCACTTGTTATTTATTACACTATGACAAAGCTTACATCAAGGGTGGCAATTGACAGTCACTGCAGTTAGCCACAAAATATTTAAAAATAAAACTGTTGTGGCGAGAACTAATTTAGTGGCGCTGACCGCGCAGCCGATTGGCGCGGACGCGCAATTATCGTTTGAGTTTTACGCCTTTGTTGATAGTGTTGGTCGTTGCGGTGATTATGATTTTATATTACGATCGACACTTAGTTAGTAATATGTTTGGTTCGAAATGGCTTTGTTCAGTTTCGATCCTTTATTTCGCATAACCTGTTCACCCCCTCTCTTTATGATTGCCAACTGTTTTGGGTCGTAAGGACGAAGAGGTGTCGAGTCACCTCTAGAGCTCTTCCGTTCTTGACCTTGGCCGAGATAGTGCCATGTGTTTTTCTGTTGTGTGTGTGGGGGAATAAACCGCAAGTGAGGCGGACGCAGGTTTGTCCAAACCTCCCCCACCCCGAGGGCACAACAAGTGGCGACGAGGCGTAAGTTTTTACGCGGCCGTGATAACTGTCGGCCATGGATTTTTCGGTGGCCCCTGCGCCGTTTTTGCCGGCGGCCGGCGCCGAGCCCGGTACGGCCTGGCCGCGGTGGATAAGGATGTTCGATAACTTCCTGGTGGCCGTGGGCGGCGGCTCATTTTCAGCTGCGCGCAAGGAGGCCATCCTTCTCACGTGCCTGGGGGCGGAGGGGCAGCGAATTTTCGAGTCCCTCCCAGCTGCTGTCAAGCAGGAAGGCGAGGACCAGTACGCCTTCACCAGGCGGCGCCTGGAGGCCCAGTTCGCTCCTCGCCAGAACGTGTGTGTGGAGCGTTACCGTTTCAGGAGCCGGGTGCAGCAAACTGAGGAAACAGTCCAGCAGTGGGTGTCGATACTGCGCCAGCTGGCCAGCTCCTGTGAATATGGTGACAGAACCGACGAGTTCATAAGGGACCAGGTCATCGAGCGTACTAACTCTTCCAAGTTGCGACAGCGACTTCTTATGGAGGGCTCTGACCTGACTTTGGAGCGCACCCTCACCATCAGTGACACACTTGAGTCGGCTGAACGTGAGGCTCGGGTGATGGAGACACCAGCTGCTCCAGTCCCTGTTCAGGCTGTCCAGCAGCAGCAGCAGCAGCGTCGGCGGCCTCAGCGTGGTGGGGCCAGGACCCGTGCTGCTGGTCGGGTCTCCACTCATCAGCAACAGCCTCAGCAGCAGAGGCCGGCAGGGAGTAGCAGTAGCCTGTGCTGGGGGTGCGGGCGTGCTGGACACAGGCGAGGGGACCAGTGTTGCCCTGCTGTCAATGTGAGGTGCTCCAAATGTGGGAAAGTGAATCACTTTGCCCAGCACTGTGTCCAGAAGCGAGTGGTGTCCAGTGTTCAAGTGCTGGCAATCGGGGCATCACCAATGACTCTGACAGCCCAGGTGGAGGGGAGGGAGGTCGTGTTCACGGTAGACTCTGGCTCCCCAGTGTCCCTCCTCCCCAGACACCTGGCACCTGGGGCCCTTGAGCCAGCAGCAGAGCGCCTGTGCTCATATGGGGGGAGTGTGTTAGATGTGTTAGGGGTAAAAAGTGTAAATGTGTCATGCAGGGGGGAGTGTCATGATGTAACTGTGTATGTTGTGCCGCATGGTCGTGCTCTGATGGGCCTGGACATGATGAAACTGTTCAAAGTGTGCATCATTGGTGACAGTGTATGCTCTGTGTCCACAGACCCGTCCTGTCATGCCAGCCCAGTCCCTTCGCCCGTCGGGCCAGCCGAACCTGCCAGCCCTCACGCCGGTCAACCTGCCTCACCGTCCGGACCTGCCTCTCCGACTGGACCTGTTTCTCCGTCAGGAGAGCAGCCAGCCATCCTGGGCTACCAACACCGGGTGACCATCGACCCAGGGGTGGCGCCAGTGCGCCAGCCCCTGCGGAGGCTGCCCTTGGCAGTGCTGGACGAGGTGAGTGCCAGGCTCAAGGAGCTGGAGGAGCAAGGGATAATTGAGAAGGTCAGTGCATCTACCTGGGTCTCTCCTCTTGTGGTGGGAAGGAAGCGGGATAGGTCCATCCGCCTGTGTGTAGACATGAGGCGGGTCAACAAAGCTGTGATTACGGATGGCTACCCGCTCCCCAGGATCAAAGATGTCCTTGACCGCCTGAGTGGGTCTCAGGTCTTTTCCAGGCTGGACTTAAAGGATGCATATCACCAGCTGGAGCTCCATCCTGACAGCAGAGACCTAACGACTTTTATAAGTCATCAGGGACTCTACCGGTTCCGGCGCGTCAACTTCGGCCTCGCGAGCGCCGGGCCGTGCTTCCAGAGAGTGATGGCGTCCATGCTGGAGGGGGGTGCCAGGCGTGGAGGTATACCTGGACGACATCCTGGTCCACGCGCCGTCCCAGGCCGAGCACGACGCCCGTCTGAGGGAAGTGCTGCGGCGTTTCGATGCCCACAAGGTGCGGGTCAACTGGCCCAAGAGCGTGACGAATCAGAGCGAGCTCTCCTTTCTGGGATATCTGGTCTCGTCAGCTGGTGTCCGCATCGACCGGGAGCGGATCAGGCCGTTATTGGAGGCGGCCGAGCCGCGGGACGAAAAGAGCCTGCGCGCATTCCTCGGTGCCGTAGGGTACCATGCGCGGTTTCTGCCGCGGTTCTCGGACGCAGTAGAGCCGCTGAGGGCCGCGCTCCGGGCGGACCAGTTCGAGTGGACGGCGGCGCTGTCCAGCGCGGTCCGCCGCGTCAAGGACGCGATAAGCGAAGCACCAGCACTGTGCATGTTCAGCACGGAGCTACGAACGGTGCTCTCCACTGACGCCAGTGACGTCGGCTGCGGTGCGTGCGTGACGCAAATGGACGCCTCGGGTCAGCCCAGGGTCATTGCGTACGCCTCGAAGTCTTTCTCGGCGGCCGAACGCAACTACTCGGTAGTGGAGAAGGAGGCGCTGGCATGTGTATGGGCCGTCGAGAAGTTTCGCCACTACCTGTGGGGTCGGCGATTCACCCTCCGAACCGATCACCAAGCTCTCTGCACCATTTTCGGTGTCAAGGGCTCCAACCGCGTCGGCCGGCGAGTCGCGAGGTGGGAGGCCCGGCTGCTGGAGTTTGCGTTCGACGTCGAGTACGTCAGGTCGGAGCGGAACGGAGTGGCGGACGGCCTGTCCCGTCTGCCGGTCGCCGAGACCTGGTGGCCTGATGATGATTCTATCCAGATCGCGGCTCTGTCGTTAGCAGCAGCAGTCACGGAGGAGGAGCTGCGGGACGCCTCGGCGTCAGACGAGTGTCTGGACGTGATCCGGGGGTACCTCGCCGGACGGTGGCCTCGCCAGAGGGATGTCGATCCTCGGGCGACTGGTTTTTACCAGGTGAGAGACGAACTGTCCCAGCTCGGACCGCTGCTTTTCCGCGGCGAGCGACTGGTTGTGCCGGCGGCGCTGCGTGAGCGCGTCCTGAGGAACGCCCACGAGGGTCACCAAGGTGAGACAAGGACCAAGCAGCGCCTGCGCGCGCAGTTCTGGTGGCCGCGGCTGGACAAGGAGGTACGTGACCTCCTGCGGAGCTGTGAGGTGTGCACGCAGCATGACGGCCACGTGCGGCAGGAGCGGCCCCCTCTCCAGCCGATTCCTCTTCCGGACGGTCCGTGGCAGCGCCTCATGATCGATGTGATTGGGCCCATGCAGGGGCCCCAGCACGAGCGGTACGGCATCGTCTTGTGCGACATGTTCAGCAGGTGGCCAGAGGTGGCGCTGTGTCGGGACGCGACGGCGGCGTCTATAATCAGCTTCCTGGAGGCGGTGTTCAGCCGCGAGGGGTTGCCGTTGGAGCTGGTCTCCGACAACGGTCCAGCGTTCCGGTCTGCCCAACTCCGTAATTTTTTGACCCGACTGGGGGTCAAGCAGACTTTCAGCTCACCATACTCTCCGCAGTCCTGCGGCATGGTGGAGCGTCTGAATCGGACGGTAAAAGACGCCATCCAGTCGGCCCGGCTGGCCCGGGAGCCGCGCTCGGAGTACTTGAGGCGGTTCCTCACTGAGTACCGGGCTACCCCGCACGCAGGTACGGGAGAGACGCCGTTCCGGCTGATGCGGGGGCGGGAGGCACGGACGTTGCTGGACGTCGTGCCAGGTGAGGTTTCCTCGCCGGACACCGGCGGTGAGCTTCGTGCGCGACACGAAAAGTATCAGGCGGCCTACAAAGCCAGATATGACCGGGGGTCGACCGGCGCCCCGCGCTGGCGCGTCGGCGACTGGGTTCGGGTCCGACAGCCGGTGAGTGGACGTGTGGAGGGCCAGAGGGCCGTGCAGATCAGCCGGAGGACTGGCCCGGTAAGTTACCGGCTCACCAGCGGCGAGCGTGTCCACGCTAGACGCTTGGTGCCCGGCCGGCCAGAAGGTGAGGACGCGGCCGCGCCGCGGGGTGGTCCCGGCGGTGGTGCTTATCCAGTTCCTGAGCCCCGCCCCACGCCAGTGCGCACCCGCTCCTCGGCACTCAGAAGTCCTGCTCACAGCCGCTGTCCAACCCCAAAGTGTACCGCCCCGGCGGGTGAGCCAGGGCCCCGCCGTAGCAGGCGGGGTCGCAGAGGCCCAGATCGGTTCACTCCGGGCGAGTAGCGTTTAGGATTGGGCTATCATCGTAAGTTACGTTTGATAGCTGTGAGTGTAATGGTTTCCGCGGATAGTGGGAGGCTTAAGAAGCGGGAGTGTTTCCCATTAAAGAGAGGGGTGGTGTTGTGGCGAGAACTAATTTAGTGGCGCTGACCGCGCAGCCGATTGGCGCGGACGCGCAATTATCGTTTGAGTTTTACGCCTTTGTTGATAGTGTTGGTCGTTGCGGTGATTATGATTTTATATTACGATCGACACTTAGTTAGTAATATGTTTGGTTCGAAATGGCTTTGTTCAGTTTCGATCCTTTATTTCGCATAACCTGTTCACCCCCTCTCTTTATGATTGCCAACTGTTTTGGGTCGTAAGGACGAAGAGGTGTCGAGTCACCTCTAGAGCTCTTCCGTTCTTGACCTTGGCCGAGATAGTGCCATGTGTTTTTCTGTTGTGTGTGTGGGGGAATAAACCGCAAGTGAGGCGGACGCAGGTTTGTCCAAACCTCCCCCACCCCGAGGGCACAACAAAAACATTTCACAAGTTAAAATCCAAAGCATAGGCTACTGCAGAAATGGCATTAAAAACTACCTAAAAACTAAGAACTACTGTATATTAGCTTCTTTTCATGTCATTCACTCAGCTGCTACAACACCTTTTCTCAAACAGTAAACATGCAATGCCAACATGCATAGGTACCTCTCAGGATCTGGTGGGAACCTATGAAAGGTTCTCTCAGGGAACTGTTGCTTTGATGCAGTGCAGTTTATTGCGCCGCACCATGGCGTGCTGTCCCTCCTTTTCATCTTGAAAAGGTGCTTCCCTGAAAAAAAAACAAATTCTTTCAATTCAAATTGCAATGCTTAGCTGCCAGCTGGCAGGGATGCTGAGCTGTGAAAATTTCAGACAGCTCCGGCTCCAGCTTCAGAGAAAAAAATCGGCTCCGGCTCCTCATGGCTCATCCCTGATAGCTGGGCAACCAAATATAAAAATAAAATTCACCCGTTTCAGTGCCTATCCTCTTCCTTCTTCTAGCCTCATTCAGCCTCGACACAAAGAAACTGCTGCTCCTCTGCTGCAATAAGTAAATATTACTGTTTTCTACTAATTACATATAGCTATACATATTCATCCAAGTATTTCATAAACTATCCAAATGAAAATGTTTTGGTACAATAAACTTGATGATGAATGCAGACTATGATCATATGAATGGTAAGTAACTGGCGATTCGCCCTTCTTGTGTGAGACATTTCTGACAGTTTCTCATTGGATATTTCTGGCATTTCTACTTCAATGGAATGGAAATACAAGTGCTCACCAAGAAAAACACGCTCTGAATATTACATCAAACTTGAAGAAAAATGTATATTCGCAAAATAATCATGAAAAATCACTAGAACATTGAAATTCATTTATATGTGCGTCACAAATGAAGACTTCCAGCTATCAGTTTTAAACCGTATGTTATCGTCTTCTTAAGCCATTTCAGTCGTTCATCGCGCTTTCACATTATACATACCGGTCCTGGCCTCTCTCCAGTGATTATCTTGGAGTAAATTAATGCGATCCACTCTCTTTATTTCACCCTTTTCCTTCACACCACACCGCCACACTACAACGGCGACTTGGCGTCTCCGCAAATCTCCTAGAAGAAAAAAGTTACGATTCCTCTCCATAGATGGCGGGCGTATCGGCCACTGTCGCAGATTCGGGGGGAGTATCCAATCCGTTATAGTGATCCGTGGCTGGGCCGCACCGCGCCGCCGCCGCCGAGCGAGCGGGGCTGCGGCGGGGAGGGGCGGGGGGAGAGAGATGCACAATGTCCATGGCTACATAATATGATAATATCACATTCTCCCCACCAAATATGCGTTCGACAACCACATTTTCTAATCCTGTTGCACCACAAGAAACAAAAATGCACTTCGCAAGATCACTTATCTACTGCGCTCACATAGAGTCCTCGTTTGACAGGTCCACTGTCCAGCTTACGCGCCATCGTGGAACCGGATCCATGACGGCAGGCCCTCGGCGGCCGCCATCTTCCTGAAGCCCTCCGGGTTGATGTGGATCTGGTCGAGCTTGTACCACTGTTTGCAGTCCGAGACACAGTGGGCGCGTTTCCACAGCTTCTTCGTCAGCTGTCTGCCGACCGGAACGAAGTCTACCTCGCGTGGCAGTGTGTGCTTCAGGTGTCGCTCCGCCGCGTACGCCGCTGTGTCCTCCCATTGGACGGGCAGGATCTCTCCGTAGGGCGCTGTCGGGCTATGCTCGCGCCCTCTAGCTCGTGATACAGGGCATGGGTGGAAATTCCTGAACAGACACCACACATTGGCCGTGTGGATCCCACGATACCACCGATCATCCCCTCGATGACACACCCTAGTAGTCATACGCTGCCAAGGGAAGCGCCCACCTTTTTATTCTGGCCGCCGTGATCGGCGGTACGCCTTTCTTCGGTGAGAAAACGCTCACTAGGGCTCGCGCTTCCGTTTCGAGGGCGAATCTGCGTCCTTAGACAAACTGGTGGACCTTCTTCTTTATCCATTCAGGCTCCACAAACTGGTGGAGCCTCGCTCACGATTGGTCAGAGTTCTTGACGCAGAGTAGACTGGCTTTTGCATGTCATACTCGTCGACTTGACCGAGCCTGACACTGCATGGATAATTACTCTGCACTTATGTTCAGCATGTACATATCAGCAACTCACCCAGATAACCTGCCCTGTGTCATTTCTTAGTTTAAAAATGTAAGAATCACACTTGGAACTGTTATTTACATCCATGAACAAACAATGTGTAAATGGGTTACCCCACCAGGTACAAGCAGTAGTGTCCACGGCGTAGCCCATGTCGCCTCGGCAAGGGGCGTGACCCTCTACAATGGGCATGTGCGGGCCCCTCCTCTGCAATGGGCGCGCTGGTGAGCGTACGCGAGCGACCACGGGCCACCACCGCCAACTGGCGACTAACGGCACAAGGCCACAGGACTACGACGGCGGGCCCGGGCCCGGCAGCAGCCGGCGCTCGGCCGGCGTTGCAGCGCGCGCTGTGGGGGGCCGTCGGACTGCCCCGATTCCATATGCGCTCGCACCTGTGGCAATCTTCAGCGCCTGTTTCGAATCATAGCGGGCCAGAACCCTTTTATCACTCAGGGTTTCCTTCGTCTCCCGGAATGTTCCCTCGCAGGCTTTCGTCCAACGGGTCTACATCGTTGGCCTGAATAAATCCCAGCTCAATGGACGATGACAAGAGTCCCATTTACATAGCATTCGATGTCTTGCCCCCCGTATCACAATGTTGACTCAGTGTCGTGTGGACTAGCTTTCAGTATCGACTCGTCAATTTCATAGTAGTGCCTTACATAAGCTTTGAGATATGAGCCGCCTCGAGTGGAAGATGCTGAATGCTGAAGCATGCCGCTAAAGCATGCAGCGGCTACACCGTGCGTGCTTTAACACTACGCGTGTGTGATCAAGCACTGCTCCACAATGTACAGCTTGGGAAGGAGATAACTTACCCGAAGAACTCAACCTTCGGCGTGTAGGCGTTGGACGTCGAATGGAAGACCTCCAGTTTTCCAGTGTGGCTGTAGAAGGACATGTCTGAATGTCGGCTGAGCTGATACTCCGGACCACCGGACGATACAGAGGCGTAATAACGTCAAACAACTCTATCCACGTCTACCAGTATGCAGCCTCTTCTACCTGCTCCACACATTTGGTCTCATGCTCGCGGGCTGATCGACCGCTCGCCCGCCTACACTCGCGCACACTGGCGCGCGGACAGTAGAAGAGTAGCGACAACGGGAAAATGTCACTGCATCCGAAAGCACAACTAAAGGTGAAATCAACTCTGGGCCCAATCTTACCAAGTACCGTATTTAGGATTAGTCAGCACTGCGACCAGTCTTGACTTGACATTGCTAGGAAACTGTTAACATTATCACTCATTTGGTTGTAAGTACAACAGTTATCAAATGCCGTAATGCTACAGTACGGCGCTTAATAACATGTGGCCCTGGATCCTTACAAGAGCGAGGCGACGTGCCTGGACAGAGCCAGCGTGCATTGTCTGAGGACCACGTCTTGCACCGCCTTGAAGTCGGCTGATGTCTCTGTTAGCCACTCTGTGGCGTGCTCTTCGGTGATCTCGTCGTGGTGACGCCGGTTTGTCGCAAACCGTGTCTCGTGTTTGTTGCTTACGTGGTGCACGGCCATCACCGAACAGTTCTGAAATTAAAACACGAGCAATCGAATGAAATTTGGAATTACAATTCTCAACTAGACTGACGGGGTCAATCAGATCACCACAAAATCAGGTCCTATGTGATGCATTTTTGTTTATATGTAATACGAGTGTTATGTTTATGGAGATGGGCAACTCCAGGCAGACCGCCGAGCGGCCCGGATCACCCGGATCAGAGCTGCCATGATCCCCTCTACACCTGATGCACCGGTGACTAAACGTGCAGCTAGGGTGCAGACAGTCCTGCATGGATTTGAAGCCAAAGCAGTGCTGATAGCCAGACTGCCGCCGCGCCGGGGTCGGCTGAGCTGCCTTCCCGCGCTCATGGGTGCGGGACCTAGCCCCCGCGCGACAGACGCCATCCAGATGGTAGGGGACGAGCGGTGCCACGGGTACAGGCTTGGGTCCAGCTCCCTAGCCTTACGGAAAGACTCGTCATAGTCCTTTCATGCCGTGCCAAGGCCCTGGCCACACAGGTTGAGCACTGTGGACATATAACCGAAAAGGCTGGCCGCCGCCTCCGGATATTCCGAGTTGTACACCGTGGCGCAACGGGCGAAAGCCTTTGCCCACAGGGTGACTGACATAGCTGCCCCTGACGTGCCCCACATGTTATCCTCCCATCCTCAGTCACCATGAGCTACTCCTATTCGCCACCACTCGGGAGTTCGTGGGAGCCCAGCAGCGCTTTCATGTCTACGTATTTGTGGGCCAAAATCTTCTCTTCTGCCGTAGCGACGGTGACTCAGACCACTGATTGGCCTCCTTCCTTCCACCTACTTGGCTCCCTGAAATCTCCCCTGACAAAAAGGGGGGGCTGGATCATGCTCATGGAACAGCATACCGGGCATTGCCCGGGCCACTTCCTCGGCCACTGCCTCCCGTATGATGCGTTGCAAGTGCTGTTGATCCGCCCCAGCAATGCCGGCCAAGTCTCGAGAAGTCTGAGCTGCCTCGGCTGACGTAGCCGTCTGCGGAGTCGAGATCACCTCAGGAGCGGGAGCCGGTGCCGGAGAAACGGTCCGACCCAGACGTGGGCGCCAGCTCGCCGGTGTGTCCTCATCGCCGCCGGTCCGGCGTCGTTTCCGAGGCATTGCCATCCGCCAACCATGGAAGAAAAAGAGAAGACAAAATGCAAGGCAAAACGCATGAGAGACATTCCGACATTGTTAAAAAACCAAGGAAACATATCCCACCAAAAAACGGAAAAGGAAACACGGTAGTGTATGTACGAACATCCACCGACAAAGACGTCCAATATAAAACAAACGTGAGTTATCGGCTTTCCATAGTTCGTGCAACAGATACAGCTGAATGGGCCTGTACCGAAACCTTCCGCGTAATTACCCAAACTCATTCGCGAATACTACCGCGTAAAACCTTAAAACAAATCGCCAACACTGACAGCTAAAACTAAGACATCCCCCAGAAAAACGGTCACGACTCACTCACCTACATAAAAGGCACCTGGTCCTGGACCAGAATCCAGGAAAAGTCGTGGTTACGAATCCACCAGAAACTGCCCCCGTCCCGATCATGTCCATGCTGCCCCCTCCCCTCCCGGGCGCCTAGAAGTAAAAACAAGAGTGGCACAGGCTTCCCTTTGAAGTATAATTCCAACCGCCCCAGCACCGCTCGCTGCCCCTCCCCCGATAGGTGGACACCATCCCGTCCTATCATTTCAGCACCCACCGGCATATTGATTAATGTTACTGGCGGACTGCGAAAACGTGACGCCCATATCCTATTGGCCGCTGCCATCCTTATCTCATGGAGTTGCTGAGGAACCCTTCGCACGACACGGCAGGGCAAGCTAGCGAAAACTGCACAACTCTGGCGCCAGCCCCGCGCAGCTCATAACCAAGCTCAATCAGCTGCTTTGCTAGTTCTCTCAGATCAACATCCCTGGCACAGAGGTCGTTGCCGCCAAGGATGAGGAGCACCGCCTCCGCTCGTTCCTCCTCAGCGATCCGCACCAGTCGCCGGCGGTCCCTCGCGGACCCCAGGCGCGCTCCCTCGATCCCCGCCGCCAGCACTCGATGACCTCCACGGTGGCCAACGGTTGCTAGCGCCCGCCGCATGGTGTTAGCGTGGCTGGACCCAAGCGCTAAAAGCCTCATCTGAGGAGGGACATGAGCCAGTCAATGAGGAGGGACGTGAGCAAGCCCCTTTACCAATCCCTATCTGGACGGGAAAGATTAATTGAAATATGACTTGTGTTGCCGCCCCAGATCGTGTTCTTCCGACACGCGTCTTGTCCGCTCGTTTAAACTTATATTCTAAACGAAATGAAACGAGACGAAACGAAACGGTTTCTGAAAATCAACACAAACCGGTCACACACAAGTAAACTTAACAAAATACGACAAAAAAAAAAACGATAATGAAAACGTTCACAACCATAAAACATTAGAAACAAAAACATTTTATCCAAACGAATACAATATACGCAAAAAGGTAACATACCGGATAGTTTCCTCCTAGGCACCTGGGTACATACACGGCAACCGCCGGAGCTCTTCGCGGCCTGGCTCCAGCGACAACAGTGCCGCGGCGCCAGCACGCCCCGCTCGGCCGGAGCGCCGGCCACGACCCAATCCGCCGCGGGGCACGAGCGGGCAGAGGCGCATACAGGCGCACAGGCAGGGCTCCGTAGTAAAAAAAGTCCAATTGGACACTCGGAAATCCAATTGGATCCATTTGAGATCCAATTGGACTAAATTTTGTCCAATAGGATTTTGGAAAATCTAATTGGACAGCAGAATCCACCCAATTGGATTCATGAATGTCCAATTGGATCGGGCATTGAATTAGACAATGGTCCTATTGGATCATAATTTCAATTATGTCGACTTGGAAATCGTAGGTGTAGGAACAGGGGGGGGGGGACGGCCGGGCCATGACCCACCCACCTTTCCGAGTGGCCCACCCACCTTTCAGCTACGTTACAATCGGATCGGATACTCAGCTCGACTTGCCCCCCCCCCCGCCACTTCTCAAAACGTTCCTACACCTATGTTGGAAATGTCCTCAACCACATTGAACGAGATGAAAGCCCGGCCGTTTTACGCAATATTCGCATTACCTACATTGTCGCAGAAAATGTAACAGGGATCCTGCACTATCGAATCTTGATTTTGATTGCCACGAATTGAAGATCGGCAGCAGAATGACCCTGCTTTCTAGTAAAAATTGGATCCAATTGGAAATCGTATTCAACTGTCAAACAGACTGTCTTATAGGATGGCCAATAGGACATCGAATTAGATATCTAATAGGATATCCAATAGGATATCCAATAGGATATCCAAGTGGATCCAATTAGATGTCTAATAGTATATCCGATTAGATGGATATCCTCGTGACTCCGCCGACCATCAGGAAAGCTATTCTCAGAAGAATGCACACACCTTGAGCCGTGAAGATCACCGAGCTGCTCCGTTTTCCCTTGCTGTGTTCAGCAGTGGCGCTAATCCGTCCGTTGATGATCGCTCGCTTAAAGAAGCGAGCTTGAGGACGGTCTCCTTGTACTTCATGCCCTGATAAGAGAAGGAGCTCAACTTCCTCCGCCGTCAGATCACGCACACGTGGCGCGTTTAATGCGACTACTCCCTCCGCTGAGCGAGCTGCCTTGACGGCAGGGGCACGACTGCTCAGGAATTTTGTGACCAGTGCATCCACTCTTTCATCCAGGGAACCATCGTGTGTGCGCGTGTCCCTGATCGTTCGAAGAGTCTGCAGGATGAGGAATTTGTCTAGGATCTGTTCAGCGATGTATGTTGGCCCAGTACAAAACTTGAGCAGCGTTCGGTTGAAACCCTCAAAAGGGAACATAGAGCAGGCCCAGAGGAGACCACACAGTGTCGGCCAGGTGGAGAAGCGTGTGTATGTTGTACGACATGTGCTGCCGCCCGTACAGCTGCTCCACTCGAGAGACAAACTCTTCGAGCTGTCTTTTTGCCAGACGAATGTCCTCACCAGACACTTCGTCAGAGAGCAGCTTAGGCTGAAATGGTCAGCCTTTTGGACCTTTTGATAAACATCTTCTCAATGCGTTGCTGTCTGCTGGACTTTGAGACACCTCAGTACAGACCGTACGTGGAGCCCCAGCATCCGAGCACCGTCTTCAGCGCGCACCGGCGGCTTGCAGTTCAGCCCGAAGCGAGCGAAATGTTCGACCACTCGTTCGGCACTGACGACGTCCTCGTCCACTAGAAGGTCGTCCACGTAGGGACAGACGGCGCGCTGCACGTCCGCGTCCTGCGCCAGGACCAGCTTCACGACGGCTTTCATGACGGCTGGGGCCACATTCAGGCCAAATCCAAGGCGATTCAAGCAGTAACGCTTGCCACGGATGATGACAGTTTGGTACGGCCACAGTTTCCGCTCCAGCCGCAGCTGCAGATAAGCCCGACGCAGGTTTACCACGGCCACCCGATGGCCGTGACGGCGCCACGTCCGCAGGCGGTCGGCGCACACATCCGCGTCAGCCGTGTACGCGGCGACGTGCTCATTCAGCTCGCGCATGTCCAGAACCGGGCGCACCTTCTTGGCTTGAGGCACGGCCATCAGGGGCACGAGACCGCGCGGTGGGCCGTCCACTTCCTCGTCGTACGGCCGCAGCCAGCCGTTGGTCAGCCACAGCTCAAGTTATGTAGGTAGTGATAAGCCTTGCGGCTGATGCACCTCAGCCCGACGGCAACAGCGACCTCCTTTGCAGTCCAATGCACACGCTTGCCAGTGGCCAAAAGCCGCACTTGCTGGCTGCTGAGGGTTCCTGACTCTTGCAGCTTCGTCGCAGCCACCGCCTTGTGGTCAAGCCTTGTGGTCCAGCTTCCGCTACCGCCCGCCACAGGCGATGACGACGACCCTCTGCCGGCTGCGGAGGGAGCGGCCGCCGCCGCGCCGGTGACGGACGAACTGGGGGTCGACCGCGAGGCGCTTGCCTTTGTGGCAGGCTACGTGGCCTCCAAGTGCCGCCACCTGTGCAGAGGTCTGGGTCAGCCAAGCTCCTGCTCTCCGGCGTCAGCGTTCGTGCCGAGCCGGTGGCTGCAGACAATTAGCCGCGGAAACCTTTACGTTCCCAGTGAGTGGTGGATGGAGGTGGTCGAGGACTTCAACACCAGGTTCTGTGATGTGATGGGCTCGACTGCTGACGTAGCGCCGGGGATCGTCAAGCGACTAGTCGCCTGTGTGCTGGCCAAGGCACCGGAGGTGGACGAGCGAGTCGCACGAAAGCTCGCCAGTACGCGACTCCCACACAATGCCATTCGAACCAAGGTCAGTCGATCCTAAACAGCAGCCAACCTATATCATCCCCCGCTCCTTTCAGCAACGTCCTCGGGGCAGTCACACGATCTTATTCATCCTTGCTGTCAGCAAACGAGGAAATACATAACCAATCAGCCTTATCACCAACAAGTGAGATTACACATAACGACGAGTTCCCTGCACATGACGTCTTGACCGTGTGCTTGAGACAAGAAGGCCACAGGAGAATCACGATCATTCGTCAGACGGAGATGCGGTACACCTCCGGTGTCTCGAACGTCTCGTCCCCGGCGATCCGAACTTCTTCGTCTTCTCAACATTCTGCGACGGACTCGTCAATCTCATCGACATTGAGCCAGTTCTCACCGGACTCTTGAGTGAAGTCTCCATCAGTCACCGGTAAGCGTGTTCTCACGCTCACTGATTTTGGTCGATCCTCGCCATGAGCGGAGATGACAGACGTGAATCGTGTAGGCTTTTCCATCACGTTTATATTATGCTCAGACGTTGTGTAGATGCATACAGTATACGATGTTAACGGTAAGTACACTTTAGCACCGAGCTGCACCGCGTAACAGGTACGGTGCCAGGTCTGGGTCATCCATTGGGTCGCGGCTCAGCGCTAGGCCTTGTGCAGCAAAGTTCTCCTTCCTTTTCTGGTAAATTTGTCTATATCTCACTAGGCGAGTTGAGATGGGGCTGTTGGCTGACTGTGGAGGTGCTGGGCATGGGTCCTCGGAAGTCTCCGCCTTCTCACCGCACGGCTGCAGCACCTGGCGGTCAGCGGGCTGCTTCCTTGGAGACCGCAGCGACAACTGCCTTTGCTGGTGAGCAGCTATGTGGACGTCTGTGTCCGGCGTGGCCCGTCGTAACGGCCTCTTTTCTCTTGTTGCTGGGTTCCCATCCGACCGAGAGGTCAAAAGTACGGACGCAGCGTTGCCACGAATAATTGCCAACCAGCGCCGCTGGAACAGCCACTCTGTCTCCCTCTTCTCACCGGTGACAGACGCTAGACGAGCACCTAATTCCTTGAGGAATGCTTTGGTTGTTGGACCACAGGAACCGCTGGTCTCAAACGCTATAGGTTCAAACCTGTAGCGATGACAGAGGTAGGCATATTTTCTTCTCTTTTGCTCTTCAGCCGCTCTTGCCGCACCACCTACTGCTGTCGCTGCTGCAGCTAGACGTGACTGGGCGTAGGAGTTAACGCTAGTGGCATCCCACAGCAGGTTTTTCCTGTCAGAAAATGGGAACAGTCATTCCGTCTGGCCATTTCCGTCTCTAAACTCGACGCCGTGAGGCTCCGGGATCGCCGATATGCGAGCCGAGTCCAGTGCTGTCCTGACAACGTCAGTCAGGACCGTGTGTCGTGGATGTCGTCCGGCGCTGAAGCGGCAGGTGAGCGAGTGATGTGATGTCCTCTGGAGTCGACCTGCACACCTGCATAGGTGCTCGCTGCGCACGTCCGAGCCGACCCTCAGCGCGATGGCGATGCGCAAAGTCTAGTGGTCGAGACTCGTGTCCAGGCTCGCCGACGGCACCGCGTGGAGCCAGGCCCCGCTCTCGGGGGCCGAAGCGCTCAGCACACGAGCTAGGCCCAGTTGATCGGCCTCAGTGAATAGCTGGTCCCGTTTCTTTTCGGACAGTACCGAGTCCCAGGCGCTTTGCCGTTGTCGCTCCTCTCCGTCGGGGGCATAGGAGTTGCCTGCTTGGGCCGGCCAGTCGGCTGTCGCGTCGGCCTCGCCCCGCAGACGAATCTACTGCCCGGTGAACGACGTGAGATGAAGCTCACTCGGCCGCAGCGTCAGGCCGGGGATGTGGGTCTCTGCGCTGATTATGGTCACGGGCGAGCCAGTGTCGACCAGCATGGTGAGCCCCTGGCCGTTCACCCTGACTGTCGCCCACTCGGCTGCGGCCGGCTGCACGGCGCTGACCTGCCATTCGGCCAGGTTGCCGTCCTGTATCAGCTTTACACCAGTTCGGTGTTTGCCGCAGTCCCGCCACAGGTGTCCTGTTGTGCCTCTAACCGTCGCTCACGTTCTTTTATATTGCCCACTCTTTGAACCGAACCGGACACGCTACCTGGGCTGCATTGCTCCTGGTACCACCATCCGCCACCTTCTGGGTGACGAGTCACCCTGGTTTTATCCGGCAATATTTTTTCTTTTATCCTTTCGGTCAACTTCCAAGTGATTTGCTCGACCTGACCCAAATCCTCTCTAGTCTACTAGTCTCGTCAGCTGACTGTTACGACGCTCCTGCGTTGTTCTATCTTACCTTGTCTTTTTTTACCAAGTCTTTACTTTCTAGTCTTGTTATCTAGAAGGTTTCTTCTTTTGAAACATTTGTTTCATTAGTGCGACGTTATGGGCGCAAAATGGCCTTCGCAGTCGGCGCGCCCTAAAGCCCCAATAAACAAGCAAACAACTGTTCTGCCGCACTTGAAACACCGCAATCCGCCGCGTCGGCTGTCCCACAGCCTGTCGAGCCGGGCGGGCGAGAAGATCCGCGCACCTGCACCGCTCCTGCCGCCGGAGGGCGCGCCCTGTCCGGCACCGAGTCCGCCCTGGCCGTCGGACAGTCCCGCCGCCAGTGTTTCCGGCCACCGCAGCTGAAGCACGTGCCTGGCCCCGGGGCTCGGTCGGCCTGACCGTCTCCGTCCGCTGCGGGCTTCGCACCAGGTGGACTGCCTTCCCCGGCCGTCGCGGCCGGCGCTGGCGCCCCTGACAGCCGCGTCGTCAGATCTATCACGTCCCTGTGCGCCCATGCCGTCCGCCAGACATCCTCCAGAGAGAGGTCACCCTTTAGCGCCGCCTCCCGCGCCAGCTTCCTCTGCAGCTCACCTCGGCTGGCCAGGACGCATCGATCTCTCAACTCTCGGTCCACCTGCGCCGGCTCATAGCCGCAGCGCAGATTTGCGTCCGTAGTCTGCCCAGGAACTCCTCCAGGCTCTCGTTCTGGTTCATTGTCATCCCTTGAAACTTTCCTCTTTCCGCCACGAGCAAACTTGTCTTCTCCCAGCCCCTCGGCCTCCTCCTCGGGCAGGGAATCAATCGCTGTCATCCGCGAGGTCCGGGCCCACCAGGTGCAACAGGACTGCGCACCGTCTCGCAGGCCCTTGAATGTCTACAGCGATCATATATCGCTCCAATGCCCGGAGCCACTTTTCGAAGTCCGTGCCTGGACGGTATGGCACCGCAGACACTATCTGCATCCCCGTCGGATCCACGCCGCGCTCGGTCATACAAGCGTGACGAACGTGTCGAGGCTCTGTATTCTGCGACCGTGTCTTGACTGAGACCAACCGGCAATGACGCGCGCGCACCGCGCTCGGGCTCGGTGCTGACCCACGGCCGACTGCCCATACGGGCCTCGGACAGCGCCTCTCGGCGGCCGACAGCTGAATCATAATTGCAGCGTTCTCCGCCAGGCGCAACCTTACGATACAACAGGTCACCACGTCCTGGGTTGTTCTCTTCTCTGAGCGGGAATTCTGCAGCGCAGCCGTGTTTATCTTGTGGTAGTCTGTGTTGCGGTGCGCTGATAGGTCTTCAGATCTCCCGGCCACGACACAAAAGTATCAGAGGTCGGGGGAACTAGCCTTTCTTCCAGATCATACGATGATTTCGACTGCCCCCCCCCCCCCCGCCTGAGTTCCTCCCATAAGGAAACAGTTAGCGCACCAGGCACCCCAGTGTTCCTCGTGTTGAGCTATAGCCAACTTCGGGAAGGCGGCCAAGTGATATGGATTCAAGCTTCGTCTTCTCATCCCACCCTTGTACTTGTGGTACGATTTTCAAAACTCATTGACGACGTTTCCAGCTTGCTGGGGCGTTTGATCGTTTGATACCGATGAGGTGACCAAAATCACCTGTATTGATCGAGATTGATTTTATGGGTGCATTGGCAGCTCGCGACCGCTGCGCGACATACTTGGTGACATCGTTGCTGTTTAGTACATTATTGTGTTTTCCATGCTGTGTTTTGTCGAGTGTTTGCTTTTCCACTGACCTAGCTTCAGTGACCATTGTCTTTTGGTTTGTGCACAGTACACATGTTTCGCCCCGCGCCCGTTTCCGCTCATTTCAAAATCTTTCGTTTAGCCGTTTTGTTTATCACTATTCGTCTTTTTCGTTTATCTGCACATACACTTTTCCCAAAGGAATTTGCTTTGGGAGTCGCTCTTGAATGCCGGATTGAATGTACATATCTGCCTAATTGTCGCTTTTGAAGCGCTAGTTTCTTTCGAGATAAATGCGTACCTTACATGATGTGATGTTTTGTCTTGTCCTTATATCCACTATTGCGTCTTTTTGTCATATTGTATAGTGTATACGTCATTTTCAAGTTTGAATATTGCCCCCTAAATCAGCCTTTTCGGAAAAGCCGCAGCACTGAGGACCACTGCCGCAGCACTGAGGACGCTTGACCACCGTTGGTGACGCCCCGCTCTTGACAGATGGCTGCTAACTCCTCCGAGCGGAAAGGGGTCGGCGCCAAACCGACGGCAGCCCTCGCATAGCCCTACACCCGCCGGGGGCTCAGCCTGTTAGGTCATTGGGACCCCGCCTCGTGCGTTCCCCGCCGTTGGAAGGGTGCGGAGATCCGTGCTCGGCAGGAGCTGGTCGGGGTCGTGCTCGCGTGAGCACTGAGCAGCTCTCGCGGGTTGAGCACCGTCGCCTGCCGCCCCCGAGCGTCAATGCAGGTCACGTCGTCGAGCGGCGGGCCGGCCGGCCGCCCGGTTCAGCAGCCATGCCAGATAGGTCACCGCGATATGCATCGCCGTCTCCTCCGCGGAGATGAACAGCCCACATGCACTCAGTGTATCGTGCCTCTTACAGTCGCTCATATTTTCTTATCATTCTTGTCCATATCTCGAACAGAAACGGACACGCTACCTCGGCTGCATTGCTCCGGGTACTACCATCCGCCTCCTGCTGGGTGACTAGTCACCCTCTGTTTTATCGGGCAACATTTATCTTTCTAGTTGAGGTTTATTTGCCATTGGGTCTACAGTGCAGGGATATTTCTATCTCGCACTCCTCTGAGATGCAAAGATAAGAATTTGTTATATTTGCATCCCTCTGAGATGCAAAGATAAGGTCTCGAGAGTTCATAGCGAAAAATCAAGAGTTCAAGTGATGATGGGTCAATAACCGAACGACATTTTTAATGGTTGTTTATGGATGAACATTATGAAATAAGAACAAACTACTCTGAATCTATTTTTACATAGATGAATGCATTTAAATATAACATTTTATTAATTAAGAATAAACCTCAACATAGAAAGATATAGGATTCCTCATGGCTCACTCGTGGAAGATCGGATATCTTTTCCTCGCGTGTTACAGAAAAACCTCGCTCCTTCGTCGCTCGGTTTTTCAGTAACCCGCTTGGAAAAGATATCCTTATCTTCCACTCTGAGCCATGAAGAATCCTCTATATCCGTTCAATCAAATTCCATGTGATTTACTCTTACCTGTCACCTGACCCCTATCCATGTTGTTTTCTAGTCGTTACGTCCAGTCAGTTGCGCATCACTACGCACTTGCGTTATTTTAGCCTACCTTGTCCTTTTTATATAGTCTTTAGGCCTTTCTAGTATTTTTGTGTAGTTGTTTCTCTTTTCCGACACACTTGTTTTTACAAGTATACCTAATGTTATGGGCGCAAAATGACCCTTGTTGTCGACGTGCCCCGCCTTAAAGCCTCCTAAACAAACAAGATTGGCCACCGCCTGGAAGCCGAGGCCGGGGAAATACACGTTCATCATGGCAGAGGATTACCGCCATCCTCGCCACTAATTAAATCGGCCCTGTGATCCCCCGTTCTGTATCATCAGTGGCATGCTGTACCGACTTACACCGCTTCCGCTACCGCAGCCCTGTGTCGCTGTGTGTTTTGGAGCCTTCCATCGCCGATAGCAGCCTTTCCAGTGCAGCATAGAGCGATAGTAGGTCGTTGTACTATGCTGTTGTGAATTCCATTTTCCTTGTGCTGGTTGCTGCCCATTTACATGCTGCACACGGCGTTTCGGACTTTATCGTCTGCATCGCAGCTGTGCCTTATATTCCCTTGTGACGCCAACGAAACAGTGGAGCGTTGCCCGCTTGGCCGGGAATATTTCTCTGAGGTGCTTGGTGATGACGCTCTTGATAGCCCTGAACTCCCTCTATTGTGGGAAGTCCAACTGTTGCAGGCCGCTGCTCCAGTGTGGTTTACAGGGAACGGGCTGGTTGCCACATTTCGATGGGGAAAAATGTAACCAGTCCTGCGAAACTTCCACCTGGTGGCTCTGTTAGGCGGATTAGCTGGATTTATTAGCCAGCTGAATGCGTATATAACAGGATGAAATGTGTTGGGTCATTGAATGCACTTTTGCGTGTGTTTTGGTCATGCTATTTACTTCGTTGAAGTTTGAATCCCGCCGCTATACCTAATAAGCGTCAGTTGCGTTGGTACCGGTAAAAAAGTCCTACCGCCTGCCGTCTACCTTGAATTGATGCGTTTGTGCGCGTCAGACTGGCACCTCTGACTGGTCCATTGCTTGAGACAGACTCGAGACGACACGCACAGAGTCGCGGAAGTTTACTCGGAAGGCTGTTGACCCGTTCCCACGCACTATGAAGGCTCACCTCTACGATATCGTGATCACACCTTGCCCGAAAGGTTTTCTGCAATCATTAATCTCGGTATACAGAGGTCTATGCTGTAATGTTTTCCAACCATCATCATCATCATCCCGTCAACTCTACAACTGACTCAGGGGATCTCATGTTCGCACATTTGTACAGAGAAGTTGTATTATGGCCTCAGTCCGTGTCGTACGCCTCGCGTTATTCGCATTTTCCAGCCCCCTTCATAGCCTGAGGAATAAAAGACATCAGCTACCCCACTACCACACCAGAGAGAATACGCGGTAACACAATCCAGGCTATACATTGTGAATAAACATAGGAGTTTATTCATGACAAATTGGACATTGTCGCACGACAACTACCAAACCCTATTACCAGGACCCAAAATCCGTCATATGCACAGTTGATGGCTGTACTGCCTTCTAAAAACCGCGAGCATTATACGCATCGCGCACGGAAGTGACCGGCTAACCCGAAGCGGAAAAAATGGGGAAATCAGTGCACCATCTAGGCTACCTCCCCGATACACCGATTTTCCCATATTACCACTTATACTAACCCACCACTACCCAAGAGTTACGTGACACTAAGAACCAATGCATGACGCCGGACATAGACGCGCACCGCGCGGGAGCGCCAGCTGCAGCTCTGACATACCTCGCAAAGCGCCATGGGAGCCCCACCAATCCGAAGGCAGTGGCCCGATATGCCGTCAGAACTCGCTTTACTCAGCTGCGCTGTCCTTTTTAACATAGCCGAGAGCCTCGCTGTGGAGATGTCACGCCCAGCCGCGTCGCGAATGGCTGACTGAGGAGAGTACACGGACTATACCCCTTGGAGAACAGTCCCGCTAGATAGTCGGCGATTGACGCAGTGGACATCGGGAGTAGTGAGTCTCGTCTTACCTGAAACGGAGCCAGCCGACGCCACAAAAGTGCGTAAAATATAACTCTATATATGGCACCAGCTTCCTTCGGACACCCTTCTAGGTATACATTCTAGGTATACATGTATCTTATGAACGCCTTAGACCAAGCGACCACGAAGACATCGTCTTTGATTGGGACTGACCCCAACGCTATTCGACCCCCTTCCGACACTAAATATTGCCTGGCGTCCGAACCCGCTGGTCTTTCACTGGGCAGAAGAAGCGACTTGAGGTCGATATACCTGTTGTTCCAGATTTTCTGCCCAATGGATGCGGTGATAGTGACCCCGGCGTTTGGCAGGGCACCACCTTCTGGCGAAAAGCGTGTGGTTTGGTGGTTTAACCCCCACCCCGAGTCCTGAGCCCATCTCCCAATCCGTTACGATGCCCTCCTGCTGCCGAGACCCACCTCGTCGCATCCCAAACGACATTTGGGGTCACCGCCTCCTGCACCGCGGCCGGTGGCGCTGATCATCCCCGCCACCTCCTCCCGGCCTGGGGGCCCGGCTGCCTTCGCCTCGCCGCTGTTGTCCGACGTGGGAGGAGGCGACGATGCCAACTCGCTTCGCGACGTGTAGGACCCGGGGCGACTTCGACCCGCGGAAACTCTTGTAGCGACGCGGGGCCTCCGGCCCTGCCCCTTGGCCTCTCTCCTGCAGATCGTTCAGCGTGTTCGTCACTTAGGAACTTGTTGGTCCCACGCGTGCGGCCTGGGTGTCTGCCGGCCCAGTGCAGGCGACGCGACAGCTGATCTATCGAGGCAGGTCGCCCGTGGCATGGTCGACCCGCCAACCGGATATCCGGGCCGACTGCTGGAGTCACAGGCGGACAGCCGAATCCAGGGTGTGGAAAAATCGGTTAATTCTTGCGGGTTAACCGTGCATTTTCTTGCAAGCGCTTGATATACCAATGCTGCTGTCTCATGTCTGTTCTCTGAGAAATAATTACCAGCCTGCACGGATTGTGAGAGATCAGCTGCGCACGACATTGCAGCGAAACTCCCCTGAATGAGTGCCCAATATGCATTTGAGTCTTTGACAGATGCGAGAGTTTTCATGGAAATATCGTTACAAACCGTTAGGTCACTGGCCTCGCGCACGTCGCTCATCATGGCATTCGGCTGCTGGTTTATGGCTCCCTGTTTGTTGCCTCGATCATCCACACCATCCGTGCGAGCACTGATGTCGTAGAAGTACGTCGATAACTTAAAAAAGTGTCATTTTTAACGAGAAATTTTGAAATATATTACAAAACGTTGTGGGGTACCGGGTAGGTTCGGTACGGACGTATACGAACCTGCCCCACAACGTTTTGTAATATATTTCAAAATTTCTCGTTGAAAAATGACACTTTTAAACAAACAAGCTTGCAACAGTTCCGTGAATGGAGTGAGCTTCTTCGCCGTGAATTTTGGAAAGCTGAACCGTATTTTTGAGTCAGGATGGCGAAAACGGATGCTATGAACAAAGTTTGAAAGACGCACAAATAATGCATTTTTGCGTTTTTATCAAACATGATAGCAGGTTCACTGTTGTCCTCTACAGTGAATGGGGGGGGGGGCGGCAATGATAGGCATATTTTTATAATTTACCTTGAGCTTGGGGCGGGCAGCCACTCGTGTTCCCATAAACTGCCGGAAATGAATGTGTCCCATGCATGAAAGCGCCCCGCTCTCCCCTTCACCACTGGAACAAGCAATGACAGACACATAACGTTTCTCTTCTGTGAAAGACGCAGAAGGCAGCTACATTCGTGGCAGCTACATGCAGGTTGGGCCATGGCTGCATTGGTAATGCGCCTTCCCTCCCAGGAAACGCTACTCGTAGTTGATACCTCCCACACTCATTGCATTCACCACTTTCTTGGCGGATGCGCAGAGGGACACAGAGAATCCTAGTGCTTTGTTATATAAGACTTGGAACAGAGTCTTACACAGACCACGGAAAGGGATGTAAAGAACTGCATGGACCGCGGCCATCATCACCACAGCGGCGACTCGGGTCTCTGGTCCATTCCGTGTGCTGGGTCTCCATCGTTGGAGCCGTGGAGAGTGTGATCGGTTGTTGGTTGGAGCCGGGCCGAGTTTTGGCAATCTTCCAGCTCTGACATAGGTAGTTGTGCCGCATGGATTGACCTCCATTGCTCAATACCTCCAAAGAGAAGCTTCCATGATCTTCTCAGAGGCCTACGAAGGTGCTAAAAAAATCGATTCCGTTTCGGGCCGCTCGACCTTTTCTCATTGGAGGCGTTGCGGGTTACTCTCCACTCCGATCAGACCTCTCCATATAGGAGATCGCATGATCTCAGTTGAGAATATGATATGGCTTGTCATGAGACTACCAACACGACTCATTGCCGATCGTGCACATGCGTTCTGAAACAGCTTGCAGCAACCATGGCATGCCCATAAACCAAAGAAATCGTCGCATGAAATACTGTATTCTGCGCGAGCTCAGGCCGGTGGCGCTGCGTGTGTCCGGCGTCTCCATTATGGACGCCGCACCGTGAACTATTAAAAAACAAAACATGGTCACTGGTCTGCAGTTACATCACTGCACAGCGCGGGCTCAGGCCATGGTGGCTCTGCGTATGGCAGGCGTCTCTATTATGGACACTGCACCATGCACCTGCGCGGGCTCAGGCCGACGGCTCTGCGACTCCGAGTGCCTTTGCCGCCCGCCAGCAAACCCGAGGCAGTGTCTGCGTCTCCTTGACTTTCAGCACGGCTCCGACCCTCAGCTCGGACAGATCGACTGCACGAGCATCATAGCGCTGCTCCCGCTCCTGACGGCGGCGGCATCTGTCCGGTCAGCTGAGATTTGCCATTCGGCAGCCGTGCAGTATCTCAGCCGGACTCCGGTGTCGGGTCCTGGGCTTTCCTCGCGACAGTCTCCTCTTTCTCGCCATAGTAGTAGTAGTAGAGTTTATTGACACCAGGTGCATGTACAAATGATGTAACTTAAAATAGAAATAAACGCGGATAAAACACAAACCTTAAAATGCACGTAAATCAGTGTCCATTAAAAGTAACATACACGTGCACTAAATGTCTAGTTAAATTCGAAGCCAGACACGCAAAAGTCTAAAACACAAGACAATATAAAAACACAAATACCTTCCTAAAACTACCTTCCTCTATTGGCATTAAGATCATGCGCCTGCTCAAGTACGAGGCGACAGTAGTTGGCCAGAGGCCAGTTTTACCAAAAAATACCAGCCGGCCGCCGAAATAAAATATCCAGCCGAAAAAATAGACGCCAGACAGCCACGAGTTTCACCAACAAAAAATTCCAGCCGACTTCGGACGGAAATTATTTGTCGCCGGTAGTCAGCTGATATTCTGTTACGATATCAAATTACGATATGTCAAGGAGGTTAATAAATCATTTAAAGCATGTTTTCAATCAAATTTAAGCGTGTTTTCTATTGCAAATGCTATATAAATTTCGAAATATTATAATCGTAAATTATTACATTATTTTCAAGAGTAATAACAGCAAAGTAGAGCATTATAAACTTTCATATCTATATTAACATTCTGGTGCCCAGCAAAAGCCAATCCAATACAAAACTACCAAATTGTAAACGTAGGCACGTCATTCATAAAGGTGACGTAAGGAAGCTTGCATTTAATACAAATTTAAGATGGATCTTTTTTCCTGTCAGCCTATTATATTAATTTTTACAATACCTTCAACTTGTTATGTACCTTTTTGTCTGTTTTTAGTCGCACCTTGTAGAAAATTATCGTGTAGACCGAGAACGCAATGTGTGGACCTCCAGCTATGAGGAGGGGACTAGATGAGACCCACTCCAGTGGCAGCGGAACACCTTCAATTAAGGGGGCACTGCCGACTTTTGGTCCCATTCTTTCCATGCAACGCCCATAGGGCTAATATTAAAATGTCAAAATCAAAGGGGGCACGGTGCCCCGGTGATTTTACCCGTTCTACCCGTTCCGCTGCCTATGAGTCCCGCTCCCGACAGATCCGGGAGCCGCACCTCTTTCCTAGCTTTCAAAAGAGCGGCAAATAAGCGGTCAGCATTGCTCCCAGAGACGCCACCTGAAGCTGGACGGACGACGGACAGTTCCGCTGCCGAGCGATTGAAGTTGAAGTGCGGTGCTACGAGGCGGATTCGCGTGCACTGCATTAGCACCTTCTAGCGGGAGTAAGAGGGCTAACGAACTCGCCAAGGCCTATATATGTAAAGCATTGTGCAAAGGCGAGTGTCTTACCTTAGGAAAATACCTACCCAGATTAACTGCTGCACCGCGGTCATTGCAGGGCTGAGGGTACGTCGTTCGCTCCGCTTCGGCGAGGTGGAGGTCAGACTGCCCGGCTAGGTGGTTTTAGCCGATATGCATAATGCAGGCCCCGTTTGCCGGGCCCGGTCGAGAAGAAGGAACGCCACACAGCAAAGAATATTTGCTCCGGGCCCGCTACACTGGTCCGGCTCGTAAGTCGTAACAAATTAACAATACCTGCGCTAGCGTCGTCGACCGTCGTTCGACTGCGCCCAGTACCGCTCAGTGGAGAGTCCTGCCGAACTCCTCTGCGTGTGCCCAGATCATTCGTTGCGCGCGGACACAATCGTCCGACGGAGACCGCTGTGCATTATGATCGGGTGGTCACCACCTTGGTCGCCGGCTTTCACACCCAGCCGAGCCGTCTGGCTACGCCCCAAATGATCGTCTAAGCCTTTCGATTGGTTTGTAACTCGGGTCTAATATCGAAATGTTTGGGAGTTAGGACATGTTAAATCCATGTTCATGAACAAACATACATTATGCAACTAAAACGCTTTACTTACTTTAAGTTTTCTAGGCTGATGACAAGGCATACATCTATTTCATTGCAATATTTCTAAAATGTAAATAAATCATGAGCAATGAGCATAAAAAACAACAGCGATCCACTAGAAGCTAGTGTGGAAATGCACTGACGTAGGTCGCCTCGTACTGGCGCAGCTCGTAGCTCGTCCAGCAGCGCCAGCGTCTCCCGCACCCGGCCGCCCGCCTGCACCATCAGCCGCTGGAAATTGCTGCGCTGCCGCTCCAACATTAGCTTGACCGCCTGGCCGGCCCGGCGGATGCGCGCCGTCCGACGCACGCAGTGTACGTCTTCAACAGCGCCGGGATGTCGTACGACACGACCGCGTCCACGGCGTCCACGTCAATACCGCGCGCTATAGCCTCGAGCACACCAGCGCGGCCATCTCAGCTAGCGCGCGCCGCCGCCGGCACGCCGGCACTACCCCACAGAACTCAGTCACGCGCGCGCCCAGCACAGACAGCGGTAGCTTCAGCTGGTGCGCCACCTCGTTCCAGTTGACCAACACGAGCGAGCGTCGCCAGTCGGGCTGTCGGAGCAAATGGTGCATCAGCAGCGGCTTCAGCGGCTGCGGCGCCACCACGTTGAACGACTCGCTCAGCTCGGCCGGCGTGGTGAACCTGCCGACGAACTGACCGGGCAGTGCGACGGCGGCGGCCGCCGTGCCGACCACCAGCAGTCGCGGCTGGAACAGCGACATTCGCTCCAGCTTCTCCGGCCTCCGGGTTCTGTGACAAGGTGGCCAAGAATGGCAGCTTCTGAAGCGGCAGGTGAGGCGCGCAGACGGCGGCGGCCGTCAGCCGGCCGGCGATGCAGGGCGGCGGGCCGTGGCCGCCGCCACCCGCTCCACCGCTTTCAGCCAGCCCGTCTCGGCCATCTCGATCACCCGGTCGGCTTCGTCGATCACCAGGTAGCGCAGGTGCGGTAGCGAGAAGCCCTCGGCGCTGGTTATGTGATCCATCAGCCAGCCGGGAGTGCTCACCACGATCAGCCAGGGAGGCCGGGCCGCGCGGCCCCACCGCCACCAGTTGGCGCCCCCTCGTGCCACTGTGTCTCCACCCAGCAGCTGGACGCAGAGCGGCGTGTCGGCGTCGTACTGGCGGAACACGGCGGGCACCGAGCGGCCGGCCGGCGCCGAGACTCAGAGGTCGGCCGGTGGCAGTGGCGACTCTGCGGCCGCCAGCAGCTCGGGCAGCACGGTCACCTGCACCAGGAACACCTGTTCGATGCCCTCGGCAGTCGGCGGCCAGCCGGGCGCGCAGCTCGGGGCAGAGCGCCGGCAGATTGGCCGGCGCCGGCCGCCGGTCGCCAATCGGCTGCAGGTGCGCCAGCCAGTCGGGCAGCGCACGCGGTGCACGGTCTGTCGGCTCGAGCGCTCCACCTCGTCCAGCACGGTGAAGTCGTCAGCGGCGGCGTCTCCGTCCGACTCGGAGGTGTCCTCACTGTCGTTATTGGCGACGGCGGCTGCCGCTGTGCGCTCAGTCAGGTCGGCCATCACAGCAACACTCGCCGATGATTGGCGTCATCGAAACCGTCGGACGATGGTGGATTCATCACCGTTTTTGCAGCAGAAACTGGAAAAACCTCAGCAATAAACAAGGGAAAACCTCACAACATGCCACAGCCTGCAATTGTGCATATTGTTATTATATTTCTCACATGACAGAAATATTATTGGCTGCTTTATTCTAGGAACTGGCATGAAAAACATAAGCTAAAATCAAGCTAAGTGAATTATTATTGTATTTCAGCATGAGACTGGGAAAAAATCCTTGTCACTGTCAACATGACCAGTGTAACGGATGGGCTGCATGAACATTTCGGCGCATGATCTGAAAACTCTGTGAGCAGAAATTTCAGCACTGAGGTGAACAAATAACATTTCGGCCACAATTTGCCTGGTGCCTCCACAATTTTGCAAAACTACTCACAATACTTACAGCCAGTTTTAAAATGATCCCTGCATGACTCATGCATGCAAGATACACATGCATTCAATATCAGCACAGTGCACACACAACAGTTATGGATTCATTTACATTTTACAACATTACATTATTTTCTTTTCCTTCAATATTGGCAGCATGACTTGCTGAGCTCAGTGGCACAATCTTATGACAGCAAGTTTGTTCGGGTTCGCAACCATGCAAACTTTGCATGTTTGGCTTCAAAAACAAGCCTTTATACATTTCTTTCATGCTATTCAACTTTTTTTTAATTTACTGTCATTGATCTTGAAAATATTGCCATTTTGGTCTTAGCCATGTCAATTGCACCTTCCCTATCCCGCACAGCTCAAGTAAGTTCCACCCAAAAGTAGTAGTGGTATCAGTAGTTGGCGCCTTGCATTGTCAAATGTAGCTGAATATGTGAAAACAGTGACATATTTATTTAAAATCTTGAGTCCAATGAGCCTACCCTCTCTGCCTCTCCTTCCAGCATTTGTTCAAGCACCTTCAATTTTCGAAAATGATCTTCCATCATTATTTTCCACTTCCGTGCGACTTGCACGAGCAATGAACTTGTAAGCTGACCACTAGTTAATAATGTGCTATCATCTTGCTGTTGGGTGCTTGTAGCAAAAAGATAATATAAACGAAAAAACTAACACCACAACACCAAACACCAGTCTTGTTGGTTCCTTTTAGTCAGGACTGGTGACAAAGGCTCTTTCTTTACGCAATATCATCAGTATTCCTCTTCTAATCTTCTAAAGCAATATGAAGATGTTCGCGGATGACACGAAGCTATACAAGCCACTGACAAATCCATCCGATCGTGGTGCTGGCCTGCAGGGTGATCTGGACGCTCTGGCACGATGGTCCTCAAGGTGGCTGCTGCCGTTCAACGCAGGAAAGTGTAAGGTGATGCACATGGGCTCAAGAAACCCTGCACACGAATATAGGCTGAACGGGACGCCCATCGCTGTGGTAGACGAAGAAAGGGATCTGGGGATCATAATCGACTCTGAGCTGAAGTTTCATACGCAAACGGCCGCGGCCGTTTCAAAAGCCTCACAGCTGCTCGCGGTCATCAAGCGATCCTTCGCTCACATCGATGAGACGACCCTACCCTTGCTCTACAAGGCTCTCGTCCGCCCCTTTCTGGAGTTTGGGAACGCCGTCTGGGGACCGTTCAGCAAAGGAGACCAGAAACGCTTAGAAAAGGTCCAGAGACGCGCCACGCGTATGGTGGAATCCATCAAGCACCTTCCCTACCCCGAGCGTCTGGAGCGTCTCCGACTGCCGTCGCTGTTCTACCGCCGCCGCAGGGGAGACATGCTGACGGTCTACCAGCTGTTCCACGGTGGAATCGATGTGCCGGCAACGACCTTCTTCACCAAGAACGAGACCGAGCTGACGAGAGGACACGGGTGGAAGCTGCTCAAACCCCGAGCTGTGACTCTCGCCCGACGAAGCAGCTTTAGCGTCCGCATCATCAACGACTGGAACGCTCTACCTGCTGAGGTCGTATCAGCCGAAACACTCTCGACATTCAAGGCACGACTCGACCATCACTGGACCCACCTAATGTATGTCATGCCACAACCTTACGAGTCCTGAATGTCTCTGCAAGTAACTCGGTGAGAACGGGACCTATAGGCCAAGTGGCCTTTTCTATCCCGATGACCTTCAAGGTAAGGTAAGGTAAGGTAATCTTGAAGCCCAGATGCTTTACAAATTGGCCATGAATGATACTAAATTATTATATCAACTGGGAAGCGCAAATCACGATAATTAGTAACAAATGAGGCCAATTATTCCAACACGACATCAAAAAAATAGACGGGGTCCCCCGTCTATTTTTTGGGCTGTTTTTCTACAAATAATGGCGCAAAATAACACTCCATTAATGCCGCATTTGCCGTTGGTGAAACTCATTGGCTATTTTTCTGGCTGATATTTTTTCACGCCGGCGGATATTTTTTCGCCTGGTTGGTGAAACTCGTCGGCTGGTTTTTGACAGAAAAATTGCGCCGGGCTGCTATTTTTCTGTTGGTAAAACTGGCCTCAGATCTGCATTATTTTCAGAATCCATGAGAACCCCTAGGTTGGCATAGGTAAGTCTGGAGTGCCGGGTCCGAGCTGTCTGTGTGAATGGGCAGTTAAGTAACACATGCTCCTCAGTCTGCACCTGTCCACAAGCGCAAACACGCCTATCTCTTTCGATCCTCGCCCATCTTCCTGTCTCTATCTTTAGGAAATGTGAACCAAGACGAATCTGACTAAATGCTAATCTATCAGCTTCCGGTACAGTTGTGTCTGCGTAAATCGGGTGTACGGTCAAATTTGGATTAAACAAGATGTAATTTTCTCTCCTTGACGTATGAGCTTGGCTAATCCTAGCCTTTACAATTTCTAGGTCCTTTTCTATCGGTCTGTCCGTGCTGTTCACGAGGCCCTGTAAATAACGTCCCGCGGGGGATCCGGCCGATCGAGCCAGCTCAGCTGCTCTAAACAAAGGGCTCTGACCGTAACTACTTTGTGACATTACTTTCTTGAAAAAATCCTTTTGTCTTTGCTGCACCCATGCTTTTGCTGATCCCGAGCTCAATTCTACTTGAACTAGGTCAGTGCAGGTCTGTGTACGAACCCCCAACATTTGTTTCTGGGCCGTCATCATTACACTATTCGCGCACTGCATATCATTACAAAGCCAGCTTTCGCACCCGTACAAAATGGACGCTTTTAATGCACTCTCCAGCACCTCTCTTTTCACTTTAAGCGGTGCATCCTTGTTCTTCCTCAGAAAAGCGGAAAACTTTCTGATATGTCCTCGCTTTGCATCAATGTGTGCTTGCACTTGATTTTTGATGGGCGCATTTGATATGTTCGATCCCAAATACATATAACTATCAGTGTAGCATATTCTAGCATTTTCTATCTCAAAAGGCCTTTTGTCAGTTACATTAATTGTCATAAACTGGGATTTGGTTGGATGCATGGACATATTTATCTCTTTTGCAGCATCATACAGCAGCTTGAGTTTCAATTCCATGCTCGTTCTTGAAGTAGCTAATATAACCGTATCGTCCATAAAAAGCAAAGAATGCAAACAAGGCTGTGCATCACCGACACGGTTTCCCAGAGCATGTGATTGCTTATTTTTAGCAGAGTAAGATTTAAAGGCAGTCTCTGGACGATGGGTCATGTGATTTGCGACATTCCTACGCTGCGCCTCTGTGAGATCGTTGTACGCTAAAGAGCCCATCGTCTTACGCATCAGGGTGGGGCGTATGGGTCGCAGCCCGAACATCGCGCAAATCACAGCTACATCGTCGCTGACCTTAGCGGACGGGAAGTTTGTCATCGTTTGCAGTCCCCTTAATCAACCAAGGACGGAATTTTTCCACATACAGTCGAAGGTACACTCCCGGATCTAGCACTACTAGGTTAAGGGAGCCGTAAGACGCTCTCGATTTATGTTCTGCGACACGTATTATGTTTCCTTTCATCACCCGATATTCCGTCAGTGTGGCATTCGATATTGCACCAGAACGTGGGAAATAATCGCAGAGAAGCGACACCGCAACCAGCCGACGAACTTTGATTTGACAGCGTCGCTCCTGGACTCTGGTTCCTCCCTCGTCACAACTGCCGCTAGTTCCTCCAGAGTGCGTTTCCGGAGCTCACATAGCTCTTTCTTTGAGGAGAGATATCCTTCTTCTCCCATCCGATCTTGAAGTTCGGCCGTCCTGTGAAGGTCAAGAGCAGAAACGCTTCCGAGTTCCCAGCTGACCTATTATGGCCGCCCATTCTGCAGACTGCTCGGGCTGTCGCGCGCGGACAAACCTGACGAACTCGAGTAGAGCTATCGCGCTAGACTTGACGAGGGCTTGTGCTTCGGCAGGTCGGCCGGCAGAGCCGTCTCCAATGCGTCGCCATGTCTGCGCAGTATGTCTCCGCAACTCACGCCGGTTTCCTCAGCTGCCTTTTTGTAGATCGTGCAGAGCCGACGATACTGCCTCTTGGCAGTGACCGGATTGCGCCGCCACCCGCTCTTGCTTCTGCAGAATTTCTCCACGAGATCGGCCTCTTCGGGCGACGTTATCTCCGTCGCCGCTATGAGCTCCGCGCCCTGCGTGGAAAGACCAGACGACACGTAATAAAAAAACGGAGGGCTGCACCTAGAATGTTACACATGGAGGCTAATTCGAAATCGCATCAGTGACGCCCTTGGGTATGGTATGGCTGATATATACATTTTGTTACCCTGGCCTTTGTCACCTGACGGCCAAGTCATACACAGACGGAGATGCAGAGGGTGTCGAAGAAGATGTGCTCATTTTCATCCGTGGAGCTCATTTGTCTTTCTTCTGTATGTTCATTGTTATGTCGTGAGCCGACTAGCGAGACTTACGCGGTTCTTGGGCAAGTTTATTCTCGGCTACGCAATCTATAATCACACGTTTACGGATCCTCCCCGGACCGTGCCGGTGATGGCGCGCGACTGACTCCCCCACGTGCTGCCATATATGCGGGCGCGGTAACATGCTGCCAAGGCAGGGGGATCTCTACCGGCGGAGGGAGTCCTTTGGTAACTTTGACGGGCGACGCCACCACACCTTACCCTCCTTAATTAAAATTGGGTGTAACCACATCAGCGTTCCGGCTTGTAACTAAAAACGCGTTAGTCCCACCGGCGTCCAAAACCACAACCAAAAAGATCCAAACATCGACCTCTACAAAAAGTTGCTTTACGTCAATTTCCCCGACGCATCGCCCTCCTTAAAATCGAACGCCCGGTACCATGCGAAAATGTAACGAACATGTCAGAGTGCAACGACAATAAAAAAAGTCCAGCTTCTGAAGACACCGGGGAGTCGTGGTGTGGAAACAAAAGATCACTGCCCCTCACCTATTCGTGGCGTTAAGGTTACATAGAATCTACTCAAAGATTGGCAACCTTGGCTGTATTGCTCCTGGTACCACTATCCGCCACCTACTGGGTGACGAGTCACCCTGGGTTTTATCCGGCAATATTTTCTCCTTTATTCGTTCGGTCAACTTCCAAGTGATTTACTCAACCTGACCCAATTCCTCTCTAGTCTACTTGTCTAGTCAGTTGACTGTTACGACGCTTTTGCGTTGTTCTATCTTACCTTGTCGTTCTTATCAAGTCTTTTACTTTCTAGTCTTGGTATCTAGAAGGTTTCTTCTTTTGAAACACTTGTTTTACTAGTGCGACGTTATGGGCGCAAAATGACCTTTGCTGTCAGCGCGCCCTAAAGCCCCAATAAACAAACTGTTCGTTTCAGTCACAGTTCCGTTGTAAGTCGGCGGGTTGCCTTCCGGCGCCTGCCGGACCGGCGGCCGCCGCGTGTGCTGGTCCCAGCTCCGGCGTTCACTGCTTGTGTGCCAGCCGTTACCGGCTGATCCGCCGGGCTGGCGCCGTTTCCTGTTCCCAGCTGTCTGTCTCTGTCCTCGCCGACTCTGGTGGCGTCTGGCGCCCAGTCTGTTACCGGCCGACCAGTAGTGTCGGCGTTACTGCCGGCGTCCGTACCGGGTCTACCGTCTGCAGGAGACCGGCCGGGTGTGCAGGTGCCGCTGGCCGGTACCGGGTCGCTGCCCGTACCGCTGCTGACCGGGACCGTGCCCGGGCTGCTGGCCGCTCCTGAGCCGCCGGCCGCCCCGGTACCAGGCTGCTGCTCGTGACGCTGCTGACCGGGACCATGTCCGGGCTCCTGGCCGCTCCCGAACCGCTGCCGCTGACCGGTACCATCGATAGCGTCAGGCCCGCAGGCCGCGCCGCGTCCGCTGACGATGCCGCCGCCGTGAGTCGCGCCCGGCCAGCCGACTGCGCCGGGTCCGGGGACTGCACTGGGCTCGGCAGGCGTGTCGGGGTCGCGGGGCGCGCCAGCATGACGGAGCTGATCAGCGTGTCGGGACCAAATGGCGCCGCCATCCACGTCGATTTCGTAGGACAGCGGGCCTGTCCGAGCCATGATGACGCCCCGCCTCCACTTGGCAGCGCCGCCGTACGCCCGCGTCCAGACGTGGTCGCCGATCACGAACGGCCTGTCCCGTCCTCCAGCGCTCTGCCACTGCCGGAGTTTCTCCTCCCTCTGCCTCACGCTCACGTCCGGTTTTAGCAGGTCCAGGGTTGTCCGGACGTTGCGCCCGAGGAACATTTCCGCCGGCGACCGGCCCGTAACGGCATGTGGCGCCGCTCGATACGCCAGCAGGAAACGCTGCAGCCGCTGAGACAGCGTGCCGCCGTCCCTCACCGCAGCTTTTAGCGCGTTTTTTTATGGTTTGCACCGCGCGCTCAGCAGCACCATTGCTGCTCGGGTGCCAGGGCGCCGTCCGGATGTGACGCACGCCGTTAGACTGGAGAAAGTATTCGAAGGCAGCAGCGGTCAGCTGAGGTCCGTTATCGCTCACGAGCTGTACCGGCAGTCCAAATCTTGCAAATATTTCTCGCAGCACGCGTACCGTGTTCTCCGTCGTCGTTTCACGCATCGGCACCGCCTCCACCCAGCGCGAATAACTGTCGTACACGATCAGGAAGGACGTTCCCTGAAAGGGTCCCGCAGAGTCAATATGCACGCGGAACCAACAGCTGTCTGTCGGTTCCCACGGATGCAGCTCCGCTCTCGGCGGCGCGCCACGTTTTTCCATACACGCGGCGCAGTCTCGCGCCATTGCCTCGAGCTCTGCACGTCCATTTTAGGCCACCAGACATATCTGCGCGCCACTCCTTTCATCTTGGCCTTGGCGCTGCCGAGATGGCCTTCATGCAGCTCTTCCAACACCTGCCGCCGGAGGCACTGGGGAATCACCGTGCGGCCGCCCCAGAGCAAGCAGCCCAGGTCCGTGGATAGCTCCTCCCGTCGCCGTTGGAACGGGGCCAGCTCCGGCTCGACTCGGTCCGGCCAGCCGCAGTGCGTGTAGGTCAAGACACGCGACAGCAGGCGGTCTCGACGCGTCGCCGTGGCGATCTGTCCGGCCGTGAGCACGGGGGCCACGCCGTCCATGAATAGGAGGTGAGAACCGCCGAACATACAGGGTGTCGAAGAAGATGTGCTCATTTTCATCCGTGGAGCTCATTTGTCTTTCTTCTGCGTGTTCATGTTCTCTTGAGCTCATTTCAGCAATTCGTCTTTGACCAGACTTCCTGTTTTCAAACCTGTCCTTGTGCATTGTACCCTGGTTAGTGTTAGAAATCGTGCACGTCCTTGTCCTTGTATTGTGCAACATACCCCAGCTTACCATTCGTGGTCAAGCGCAGGTCAAGCGCACCGCCTGACTGACTCACACACATAAATCAGTTCCTTCGTCGACTCAATAACAATAATCAACAACACATTATGAATAACGTGCGCCTTCAGCGCTGGCGCCTTTAACATATATCCCTAACACCCCTAATCCCTCCCCTCTCCGAAACATGCGCTCACGTCATCCGGCTATATACACAATCACATGTCATCGCTGCCATGCGCCTCACTATCACTCCCGCGCTGCTCCCACCTCCAGCCCCTCCGGCAGCATACGGCCGGCCACCTGGGCGTACCCCGCGGCGTTCAGGTGTATGGGGTCTTCTTCGAACAGCTCTCTGTTCGTCTTGTAGGCCCTCCTCCGTCCAGCCTCATAGACGCGCCTACATACGGCGCGCCCACGCTGGACAAACGTCGCCGCCCCTGCGCCCAATCTTTCACGGGCCAACGTGCAGAGGGCGCGATCCAGCTGAAAAGCGGCCGTGTCCTCCCAGGCCCAGCCCGCGACGGGCGCGGGACAGGGCCTAACAAAACAATCCATCCATAGCTCGGGTGCCGATGGCTCGGAGTGTGTCGCCAATGGTCTCCAGCGCCCCCGATGTCAGTGGCCGGGGAGGAAGGCCCTCGGGTACACATCATTGCCCTCTAGCCAGATCACAATTTGCCAGGGGATCACGCCGTCGTGAGGCACTGCTGTTCCCAGACGCGGGCCCTCCCCTCCAGCACGGGGATGCAGGCGTGCCAAGTTTTGCCGCGAGGGACCCACGTCTCCACCTGGTAGTCTGCAGAAGCCGGGCGCAGGTCAGCGCGGCGCACCATCGAGTCGCCGATTACACAGATGCCTTTAAATGGCTTGGGCCCTGGCTGCACGCACGCCACTGCCGCCGCCGCCGCCACTCCCTCCTGGTTAGCCTTCCTTGTTTGGCAATCTTCGCTTTCAGGCATGGTTGCAGGGGCATGGCATGCTACAGCCCAATGCCCAACTTTACCTCACTTGGAACACTCAGAATAAGATGCAGGACATGCCTTCCTTGGTATTTCATGAATGTGGGCACAGTATCTGCATTCTGCGCTTCACTTCTTTAGGCCTGGCACCTCTCGAGTTACGTACAGCATGTATCTGTCCTTCACTAGGCTCACGGAACTGCTGCATATGCTGTTGTTGTTGATTTGCTTCAAAAGTTCTGTGGAGATTGCGGTGCATTATTCCCGCACTCTAAGTCTGAACATAGCTGTTGCACACGGCACAACACGAGCGCGCACACACGCATCACGCCATGGTCGTCGCTCTCCGCCAACTGCCAGTCAGCTGGCCGTTCCAGGGCCCAATCCCACCAATGCATTGGTAGCAAATCCTATTTACGGCATTGCAATGCCGTAAATAGGATTTGGCAGCACTGGCCGGAGTTTACGGCACACTGAAAACTTTTTTACTCCCGGCTGGGGGGTAAACCCGCTGTTACGGAGTAGCGTACTCCGCAGACGTTTTTTACACCCCACCGTGGAGTAACTCTTCTGGGATACCCTCGCACAGGGAGTAAACCCTTTCGATTTTACCCCCGATCCAGGGGTAAACCCTTTTAATTACACTCGCACAGAGGGTAGACCCTTTTCATTTACCCTCTGACAGGGAGATACCCCGGGCGTTAACCCTCTGACAAGGAGTTACCCCCCGTTCTTTACCCTCTATAATGGGGTAAAAATTACCCAACGACAGGGGGTGAATGGAAAGGGTAACCCTTTGTCGTGGAGAAAAACGTCTGCGTACTCCGCAGACGTTTTTTTACACCCCACCTCAGATATTTACCCCTCCCGACGGCCACGCTCCATTGCACATACAAACCCAATAAAAACATACGTTGCAACAAAAAGTATATTTCCGAAATTAAAGTATCGTGTACAAGTATCGGTCCACTCCAGAGCAGAAAAAAACCGCAAAATATCGAATGCGGGGAGCTAGACCTACTGTTAACGCCAGACCCCTTGAGACCCTAATTTTTCGCGATTACTTTTAAATGCGTGAAGGAATTTTAACCAAGCTCCGGACATGGCCGTTTCAAGACAGGCCGAAACTTTTACAATTTAGATATTTTATCGCCATTTCAATATTTCAGGCACTTGTCATTGACTCGTAATGTTAACTGTTTTTCCATCCTGGATAGAGGCTTTCTACGTCATATGACATTAGGCTCCGCCCACGACTGCGGCATTGACCCGTGCCCATCAGCGACCTCTGTACAAACGACACCCCTGCCATCTGTGAAGGACTATGAATTTCGCTGACGCTTCACGTGCTATGAGTCAATAGCAGCAGACGGTCAAGTAAATGTTAGGCTCTTGTCGATTCTTGTATATAGGACCAAGAGGACCATCACTCCTCAACCTACTACTCAGTCGTGCTTCGAACAAACGTTAACGATTCCTAACAAATACGATTTTCGATGTAGGGTATCTGTGTGAAATACGAGCGAGCCGTATGATGTGAAGCTCAGGCAATTAACTTATGCGTTGTTCGATGGTTGCATAGGGATGTCAATGACAAATCGGCAGCTACTTGGTGACATCCGACATCCCATTATCGCATTATCTGCAACGCCATAGGCTTTAAATACAGGTGAATATTTCCTAACCTTATGTCAGTTATATGCCATCTGCCCGTCATATGCAGCTTATATAAAAAATATATCAGCGAACATATCAGCATTGTAGAAGCAATGCGCATTGAGCATTTATGACTCCTTAGTCATCATGTCGCTCTCTGGGCACTGTCAGACAAGACGCTACGCACAACTCCGCCGGCTTTCGGCACCGCTCGACCGTCGCCCGTCCCCGCTCCCCGCCACAGCGAGAGTGACCGCGCGCCGGCCCGAAACCGCCGCAGGCCAAGACCACAGAGGCGGGGCTTAGCTGTGACGTCATAACGTATCACAGACTGACTGGTGATAGCCTCTACACACCGGATGAAAATCTTGCTCGAAATTTAACATTACGAGTCAATGACAAGTGCCTGAAATATTGAAATGGCGATAAAATATCTAAATTGTAAAAGTTTCGGCCTGTCTTGAAACGGCCATGTCCTGAGCTTGGTTGAAATTCCTTCACGCATTTAAAAGTAATCGCGAAAAATTAGGGTCTCAAGGGGTCTGGCGTTAACAGTAGGACCACCTACTGTGGACGTCAAACCGCTTGGGACGCGACTTTTTCGCAATAACTTTTGAATGCGTTGCCTCTCAAGAACGAAACTTCGGCAATGGACGTTTCAGACCCCGGCCTAATTTTTATTACTAAGGTTTTTCAATGTCCGATCAATATTTAGGGCACTTCCCGTTCACTCGTTATGTTAAATTTTGCTCCTGAAACTCTCTCGGTGAGCAGAGGCTACTCCACAAGGGGCGGAGCCATAGTGTGACGTTGGAGCTAAGCTCCGCCTCGGCTGGCCGTTGCCTGAGGCGCTACCTGACCCGAGACCGGTCAGTCGCGGTCCGTAGGGGTCGGTACGCGGTGCTTCCTGCCAACACACCCAGCCGCATGGCGTACGTTATTCATGCTTGCCCTAAGGGCTGCAAGAATGTATTTGCAATGTATTTGTCAAGTTAATTTTTTTAATTAACATTTTAATTTTAGGTTCTTGTAGATATCAAACCGCCAGGAACGTTAGTACACTTCGTGTTATCCTGCCAAGCCCCAATATGCCCCAACTTAACCCGCGCCCTGATGGGGGGGGGGCATTTTGGCCCCCCCCCCCTGTGGTTTTTCTTAAATAGCGAGAAAACGGCGGCGCTGCGCGCCGCCAAATTTTGGGTACCTTACCGGGCATCAATTTGACACCTTCACACAAAATTTCAAGTCACAGGTCGCCTCAGGTCAGGACTTATTGAGGTCAAACTGAGGTCATGTTCGAGCAAAAATGAGCAAAAAACATGACATCTTGAAACGCTCACCAATTCTACAGTTAACAAGCAATTTTAAAGTTCTTTATGTGGTTGTGTAGAGAAAAGACGGCGCTACAAAACTGCTATCTCGGATTTTCGAAATTTTGGGATTTTGACCCCCAAAAATAAAAAAATGATTTTTTTAGAAAAACTCAAAAAATTTCCAAAACATTTTCGAATTTCGAAAAAACCGGAATATATGTGATAGTCCCTGTGCTCTTCGATATACATACCAAATTTTAGATCGATGCCTCTTTTTTTGGCCAAGTTATAGCGAAAAAACTGTTAAAAATTGATGACGTCAAATTTTTGAACTCAATTTTTAGCAATTCTAGACCTCGTAGCGCAAAACGGAGACCACCATTGAACTCCCCGTGACGAGCTGCATCGAATCGATACCCATTTTATGCAAAAATATCAACTTTGAAATTTGACTTAATTTGACCTGACCTTGACCTGACCTTGACCTGACCTTGACCAAAACGTGACCTAAGCTGGCCCTAAAGTCTGTCTGACCCACATAATCGCATTTGTCATGTAAAATGGACCATAAAACATTTATCACACGACACTTTCATATTGTGACCCCCCCCCCCCCCCAGTGACCTGACCTCTGTGACCTGACCTGGTATCAGTGACCTCAAATAGAAAAATATGTGTTTGAAGAAGATTTCTCCATCGATGATTTTCAATGAAATGCATTTTACTCGATTTTACAACGCATTTCTTGAAATGCCTGTAAACGGTGAAAATTCGACCTTTGACCTGACCTGTGACGTCATCGGTTCGACCGAGGTCAATGAAATTGGGTCACAAGGTAGTTCCCCGCTGGGGCTATCTAACACCGTTTACCGCTTGTCGCTATGTTGCGTGGTTCTCGAGATCTGAGGGGGGGCCAAAATGCCCCCCCCCCCCCATCAGACCGCGTTGCTCGGCAGACCCCATCTGGGCGCGGGTTAAATGTTTCCGTAATGCACAGGTACGCATAGCCGGAGGGGAGCCGGATCCGCCGGAGCCGTCATATTTTGCCCTGAGTGGGAGCCGGAGCCGGAGCCGTATTGCCATTTTACTCGGAGCCGGAGCCGGAGGTGGAGCTGACTCAAATGTTCAAGGCTCTGCATCCCTGCTGCTAAGTCAATAATTCGTATAGTTAATTTGGTAAAGGGCCATACTGAACAATCTCGTTTTTTTCTCGGATTAAAAAACCTGGTAAAAGGCCATACTGAACAATCTCGGTTTCGAGATGTCCGCCCATCTGAGACCCGACGCACACAGCATGCAGAACCGGTTCTGAGTGAGGATCGACCGACAGATGGCAGTCGTGTCTGAACGGTAGATGGCAGGGAATTCGTAGTTAGTAGGCGGGGCTTCGCGAGCAGCGTGACGATAGCCGCCATCCGGGCTGATATTTCACTTAGCATTACGAGTGAACGAAAAGTACCCTAAATATTTATTTGACATTAAAAAACCTTAATAATAAAAATTAGGCCGGGGTCTGAAATGTCCATTGCCGAAGTTTCGTTCTTGAGAGGCAACGTATTCAAAAGTTATTGCGAAAAAGTCGCGTCCCACGCGGTTTGACGTCCACAGTAGGTCCGTCGGCGACCGCTGCACTGTCGCCGGCCGTGCAGCCCCGGCCGATCACGGAATACCGGTTGACTCGCCGACGTCGCAGCCCGGGCCGGCCGGCTACTCGCGGGTCCAGCGGGGGTGGGGCTTGTTTGGCGAGGAACGGAGCCAGGAAAACCATCACACATTCGAATACGGAACATAACTCAGAATTCGCTCCCTGCACACCCGCTTCCTCCCTGACGTGGGCCGCTTCATTCGCTCTTTTACATACAGCTGTTGAGCAGCTCCGGGACACCCTCTAGTTTCTTTGGTATTTTACTGTTGTCTGTTCCGAGAACAAACCGCAGCAGAACACACGCTGTGTTTTCAACCTTTCGGTTCGTTTTCTGAGCGTAGACAGCGAATGAAGCGGCCCACGTCAGGAGCTGTTCTACCTTTGTGGTACCACAAAGTCTGCAGACTTCAATGCCCTCCACGAAGAGTGCATCGTCGCGCACGCTGGGGCCTCTCGCGTTGGGGGAGACCGTGTAAATTTGGTCTTCCTCTTGGAACATCGCCAGAAGGTGCCCGGCCGCTTCATCTGCAAAGTGAAACAACACAAATTAAATGTTGGCAGGATTGACAAGGGAGTGATTGAGGGACGGCAGAAAAGTAAGAGGCGGGAGGAGGGCGGGTGGTGAGCGTGAGAGGGAGGGGGGTAAAGGCAGTGGGTGGCATGAGACGTTTCGAAGCAAATCTGGCTAGTGGATGTCGGCAGCGCTAGTGGTGAAAAGAAGGTAGGCATGCCAAGCTCTTCAATGAGGTCCAGTAGCTCCGATCGGCGGGCTCGCTTCCACTGAGGAGTGCCACGTAGGCTGCTGCCAAAGTACTGCAGCTGGAGCTCCAGTGATGTGTTGCCGTTGGCTAGCAGCTGCTGAAGCTCTTCTGTTGTCATGGCTCTCGCTTCCTCGTCTCTTTTCAGGAACACATGGCCAGTCTGAGTCGCTCGTTTCCTCTGCAGTACGTTCCAGGCATAGTACCTAAATCTTGGATGTCGAGCGAACCGACCGTCCTCATACGCCATCAAGTGCGTCAGCCACTCGCCGAAGTCAACTTTTTTTGCTCTGGGTCGTTCCGGATCTACATGAGTGATATCGGCTGCTGCCTTGGGAAACAGCGTTGGGAAGGCCTGAGTGAACAGTCCGACTTGGCTGTACTCGTTCACCGGCTGCTCGCCTCTGCGAGGCCATTGCAGATTGGTGCCCATGTGTTTAGCCTCAGTGAGTTGCGGTCGTTGCAGGTCAACCGCTGTGATTGTCGTAGTTCCTCCTGTGTCTTCTTCGTTTCCGGCATCCCCTCCTCCGTTATCAACTCTCCCTTGCTCATCCATGTCCACATCAGCTTCATCTTCCAGCTCGGGTATGTTATGAGGAACACCATCTTGTGGAAGGGTAGCAAGGGTCTCCTGGCTTATAGCTACATCCCTGTAATAAGGGCTGTTTTTTTTTAAGCCATCGCAACGCGTCTGCTACTATACGCTGTCGAACGCGGTAGTCTCGGTGGGTGTTTTGCACCCCTTGCTTCCTGATCAGAAGGATACCGGTCGCAGACGGTGATCTCGGCAGCACTGCGGCGATGTCGTTGATTTCCTGAGGGAAAGCGATAGCGTGGCTGGTATAGCCGAACTGGCCACCGTGGCCCGTAGGCGACACGCATAGATGCTAGGTAAGCTTTTGCTTATCAACATCTCTTCCAAGAAGCTCAGTTCACTGAGTACAGGTGGCACAAAATCGGGAATCATTCCGTTATCCATGCCGAACTTGTGTGGTAGGTTAGTTTGCCGGTTGCAGCGGAGACAGATTCCCTGTGCCGAGACCTTAGTGCCGGCTAGAAGATCGATTTCATGACAGATGCTGCAGGTGAGGGTTTTCTGTAGCCCAATTCCTGCAGCTATAAACGGATGCTGCACTTCATTTGCCGGCTGTGCCATCGAAAATCCTCGAAGTCTGTTACGACCTCTAGCATCACCGTGTGTGTCGTCTTGGCGGCGCTGCTGAGACCGTTGTTGCTGGTCTCGATTGTCGCCGTGTGTGTCGTCTTGGCGGCGCTGCTGGGAGCGTTGCCGCTGGTCTCGATTGTCACCGTGCGTGTCGTCTTGGCGGCGCTGCTGGGAACGCCGTCGTTCATGTTCACGCAGTGGAGACCTGTCTCTTATAATCTCATCTCGTTGTGCCTCTCGGTAGCGTCGTAAGCGGTCCCTTGTTAATCGACGACGTCGTTCTGTAGGCGTCTCTGGAGGTAACCGCAAGTCACCTTCCATAACGGTGCTGATATGCCGAAAGTCCGATTGATTAAGTTGGATAGTACCTGCCATAGGAACGAATATTTCCGCGTTTAGTTCCCATAAAAAAATTGTAGGAACAGGCAGTTACCTTTCATATCCTCAAATTGCAAGCGTATTCACTGTTGTGTTGCTATTGAGGTTGCTGTCATGCAAAACATGATATAACCGCTTTCTACGTTTTGCGCCTTTAGTTGCGGCGTTGAATAGTCGGCGTATGTCGGCTCGCATTACCCGCGCATTTGCAGTCTTTTCGTGGTTTCAAACGTTCAAACATGTGATATGATGTTGGTCTCATGCATGACGGTGGGTGTCAAGGTCACCTGACGGTTATGTCCATCTGCTAACTGCTAAGATCGCTATCATTCACCAAAAATTAATGGAAGAGGAAATTGTTCGATGAAAGACAACGAAAGTGTTGTTTGCGGAGCCAACAGCACGTTCAAGCTCGCCCCTCTGCCTGAGGTTCAAAGTTCGCGACGATTATACCTTCAACGAAATGGTAGGAACAGTAGGTAAAGCTTTATTTCGTGACTAATTTTGAGCGATGATGCTATTAGCAGAAAAATGAATTGAATTGAATTGAATTGAATGAAAAAAAAAATGAAAAAATCGATAAGATGTGAACAACATTTCAGTTTCTTTTATAAGTACAAAATGGTGCAGCACTCAAATTGTCATTGGCAATGAATACGTTCATAGCTCACCGTCGAAAATGGTGGGAGCTTATTTTGGTTTCACGCACAGGAGCTACGGAACATCGCAAAATATCCTAAAATATTACTAAAATAGGAGCGAATGTAATAAAATATGTTTTAAAGTGCTATTCAATGTTTCAATGTGCAACCCACAAATAATTAAGAACACTTTTACACACGGAAAAGACAATTCAGTACTCACCGTTGATCACAAAATGTAAACAAACATTTTGTTGAAACCTGTTGGACCAAAGGGTCCAATCTTACCAATGCCGTAAATAGGATTTGGTAGCACTGGCCGGGGTTTACGGCACTGATATAAAATATATCCTTTATGTTTACATCCAGCTAATCTTTTCCAATGATTTGAATAGCGTGAATGATTATGAATGCAGTCTGAACGAATGAATAAGTGAATGTGGAATAGTTCTGAATGTTACCAAATGCCGTGAATGCGCATTCACGGCATTTGGTAAGATTGGGCCACTTGATTCCTAAATGGTAAAAAGGAAGAAATAGGAAAGGACGGCACGTGAAATTATTTCCGGGGCTCCAGAAGGCTCAACGCACATTAAACATTTCCGGGCCGCTCATACTGAGATTTTCCCGTTATATTGAAAAAACCTCGCTTCGCTCGCTGCGCTCGCTCGCTAGATCACATTAATCACTGATGAGGATATGTATTTTATCTGTTTAGTGTGTAATGTTGGCGTATTATGAGCTAGAATTATTCACCAGAAAAAACATCATATTCGTATCTATCGTTGCGTATGCGTCGATAGATGCGTCTCTATCGTTATAACGCATTGCGGGCAGGTTAACGGATGAGTTAAGTTAACGGCATTTCCCATCTGACTTTGTCACGGCACCCTACTAACCGGTCACTTGCGGTGTGCCAAATTTGAAGGCAATCGACCCAGGCTCCCCAGATCTGGAAGCGGCACCATGCACGTGCGCACGTGCAAACTGGATCCCTAGTGACTTTTGCACGGCACTATAGCAGCCGGTCCCTAACTGCTAACCAAATTTGAGCGCAATCGACCCAGCCGTTCCCGAGGTCTGGAAACGTCCCCTGCACGTGCGCACGTGCAAACTGGGTCCCTAGTGACTTTTGCACGGCACTCTAGCAACCGGTCCCTAACTGCTTACCAAATTTGAGCGCAATCGACCCAGCCGTTCCCGAGATCTGGAAACGTCCCCTGCACGTGCGCACGTGCAAACGGGGTCCAAACTGACTTTTGCACGGCACTCTTCTAACCAGTCCCCAACCGTGTACCAAATTTGAGCGCAATCGACCCAGTTGTTCCCGAGATCTGGAAACGTCCCCTGCACGTGCGCACGTGCAAACTGGGTCCCTAATGACTTTTGCACGGCACTCTAGCAACCGGTCCCTAACTGCTTACCAAATTTGAACGCAATCGGCCCAGCCGTTCCTGAGATCTAGAAGCGGCATTCTGCACGTGCGCACGTGCAAACGGGGTCCAAAATGACTTTTGCACGGCACCCTACTAACGGGTCCCCAACCGTGTACCAAATTTGAGCGCAATCGGCCCAGCCGTTCTCGAGATCTGGAAACGCCCCCTGCACGTGCGCACGTGCAGTAGCACCCTAACCGCAACACATGGGAATGCATTGCCTGGTGGGTGCCTACCTGTATGCCAAGTTTCAGCGAAATCGCCCCAGTAATTACCGAGTTACTGAAATGGGAACAAATTTGGCACCTCTTATTGTTGTATTTTGCACGTGCACTGGGGGTGACCCACATGAATCGAGAGTATCCTATTTTTGGTAGAAGGGATGCTGCTACCCTATAAAAATTACCGCAAGACAATCGCTCAAGCCGCTGCTGAGATATGGGCCTCTCAAAATCATTACTTTTGCAAAACTGCTTGAACACCCTTGACTTTTCACGTGGCACGCAGTAGCGGCGGAACACCTGCAATTAAGGGGGGGGGGGCACTGCCGACTTTTGGTCCCATTCTTTCCATGCAACGCCCATAGGGCTAATGTTAAAATGCCCAAATCAAAGGGGGGCACGGTGCCCCGGTGCCCTCCCCGTTCCGCCTATGGTGGCACGTGCCACGACGGTCACTGAGATGTATCAAAAGTAGTCAATTACGGGGTAGAAGGAATGGGGCTACTGTGGGCCGGCCATTTCGGCCGCCCTCGTCGGAGCCGGGGTCCGCGGATGGTGTTGGCGTCACAGTCGGTAGAGGAGAAGTGAGCCCGTGTATTTCCGAAGAACATGGTTTTATGGTGGGTGTCGGGACGCAAGCACGTGACCGGACGGGCAGCCGGCCAGCGAGCCGGCTGTCCCGTGTCGCTATGCGCCCCAGACACCCAGACAGATACAAAAAATAGGGACAGATATTTGGGGCCTCCATCGGGAGTGGGAGGCCATGATTTCCTTCTCCACATATCTTTCCTCCCCCAACAAGCCGACAAGAGGAGGCGACCAATAAGCAATCACGATCCTAACTGCATAGATCCACGTTTTGACACCGCGCATGGAACGCCAGGTACGACCGCTGCTGCTGCTGCTGCTGGTACGACTGCTGTTGTCGCTACTACTGCTGCTGCTGTTGTCGCTGCTCTCCGATTCGGTTTCGTCGTCATCGCTAGTCGTCGTCGTTATCGTTGTCGCCATGTTCTGTCGTTGTCGATGTTATGCGCCAGGCACCTCTGCGGGTAGATGATGTCCGAGTTGATCGTAAGGGGCAGCGGCCAGGGTGCGCCGTGACAGTGTGGCCACACCTGTCAACAGAGCGTTGGCTGCCGCCGCACAGCACCGATACCGGAGACGTCAGCGTACCGGAAGCTGGTGGAACTGGCGAGGGTGTTGGTGACCCCTTTGATCGACAGCGCGTTGATGGCGGCGATGGTGCGCTCAGCCATGTTGATGGCGGCTGGCACGGGCGACGAGAGTGACGGACGAACGGACGGAGAACAGCGAAGCACGATGAGCAGATGAGGTAGCAGCGACGGCAGGCGGCCATGTGGGTCAGCCAGGCGTTGGCTTTGGACCTAGGCCACCTGCTGGTTGCAGTTGCAGCCGTTGCAGTCGGTGATGGCGTCCGCAGTTGCAGTGTGTGATTCGTGGACCAGATGCAGAGCGACTGAGACAGCCAGACGGATCGGCGATGAGCGTCCGACCCCATCATGACTATCATCAGCCAGCTTTTACAGACCGTGATGCGTATCGGCGTTTCTCCGTAGTCGATGCTCGGGGAGTCAGATAGTGGCCACTCCCAGATGGGTAACAGAAACTCAAGGACTGTAATAGAAAAAGAACCGAATTAAAATGTGCCGAAACAATGCCCCAACATATACATCATACAAAACAGTCATTCATATTTACAGCTGTACAGTGTACAGTACAACATTTGTACAAAAGGCACGTAGCACTGGGCGACACAAGTGTCGTAATGCTTCCCCAGGCGTGCCACGGAACCCATGGACTTTCAAAGGCCAAAACATTCGGGTCCGTAGGACATTCGAATTTGTTTCCGTGTCCAAGTATTCAAACATGCATCCACATACATGCATTTTTCTTTAAATGTTGTGCTATCGCTGTGCCGTTTAGTGGTACATTTGCCATTGTTGTATGTAATAACAGTTGTGTAATAAAACGGCAGTATGAATGTTGTAAAGGCTGAACATTCATTGAAAAACATCATGATATAATTGAAACAGAAGACATGTGTGTGTGTCACAGCGGATAGCAAAACATTGCATGATTGTTAAAAACGGGCAGCACCGCCGGTCAGTCGATCGAGAGATCGTTAAATACAGGGTGGGGCAGCATAATCGGGAATAAATATCAAACGGGATTATTTGGTCATGAATCTAACAATATAGCTCCAAGCACTATTTTAGCAACATCCTATCAATCGGTCACCTTTTACCTATCCCTCATCCTATTTGACCGCCCTCGGCGTCGATGACCTTCTCAAGGCGGGTCCAAAAGCACGCGCATGCACGTGCAACCTCCTGCTTGTCCATGATCGCCCATCAGCTTCGTACCTTGCACTGAAGACTGTTTTTACTAATGATAAGTTGTTCATTAAACTTCTACCAAAAAACGCTCCATGTAAAGAATTTGGTCGGATTTAAATCGGCGGAGTTGAAGGACCAGAAGTTTTTGGTTCATCTCAGGTGGAGGTGCCCTACACAACAACATGTCGTCCCCACTGCAATACCAGCACGGACAGAGTCCTCGTAAGACGTGATTTGGACCGTCAGTGATCCTCTCTTCCGACGGCTCCACGTGAGTCTGCCAGAGTGCGGTTGTATTTACCAGAGGTGCTCATTTTACCCGGGCTCGATGAAGTAGGGTGCACCACGTGCACCTCCCTTGAAGACCACCCATAGGTCCATCACCCCAACAGGATGTTTACTTTGCATGACCGCTGGAATATTCTCGATACAATCCCCTATATGGCATGCCATTCTTTTTTATCGTATTCCAGTCGGTGATAAGATTTTTTGTCGCTGAAGTTTTGAACATTGTTTCTTTTTAATATGCTCAAGTGCTTCTTCCTTATATTCAAGTGAGTCATCTTGTATGTCCTCTGCTAAGAGTTATTTTACGACGATTACGTTAACCTGTTGTCCTAAGTATCCCCACACAATCCTTATCGTCCGTGATAACACGTTGACCTGCCCAGCAACCTTTACGTGGAATTGCAGGGTTTTAAACAAAATGTTCTTGTTTTACTTGTTTAACATTAGTGTCTATGGGCGCGCGCAAAGCACTTGGAGCACCGTCGAACTATTTTGCTGCTCTTTTCCAGGAAGTTGCATGCTCATGGATGTAGTCATGTCAGATGATGCACAACTTTTGGGCGTTTCATTGCCATAATATAATTTATAAAAATAATGCCATGCCTACTCATGATCAGAGCCCAAAAAGCATTCCCGATTATGCTGCCCCACCCTGTATGAGCAAATTGAGAAGCAAAGAGAAATAAAAATTGGGCTAATGAGCCAATGACTAGCAAAAGACCGGTTTTTAATAGTACTGCCAAATGACTTATTTTAATGAACTAATTGAAGAGGCCAATATGTTAGTATGTTAGATATTATTGGGATATCTAGCTAATGTGTTAGATCTTATAAGTTGTTCGGTTAAAAAAAAATATTCGTTATATTTGAAGTCCTTTTGAAGAGTGGCGTCTTGCGAGCGAGTGCACCTAGTGGCGTCATACCCATGAAATTGTGTATGGATGGCACGCAACAAAATAATAGCTGACTTTTCTTTGTAAATCTGTCGAATAGGTGAATTCGACTACGAATAACTTTTAGTATTGTAGTTCATCATCTTAACTGATGTAAATGTATAGATTTACTAAGAGCTAGGGTTAATGTTATAAAAATGACTTTTTGTCGTTTTAGTTGGCCAAATATATACTTAACCGGTAGTTAGTATTAGGATATGCCGGTCTGAGGATACATGCTGTCCTTGGGTATTTATTGACGCTGCACTCGTTCCGCCACTGGAATCACGAACCTGAAAAAGAAACAAGGCTAATGTGTCAGTATAAAGACATTTGTGACGTCGCAACATATGCAAAGAAATGAATAATGGCAACAGGAAGCGACAACATAGGTTTTGACAATCATACAAATGAGAATCATTCACCTCTCATACTAGCATATATATATATCGTGGATGCTTTATTTACAATGAATTGAGCTCAATGAAATTGCAATTGCTCTCTTCCGTTTACATTGAGTAAACCTTTTGCTCAGCCTTTGGCTGGCGGTGTGCGCGAGGGACGTAATCATCAACCTTCGTTCGCATCACGTGAAATGGGATCTCTGTCACCATTTTTGGCCGTACGTCGGCTATTTACATGCGCGGGAGGGACCTCGTCAACCTCATTGTAACGCAGCATGTCTTCTGCAGGCAAATAATATATTTGAGCGCTAAATGGGCGCTATGTGAGCGCTATGTTCCTTCTTGACGGTCTGGGGGGCGTATATTTTTGCGAGACCAGAGGTTATACCGCAGGTGATCAGCCTGACTAACCTCTCGGCCTGCTCGACAATTTCGCCAATCTTCCTCCAGCCGTGTAAGATCACTCTGGTCGATCCCATTCTCTTCAGAAGGAGTCACCAACGTCCCTGGCTTTGCCGGCAGTGTAACAGGTGAACGTGCACCGTTGTTGCTGCTCTGTGAGGCAGTACTCACGGAACGAATGGCAGATTCGATGCTGAGAGACTGTGAGTCGACGCAGGTGTCGATTTGATCGTCTTCTTGACGATTGATGTTACAGTGCTCTTGTGTACTTGTGCACTGCACTGGTGCACGTTTCCAAAAACTGTGAGCACTTTGGTTCATGTGAAAACGACATGAGTCTACATACTTTTTGATATCGGAGTATATGTTCCTCCAGTAAAATTGAATGCTAATTTGGGAAAGAATGTTTCTGAATAACTTTTGTCCTGACGAAAAAGTGTCATGGACTTTCTCAAGCATCAGTTTTTACTTTTTTCATTGAATTTGGAACTACAAGTTGATTCATAAACTGACGAATCTTGGAATTTTGTTTGGCTACATGGTAAAGTAGGCCATCTGTACCTAAGAAAAAATTGGAAAGAGATTCATTCAGCCTCAGAGCAGGGCCTTTAGCTTTCGGTTTCACGAGGCGATCAATGATTGGCATCAAATCTGGGTCTTTTCGCTGTTCAGCTTTGATTTTCTCTTTTGTCCATCCTGCGGTTTCTGCACAGACATGGCCAAGAAAGTCTGCTTTGTTTTGTGTATCTAATTCGGCACTAGACGAATGATCAGTTGTAACATTCAAAATACCTGGTAGATAAGTGACATCAAAATCATACTCTGATAGTTTCACTAACCATTTCTTTAAACGACCGCTAAGATGAGTTGACTTGAAAATACATTTTAATGGTGAATGATCTGTCATGACATGAGTGACATGACCTAAAAGATAAGATCGCAAATGATCAAAAGACCATAAAATTGCAAGGCATTTCTTTTCTGAAGTTGAATAATTTCTTTCAGCTTTGCTAAGCTGTCGACTAATAAAAGCGATTGGGTGAAATTCATCACCATATTTTTGTTCAAGTACGCCACTAATGGCGAAATCACTTGTATGTGTAAATAGGTAGAAGTCTTTTTCGAAATTTGGAAATTTTAATAAAGTGCATTTTCGAAGTGACCTTTTTATCGATGAGAATGCTTTTTCGCACTCTTTTGACCAAATAAAATCAACATTTTTCTTTGTCAAATGAATTAACGGAGCAGTAAGCTCAGCCAGTTTTGGAATGTGTCTGCGATAATAGTTCGCAAACCGAAGGAAAATACGAACATCTTTCGCTGTTTCTGGTACAGGAAAATCTTGTACCGCTTGTAATTTGGATGCATCTGGACGAATTCCATGTTTGTCAAGTATGAAACCCAGATACTTTACCTGAGATTTCATAAATTCACACTTTTCGGGGTTGATCACAAGATGAATTTCTTCTAAACAAGAACATATATTGTCGAGTTTTTCTAAATGCTCGTCGTATGTTTTGCTACCGATAAGAATATTGTCAACATATAAAAATGCCTTGAAGACTACTGAGTGCAATTTGCAACCCTCTGTTGAGAACGGAGGAACTTGAACGAAGACCCATTGGTTTATCGTTCATATGATATTTGTCGTCATGATTTGCAAAATCCGTAGAATGATTTGAAGATTCATTCGAAGAAATTTGGTGGAATGAACTAAGCAAATTCAAGGTAGAGAAAACTTCACAGTCAGAAAGTTGATCTTTGACCTGTGATGTAAATGAACGAGAAATCTTGTCATCCTTGATTTTGGAGTTGAGAAGTCGCAAATCTGAAACGAGGCGATATTGACCATTTGATTTCTTGATAAGAATGATTGGAGAGTTATATGGTGAAACTAATTGTTTGATAACTCTGGCTGTTACCATGCGTTTTATATCTTCCTTAGTTATCTCCCGATTAGCAAATGGGGAACTTGTTCGTTGATCAGCCGGAGTGTGGTCTGTGAATCCATTGTGATTTTTGTAAACATCTGTCTGTTGTATGTCAGAAATATCATTTCCAAAGACATGTCGATGTTTGTCTAAGAGTTCACGGAGTTTAAAACGAAAGTGTATTGGGATGTGTTTCAAATCCATGTCACTGACAGACCTGTGCCCTGACGTCCTCGGGATAGAGGTCGTCGGTCTGTTTATCTCTGTTCTGCGTCCGGTGTCTGACGCAGCCAAGTCCGGCCCAGCGACCGTTTTTTGTTGTGGCGAGACGCTGGCGGAATAGGGAACAGACGGCGCTGTTTGACAGGCACTGACTGACCTATGGTACTGAGCAAGGTCAGCGTTCTGTCTGGTGGGATGGGGTCGGTCTGTGACCTGACTGAAGGGGTACTTTTTGGTCGGATGGGCTTGTGCGATTCTCTGATTTTTTCTCAAAATGACTGGGCTACTTGAAGCATTAATCACGCGTACAAGCGTGCCTGAATTTTCCAAGAAATTTATAGAACGGGCAACTTGAATGTCTCGAATACTTTGATCACAATGCGTTTGAATTAGGTATGGAAAATCATTTGGTTGTAGAAAATGTGGTAATTTAACACGTACAATTTTTTCGCTGTAACCAGAAATTTCTACTGTTTGTTTCACGAACAATGGATATGATTTTTCGTCATCAATAGTTAATGCATGTTTTTCTACAGTTGTGAACATGTCTACCGTTTTATCAGGATAAACAATTTGATCGACAGATTTTTCATTGTCCTTTGTTGATAAAAGAAAACGTACTCTTTTACGTCTTTTGGGACTCAGACGTTTTGAGCATCTTTCGACTACATTGGAAGAAGGAATTGGTTTTAGAAAGTTCACCGTACGACTCGATGGATTGTAAATCAATTTGTGAGCAATGATAAAATCAATTCCGAGAATGATATCGCATTTGAATGGCAAACCTTTTGCTGTAACGAAAAATGTGTGTTGAACCGTTTGACCCAAAATGCTTATGTTCAGATTGACTTCACCTACAACGTCAATAGGATTTCCAGTAACATCAAGAATAGAGACACTGGGAGGTTCGTAAGGTATTTTTAAACCAGATTTTTGCAGACATTTTTCTGAAACTAAAGAGACACTACTTCCACTATCATAAAGAGCTGAACAAGCTTGACCCGAAATTTTGACGTCACTTAAAACCGGGGGATGTGCTGAACGGTCCCTGTCATCTGAAGCAACGCTCACGCACTCATCCCCTAGCGCAGTGAGCGGAACCCGTTTGGGCTCAGAGAACGACAGTTTCGACGCGGTGAAAAGTTTCGGTGAGAGCTAGAAAATTCATGGTGTTAAGAATTTGAAAAATAATGACTTCTTTCTTGACAGCAATGATGCGAAGAGTGAAGTGATTTCGAGCGAACAGGTGGATAACGGTATTTTTGCTGACGAGATTTACGATCACGTCCTCGGCTCTGAGATTGTGATGGATTTTGATTTTGTTGAGCAACAAGCTCTTCCGCTACAGCTAATTCTAAATGAGCAATTCGCCTTAAAATATCGTTCATCTGGGTATTGTACTCAACACTAAAATTCCTGGTAGCATCTTCCATTGCTAGTCTAGCAAATAATGAAAAATCACAAGTAGTTAAACGAATGGAACTAAATATCAAATCTCAAATTTCAAACATCACAAATAGCAAATAAAATTAATTTAAAAAAGAACTCACCTGAAGCCAAAAGTCCTCCACCGACAACCAACCACCACCGCTGGCACCAATTGTGGGCCGGCCATTTCGGCCGCCCTCGTCGGAGCCGGGGTCCGCGGATGGTGTTGGCGTCACAGTCGGTAGAGGAGAAGTGAGCCCGTGTATTTCCGAAGAACATGGTTTTATGGTGGGTGTCGGGACGCAAGCACGTGACCGGACGGGCAGCCGGCCAGCGAGCCGGCTGTCCCGTGTCGCTATGCGCCCCAGACACCCAGACAGATACAAAAAATAGGGACAGATATTTGGGGCCTCCATCGGGAGTGGGAGGCCATGATTTCCTTCTCCACACTACTCAGCAAAAAACACCGCAGGCCAATCGGTCCAGCGGTCGCTGAGATATAAGCCTCTCAAAAGCGTTACAGGCCGGGCCGGGCCGCTCATACTGAGATTTTTCCGTTATATTGAAAAGACTTCGCTTCGCTCGCTGCGCTCGCTCGCTCGTAAAAATTCACCGTATAGTGTACATACTTTTCTCTCAGTGTGTGGCCAACTGCCATGTTGTTTCCGCTGCCGATTCTGACGGCCACCGGCGGGGCGCGCTCGAGCGGCGCCTCTCCGGCGTTCTTTTCGTTCCAGCCGCTGGAATCTGCGAACGGCGTGATGCCGAGCGTGCTGGAGACGCGGCCGGCCGGCGGCTGCGAGTGCCGCGCCCTCTGCGGCGCCGACCCGGCCTGCCTCGGCTACGGCTACAGCCTCGACACCGGCCTGTGCCTGCTGACGGACGTCCTGCCGCTGACCGAGAGGCTGGAGCCGAGCGCGGCGCTGTGGCACTGCAGCACGCGCGCCATTCCAGCTCGACGGAGACCGGTGCCGGACGCTGTGGCCGCCGGGTGGACGGATGGAAATGACTGTACTAGCAACGCCAATGCGAACTGTGTGGTGTTTACGCTGTAGAGTGTGGAGAGTAGAGACCAAATGGGCCTGTAGAGTGTAGAGTGTGGAGGCTGAACAGTGAACATGAATACGGCATTGCATGGTGATGTGTATTTGCATGTGTCGGCATATATTTACGAAGTGTATTTGTATGGAGGGTCGGTGGGCTGAGTATCTGGATGATCGATCACTGATCACCCCGCAGGGGGCTGACCGTGGTCAGAGCTGCTGCTTAGCCGGGGTCATCTGGCTCCGGCTGTGCGGCGGCTGTGACTTCGGCCAGTAAGGGGAGTAGCGCCCCCTCGGCCCCAGCTTGACGCGCGTTTGACCTGGACTTGCCTTGCTTACTGGATGGATTGTCTGCAGGATTGGCCCCGCAGGGGGTTGGCAGTGGCGTGGGTCGCTGTTGGACTGGGCTCCTTGGGCCCTCGCCCCGCGGCGGCCCTGGCCTCGGCCAGCAAGGGGAGTAGCGCCCCCTCGGCCCCAGCTTGACCCATGCTTGCTTACGATTTGCTTTTGATCACTGGATGGACAGATGGTACGGCCCGACTTTTCTTGGTTTCCGTGGTTTTGTTTCTCTTGAGCGGTCTTTGTTTGCTTTTACTTTGCTTTTCACCGGATGTCCGCGTTTCGTTCGATCACAGCTTTCTGATTCCTTTCCCCTTTTTTCGTTGTTTTTTACACCCGCAGGAACACAGCCGAGTTGGGCTAGTGTAAGGGGAGTGGCGTCCCCTCGGGTACCAGCCGGTTTTACTAGGCTAGGCGAGCCGACCCGTACCCCAGGACAACGGGATCCTGGAGGTTGAGCCCCCCACCGTGCGGAGCCAGTCGCGGTGGCTGGGCAACACGCCTCTTTGGCCCTGAGTTCTGTAAGGGCGGGACACTCAGTGGGGCGCCGCACTTGAGGAGCCATTCCCAGTCGTGATGCCGCCGGGGGTGGTGTCGGAGAGGTGTCGCCGGCGGGGTTCGGGCATTTGTGCTCGTCCTCCGTCGGTGGGACTGATCTGTCGCTGCCCCTGGCGGTGACTCGGCTAGGCGTCAAGGGAGGAGACGGTATCCGACCGTGGGGGGTGGTGAGTCTCTCTCTCCCCCTCGGAAGGTGCCGCCAAGTCCCGTACAGTCAGCTCGGCCGTCCCAGGCCTTGTAGCGGCGCCGTTGCGGAGCGTCGGCGGCCGAGCTGGCGGAGACCAACAGACTCGCATGGATACCTTGACCAACCACTCCTCCCCCTCTCTCACCAATCCCTCGGCTTCGGCCGATTCTCGGCCGCCGGCCTCGGCCGACGGGCGAACGTTGCACGTTCCAAGACCGAAAAATCCCAGAATCCTCATCTTCCGGAGCGCAGACAGGGAGCTGAGCTCCTTGTCGCCCTTCCAGCGAAAGGACGGTTGTGACCGGTTTGGCAGCATCGTCCGCTGCGACCGCATGCGGGACGGAGCACTTGAGGTGGAGTTCCGTAAGAGCGAAGAGGCGACGAATGCCTTAACTGCCACTCGATTCGTGTACTCGGAAGGACGTGCCTCCGGTCGGAAGCTCGTTTCTTTGCCGCTGACGGTGGAGCCACACCGCTCCAAGAACTCCTCTCGAGGAGTTATAAACTGCTTCGACTTGAGGAACGTGAGTGACGAGGACATAGCGGACGGGCTCTCGGAGTACGGCGTGACAGCCGCCCGCCGCATCCTCACGCGAAGAGGCACGGTCCCGACAAATAACATCATTCTGACATTTGACACCACCGACATGCCGAACGAGGTCCGTGTGGGGTACATCAAGGTCCGCGTGCGCCCATACGTCCCGGCACCCATGCGCTGCTATCGGTGCCAGAGGTTCGGCCACACGAAGGACAACTGCCGGGGTAGACCCACATGCTCCAAGTGCGCTTCTCAGGACCACACTGACGATACGTGCGACTCGGAGACCCCTCGATGCGTCAACTGCGGAGAGGGGCAGAAACCGCACTCCGCGTATGACAGGTCCTGCCCTACATACGTCAAGGAGAAGGAGATTAACACCATCAAGGCTACCAGGAATCTGTCATTCAAAGAGGCCCGGGAGGTATATAACCAAAATCACCCGAAGACCTCGTATGCCCAGAAGGTGAAAGTGACAAACGCTACCGATGCCTCCCAGATGAGCGTGGCACAGCTCGTGCAGCTTCTCAAAAGATTTGGCCTCACTGTCGTAGCCACTGGTGACTCCGCGGACTCTTCGGCGCCTGGTGCGCCGCCGAGTGACACAGAGCAGACTGCTCAAGAGTCAGTGTGGGGTCCACCCAGTCCCGCTCCAGCTGCGAGCGGTGAAGGAGACGATTGGACCGTCGTCCAGCGCCGACAGGGTGGTCGGCGCCCCCCGGCGCAGGGTAAGGCGCCATCCACCCCGCCCCGCCCCCGACCGCCCACGGCGGTGCAGGAGGCTCTGCGGCGGGGAGAGGAGGAGAGGAGGGCACGAGAGGCGAGGAGGGCTCGCCTCGTTCAAAAGGCCATCGAGGCTAAGGAGGCCTCTGTTGCCGCCTCCGCCTCCGGGAGTGCCAATGCGGCTGTCGCCGCTGACACCCCGGAGACCCCTCAGGCGGGGACTCGGCCCATCATGGGTCCCCCGCCCCCTCCCTCGCTCTCGCAGCAGCGGCGGCCTCCGCCGTCGCTGCCAGACACACCTGTGTCAAGGACACAGGCCGCCGCCCCGACATCCCCGTCGGGGCAGCCTCAGCCCCCTGCGGCTCCGGGGCGCCTTGCCAAACGGCAGACGCCCCCGAGCTGGTCGCCCTCGGAGGGTGACGCTCCTCGGGCGAAAAAGCCCCAGCAGGGCTTGAGTCACGCCCGATCTGCCTCCGCAGAAGGCAGACTCCACCGAGAGGGCTCGGGGCACCCCCGTATCCGCTACGGGGGGAGCGCCTCTTCGGAAAAAGAGGACTTAGTCTAGTCATTTACTCTAGTCATTTCCTCTTTTATCCTTTTATCTTTTTCGCGCTATTGCGCTTTTTTACCAGGTGCGTTTCTCTCGGTGTTTTTTACCTTTTTTGTGGCCAGTCAGGTATCTGCGTGCGCCTTTGCCTCATGTTATACGCGCCCTTTTTGCGCCTTTTTAACCACGCCTTTTATTCTACAGTGGAACTGTAGAGGCCTCCGGGCCAACTACCAGGACCTACAGTCTCTTATCCGTTGGCGCACACCCCTTGTTTTAGGTCTCCAGGAGACCAAGCTAGCGCCAAATGTCACCTTTGTCATCAAGGGCTACTCTGTTTTTAGAAGAGACCTAGATACCCCGACCGTTGCCCATGGAGGTGTGCTTCTGGCGGTTCACCATAGCGTACCTGCGCGCCAGGTGCCGCTGCAGACTCCCCTGCAGGCGGTGGCCGCCAGAGTTGATTTCAACCACCGGGAACTGACCGTGTGCTCCTTATACCTACCACCAGGTAGAGCGCTCCCGGTGGTTGAGCTACATCGACTTGTCGATGAACTTCCACCTCCGGTCCTGCTAGTGGGCGATTTTAACGCCCATAGCCTGGCGTGGGGCTGCGACACGACTGGCACTCGTGGTCGACTTTTAGAATCTTTTATCCGCGATGAGGCGCTCTGTATTTTAAATACAGGACAGCGCACCCATTTTACAACACCCTCCGGTCAAACATCGGCTCTGGACCTGAGCTTAGCCAGCCCGCAGCTAGCTCAGCTTTTTAACTGGTTCGTCCATGACGACCCACTCGGGAGCGACCATTTCCCGGTGTGGCTGGAGCACCAGGAGTCCCCAGTAGTAGGCAGCCGTCCACCTAGGTGGAATCTTCGGAAGGCCGACTGGGGCGATTTCCAGACCGCCGTAGAGGCCTCTGTTCTATCCAGAGCCGACACCTCTGTGATATCCACAGAGGAGTTTACGTCCCTACTCATTGATTCCGCAAACGGGTGCATACCCAAGACGTCGAGTCAGCCTCGTCGTCCTCCTGTTCCGTGGTGGACCAAGGAATGCGGAGACGCGATTCGTGCCAGGAAACGCGCTTTTAGAAAGTTTGACCGGAGTGGCACTACTGAGAACCTCATCGCTTTTAAGAAAGCGCGGGCTTTTGCCCGACGCGTTTTAAAAGAGGCAAAGGCTGTTTCATGGCGCACTTACGTAAGTTCCTTAAACCGTTTTACTCCTACGACCCAGATATGGGCACGCATGAAGCGCATTGAAGGCCGGTTCAGCTCTGTTCCGCTTCCGGTTTTAAGAGTGAACAACACGGACATATCTCACCCTTCAGACGTCGCAGAGACGATAGGCCGTGCACTCTATCAGCGCTGCCGAGGAGAGTCCTCACGACCTGCACCAGCCGCCGTGGACTTCAGCACAGCTGAAAATTTCGTGTACAATGAGCCTTTCACCATGGTTGAGCTTACGTCTGCCATCAGCTCGTTGCGCAGCGTCTCAGAAGGTCCGGATGCTGTCCACAACGACATGCTCCGTCATCTCCCCGCAGTAGCCCTCGAGGCGCTGCTAGCAACCTTCAATTCGCTTTGGGAGACTGGCACCTTCCCTGAGACCTGGCGGGAAGCCATTATCATTCCTATCTTGAAGGCTGGCAAGTCGGGACATGACCCTCTCCATTATCGGCCCATCTCTCTCACATCATCGCTATCAAAGCTGATGGAGAAGATGGTCAATGTGCGTCTTAGCTGGTTTCTGGAACATCACGGTGTTTTTACAAACGCCCAGTGCGGTTTTAGAAAACACCGCAGCCCTGTGGACCACATCTTAGCCCTTGACACCGAGATACGCACCTGTTTTACTGAAAAGAAGCACCTTGGAGCACTGTTCTTTGATATTGAGGCGGCCTATGATACAGTGTTACGACACAGAATACTTTCCAAAGTACATAAGTACGGCATACGTGGCCGAATGGGTCTCTTTATCAAGAACTTTTTATCGGGTCGTCGGTTCAAAGTCCGTGTTGGCAGCCGTCTTTCGAGCAGTTTTATTCAGGAGAACGGAATTCCTCAGGGCGGAGTGCTCAGTGTGGCGCTGTTCGCTGTGGCGATCAATGACATTGGCGACAATCTCGCACCATCTATCGGCAAATCACTATTTGTCGATGATTTCGCGATCTGGTTTTCAGCTACGACCGCCCGTCACGTTGCCAGACAGTTGCAGCTCGCTGTAACCCGTCTGGAGAGGTGGAGCGACGACAACGGCCTTCGTTTTTCAACAACGAAGACCGTCGCTATGCACTTTTGCCGCCGCCGCTGTGACGACTTAGCCTTGGGAATCAAGCTCCATGGACAGGTGATTCCTACTCGGCCGGTGGCGAAGTTTCTTGGAATCTTTTTTGACAGTCGTTTGACGTATAGAGAACATTTTAGAACGCTTCGGGAACGATGTTTTAAATCCATGAACGTTTTAAAATGTGTCGCCCGCACATCTTATGGTGCGGACCGCAGGACCCTTCTTCTTCTCTATCGATCGATTATACGATCGAAGCTGGATTACGCTTCCTTTGTCCATGATTCAGCGAGTGAATCCAGCAAGAAGGTCCTGGATACAGTCCATCATGCAGCACTCCGAATAGCCACCGGAGCATTCCGCACCTCGCCCAGGAGCAGCATTCTTGCTGAGGCGCACGAGCCGCCACTTTCTCTCCGCCGTCAGACGCTGGGGATGCGTTATGCTCTTAAACTACGTCAATTCCCGACGCACCCGACGTACCCGTACGTCTTTTCGCGTCACATTGCTTCATCTGGTAATGGGACGAGTCATCCATTCGGAGCACGCATGAGAGGGTTATTCTCTACATCGAATATAGCCTTGCGCGGCGTTCGGCGTATCTGGGGAACGCCTTCTCCACCCTGGAGAAACGCCCCGCCGCAGGTAGACCTCTCGCTTTCCGAAGTAAAAAAGGATAGCCTGCTGTCCTATGAAGCACAAACCAGAGCCTTGGAGCATATAGCCTCGTATGATGGTTTTATTTCAGTCTACACAGACGGCTCAAAAACATCCGAGGGAGCGGGTTGCTCTTTTGTCGCTGGTCGGGACACCCGCTCGTTTTCCCTTCCACCCAGCGCCTCGGTGTTTTCCTCAGAGCTAGTCGCCATCGAAAAGGCTCTGTGTTTTATTGAGGTGTCCGACGGTTCTTTCTATTTGATTTTATCAGACTCACTAAGCAGTCTGTTGGCTTTACGACGGTTTAATCCTGACGACCCGATCATTCAGGACATTTTAACTCGGCTAACTTCGGTGGAACAGTCCGGAAAAACTATCCGGTTTTGCTGGATTCCCAGTCATGTTGGAATCCAAGGCAACGAGCTTGCTGACGCCGCCGCGAGACGCGCTGCCGCAGCGCCCTACACTCGGCGATTTCCTCTGCCTGCCCGGGATTACTATCCCGTCGTACGATCTTCCATGCTCTCGCAGTGGCAGGCAGAGTGGGACTCGCGCGCGAGCAGTAAGCTGAGAGATATCAAGCCAACTCTCGAGCCTTGGTCGTCATCCATGCAAAGTAACAGACATAACGAAGTCGTCTTATGTAGGCTGCGCATCGGCCATACGTATGCCACGCATGGTCATCTCCTCCGCGGAGAAGAGCAGCCCACCTGTCGCAGGTGTACCGTGCCTCTCACTGTCTCTCACGTGCTTTTATCTTGTCCTCTTGCTGAACCGAACCGGACACGCTACCTCGGGCGCATCGCTCCGGGTACCACTATCCGCCGCTTACTGGGTGACGAGTCACCCTGGGTTTTATCCGGCAACATCTTTTCTTTCATCCGTTCGATCAATTTCCAAGTGATTTACTCGACCTGACCCCAATCCAACTAGCCCTCTCTAGTCCTTTCATCTAGTCAGTTGTCTAGGACGACACCTTTGCGCTGTTTTATCTTACCTTGCTATTTTATATCGAGTCTTACTTTCTAGTCTTAGTATCTAGAAGGTTCTTTCTTGTGGCACACTTGTTTTATTAGTACGACGTTATGGGCGCAAAATGACCTTAGCAGTCGGCGCGCCCTAAAGCCCCAATCAACAAACAACGATCACTGATCAGATGTCGCGACAAAACATATGGGTTGTTCGGTCGTTGACCGTCGGACTGGACCCACACTGCCGCTGCTGCCGCCCGCCGCGTTAACGTTGCCCTTGACTCTGTGGCTCTGTGACAACTGAAATTCCTGGGAAATGTGTTTTTTGGAGGCTTTTTTGTTTAGTGACTGAAAACTAAAAAGATCTGCTGAGTGCTGTTTAGGGATGAAATGTGATTTTTGTTGCCGACTGGCGACTACTGCTTGTTCGCGCACGACTGGCCAGCGGTCTTGCATGTCCTTGAGTGTACTCTGTCATTGTGTATCATCAGTCAATAAATCGATGTGGCAAAAAGCTCTTTATGCTATATTTACCAGAATGTATGCGCAGGGATTATGTATTGTAGCTACGGTATAGCATTCTAAGATAAAATGAGTCGTATTCCTTTTCGACCGAACAAGTCCTGCGGTGACATGTACGTTTATTTTCGACGATTAAAACGGAGCGCGCACTGTGCCGTTCCCGCTCCGTGCGTCAGCCATTGAACAGTATGATGTCCATTCGATAGACGGTGTCCAGCCGGGCCAGCTGGGCCTCGGTCAGCTGGTCCAGGTAGTGGCCGGTGTCGTAGCGGCGCGGGCTGGCGTTCCGCGAGGTGACCGGGTGGCGCGCCTCCGTCTCCAGGCCCAGCCGGCGCAGCACGTACGGCAGCTCCTCCTCCAGCGTCTCCAGCTGCACGATGTACTGGTAGTCGCGCTCGCACACGCGGCTCAGACGCTCCTGTGGGAATCACCCGCTCGGTAAGAGCAGCGACAGCCAGGGCGAAGGCCGCCCAAGGTGGCCTGATCAGCGCTATCTCGAGAACTAATAATGCGATCGATGTAAAAGTTCCCGTGCCTTCTCAAACGACTTAACAAAGTTCATCCATACTTAAAAAAAAAAACACATTTGCGAAGAAAATTTGCCAAATGTTAACAAGATCTATGAAATTTTTGGAGAAATCTAAACATCTTTCCTCGCAAAAAATACCTATGAATAGATGCGTAGAAGTGCCGGTGTTTGGGAGATGTTATTTGCGGAAAAGCGTACCTATCTGTGGGGATAAATTGCCCACTCTCTCCCAGGCAGGTTGCGACTTGCGAGTTAAGATAAAAAGTTTTAGTTGCTTCTCACCTGAGTATCCCAGTGTCCATCCATCAGATCGTCAGTATCATCCTGCCAGATCACGAAGTTGACGAATTCGGCGAAAGTCGGTGGTCCCGTCGAATTCGCCCTCCCTGATATCCGCTTGATTTTATCCCAGAGCTGCATAGGGTCATCTCTGAAAAGGGTTTATTTCATTGTTTTTTTTTTTGCAAAAATACTTAATCGGTCATTTGCTACAAGCAGGGCTGCGGAGTCGGAGTAGGAGTCGGAGTCGGTCGGAGTCGACAGTTGTGACCGGAGTCGGAGTCGGAGTTGATTTTAGAAACCCGAGCCGGAGTCGGAGTCGGAGTCACCGAAAAGCTGTCGACTCCGCAGCCCTGCTAGGTCTGCGGAGTCGGAGTCGGGAGTTGGAGTCGGTCGGAGTCGACAATTCTGCCCGGAGTCGGAGCCGGAGCTGGTTTTTGACAGTGGCGGCGGAAGCAGGGGGGCAAGGGGGGCAGCTGCACCCTAAAGCTATGGAAAGGGGCGCCTCGAAAATCTGTAGAGGAGGCAGGAAGTTAAGAGGTGCGGCAGCCATAAAGCTGAGCAGTGCGAGGCGACACCGCAACTGATAAAGGCACTTGTGACACGAAGAGGGTGGCAATGACGTGGGAAAAGTATCTTTTGATATGCTGAAGAGTGGAGGGCATCCTTATCTGAAACAAAGGCAGATGCTGCCGACCCTGTCGAATATAATCTTGCCAGGCGATAAAGGCTAGGAGGGCGCAGCTACTCGAGAAGCGCGCCATGCGGAAGAGGGGCGCCTGCATGCGAAAGAGGGGCGCCTGTGTGTGGGACGAAAAAGAAACATTTATCCCTCGCCGGCCGAGGGGGGGGGGGGCGGGTGCCGCCCCCCATAGGGTTTTTTCGCGATAGCTCCGAACACGCTGGCGATAGAGAGCTGAAACTTGGCATACCTGACCTTTGATCCAAGCCGGATCTTTTGACACCAACCGCATTTTTGGGTCAGGTCAGGTCACTGACCTATGACGTCATAAGTGAACCTCTGCACGGTCTTCAGATGTCGCAACTTCGCAACGCCCTCACTGCCAGAGGAGATGTCACAGGGAAATGAAACTTGCAGGATCTAGTATCCATTATGAGTCCCACAACTTGTATATCTCGGATTTTTCCTAAAGGTCATATGAGGTCAGGTCATTTTCGTGACCTCACCATTATAAGTCAATGGGGAAAAATGAAAACTGCTATTCTGGCGCCGGGAACGATCTCCAACTATCTCAAGCACACAGAATCGTGATTTGATGCACTCCTTGCAAGGTTAGATGCGTCACTTTTGCAATTTTGACCTTGCGTGACGTCACTTATGACGTCATCAAGGTCATATTAGTTTGTCGTCAATAACTCCCGATCAAATTGAGCTAGCGAGTCGGGAAAGCCACCAATGGACTCAGGAAGACCTGCCGAATCGAATGATATGCGACATGACCTCTTTCGACCAACTTCGTGACCTGGGGGTGCTGACCTGACCTTGACCTGAGGTCAACACCCCAAGTTGACCTAACCCGGACAAAAAGTATATCATTCGACGCGCCTGAGCAAGGCGAACACGATGCTGCCAAAATCGGCGCTCTGCGGCCGTTTTTCGCGAAGTTATTCACCAAAAACTGAACCGTACCTTGGGGCACTTGACCTGACCTCAGAGGTCACCGGTTGACCTAGGACCTTAAAATCGGGTACCAATCTCTGCGTCTCGTAACGGCGCACACGCTCGTTTTTTCCGCGACGCGCTAGCTCCACCAGGAGCGAAACGGCGAGTGGGGGGTCGTACCCCCCCCCCCCCCTCGGCCGGGGCGTATGTAGAAAACCAATAGGTCCGGCGAGGGTTAAGGAGACGTCTTTGAAGGCGATAGCCTCCGAACGCCAACACGAACATATGAGGGCTTATAGTGTTGCAGGCTCCATGCGACAAAAAGGGGCGCCTGATGGCCGATATGCGAGAGGAAATTAGTTTGTGTAACATTTATCGGGGGCGGTTTGCCGTTTACAACATATGAATGTTAAGGGAGGTCCGAGATTGGGGCCTGTAAAATTGCACTGTCCGTATGGGCGGTTACACCCCTAGTGCTAGGGCGTATTTTGCGTTTTTTCTTTACTGGGGAGATGATTATGACCAGGAATAGCACTCTGCAAACTTCTATGGGCGCCTGTATAGGGGCGAAACTGATTTTCCAGTGCAGGGACGGCCATCGGCATGGTAAGGGGCGCCCAGCGGGAAGGGGCGCTTCAATATCGTTTGCACCCCTATCCTAGAATACCTTCCGCCGCCACTGGTTTTTGAAAGCCGGAGTCGGAGTCGGAGTCGGAGTCGCCGAAAATCCATCGACTCCGCAGCCCTGGCTACAAGTATAAGAATTCCTGGGCCACATACTCATTGGTCATTGGACTTTTCAATGTGAGTCCGTGGGTGAGTTGTGCTGGCTTTCGGAATCTAAGCGGCGCGGCGTAAGGAGCCGCTGAATGGCTTCAGTCGTGGAGTGTCATTTTAAGTCAGCACCCTGTAGGTACTTGTATGTTATGCAATAAGCATGCAATTTTAGTCTGACTCGATCGAGGCGTCTCAACTTCTGGTGGAATGCCGGTCCCAACCGCGATGTTACATTATCAAGTTTAGCGAACACCGAAAAAAATATGTGGTCAAATGAACCAGCTGATTTGGAAACGTCTCGGTAATACACGTTAGTCAAGCGATTTTCATTGTCAATCATTCCGTGTTACATAATAATTTATGATGTAGTCATAAAGGTCGTTCCCCGGGCTAGTTTGTTGGCCAACTTATTGCCTTTCGATTGCAACCTCAAACCTGAGTGTTAATTGCTTTATTCTGTATCCTCATCTTCATGCAAATATCTCGCACGGCAACTATAACCAACGACAACAGCGGCCCAGCCGTTACCCGGCTATTTTGTCGAGGAACGCCGAGACGAGCCGGTCGTAGGGCCTTCTGACGATGAGCAGCGAGCCGCCGGGGCCGTCCGGCCGGACACCGATCAGTTCATCGTGAATGCGACTGTCACTGGAGGTCGCAGCTTCCAGCCGGGCGTGACAGCTCGAGGAGCACTGAAAAGTAATGACGATGCTACACGCATACTGTATCTGAGTACCAGTTCGATTTGACCTTTATACGTATATCAGACATGTGCATCGATCCAAGAAAATGGATCTGGGATCTGATCCCACGGATCCTAATCTCAGATCCACCGGGATCATAGATCCAGCTCTAATTTATCGAGAGATCCGTAGGGATCACAGGTCCGAGCCTCATATTTGCTTGAGATCCAGTGAGATCATAGATCCTCACTTATTTTTGTAAACACAGAAATAAAAAAAAAAACACTTGTTGCAACTCACAAACTTTCTGTTTTAGTGATGTTATGTAAGTGTGCGTCTTAGTCCATAGTTTTGTGGCACTTATTGACATAGAAAGAAGAAATCCTTTTAAAGCATGGTTTCAAATGTTGCGCATGGTGGGATCCACTCAGATCATAGCTCCATGTTCTTGGTTTATCGTCAGATCGTATGAGAATCATAGATCCGAGATAATTTTTCACGCCGGATCCGATGAGATCATTGATCCTAACCTGCAGTTTGCTTCGAGATCCACTGAGATCATAGATCCATGGCTCGGATCCATGCACATGTCTGATCTATGTATACCTAACGCATGCATGGCGGTAGGCGGGAGTGGCTACACAATCACATACATATTAAACATATAAACGGTGGAATATGCCGTGCTTTGATGGATTTTTAAAGTGGGTTTTTAAAGAAAGAGGGCTTTTAAAATGAATGTCCCACCATTACGTTAAAATTTCTTTCAGAGAGCCGAGTGTGGAACTTTCGAAATATAGGTATCCCTTGGCCAGTGCTGAGACGGAAGGGATCGTTTTTAACTTAAGCCCAGCTTCTTTCAGGGGTATTCTGGAGTAGGATATTCTTCTTCAGGGGTAGATGGGCTGGCACCGCCATGCTATACCTACACAAAATCTGAGTCTGAAGCTAGGCGATCCGCGATAGCATGGTGACAAATCCTTCATTTGTTATCGGAAGTATACCTAGGGTAAGGAGAGGTAACTTCGTGAAATCCTTAACTTCGTGATTCGCAATTTCTCAGAAATCTGAAAACTTGCAGCGCTGTCAACCATCTCATCCTGTGGGGCTCGGGCAGTAGGCGGAGTATCTTTCTGGTAAGCAGTTGTCCCTCGTTTTGTTTACATGGTATAACTTAAAGTATATTTTTCGAGGTCAAATCTTCTTTTTCTGGGTTTATTTAAACTTTCGTACCTTTCTCCTTCACAATAAAACCAGCACCCCGCTCCATAAGTAATTTAGTAGCCGCAACTCTATGGCTGTGACTGAAAATGGTATGGGCGTTTTACAAACCAGGTGCGGGGCATTTTGTGAATTTTACAATGCCTGTGTTTAGCGGCATATCTGATATAAATCAGCAAACATGGCACAGTCATTTCTCACTGCTTTTGGTAGACAATATTGTCTTTTATGCTTAGCCACGGGCAAGGAAGGAAAACATCAGTTAGGTAGGTATGGTCTAAAGACAACATGCGAGATGCGCTGACGGCTGTTGAAAGATGTCCGTGAAGTTAGCGTCAGCAACAGCAACGAATACAGCGTCGGATTCAGAATCGCTTAAAAAACTCATATTAGGTCAATTGGGGGACGGGGAGCAAGAATATGACCTTTATTTGGCCCTACCTCTTACCCCTTACCCCTTAATCGGCCCTTAAAGGAAGGGGCGCGTCAAAAGTTCCTCAAGGGTTCGTCTGATCGCCAAAATAAGGGTCGCAATCGATTCCCCGGGTCAATATCTAGCCGCAGCCTCGGGTTCCAGATGTGTGCAACTTACCCCTTACCTCTTAATCGGCCCTTAAAGGAAGGGGCGCGTCAAAAGTGCCTCAAGCGTTCGTCTGATCGCCATAATAAGGATCGCAATCGATTCCCCGGGTCAATATCTAGCCGCAGCCTCGGGTTCCAGATGTGTGCAACTTAATCCTTACCCCTTAATCGGCCCTTAAAGGAAGGGGCGCGTCAAAAGTGCCGCAAGGGTTCGTCTGATCGCCAAAATAAGGGTCGCAATCGATTCCCCGGGTCAATATCTAGCCGCAGCCTCGGGTTCCAGATGTTTGCAACTTACCCCTTACCCCTTAATCGGCCCTTAAATGAAGGGGCGCGTCAAAAGTGCCTCAAGGGTTCGTCTGTTTTGGCGATCAGACGAACCCTTGAGGCACTTTTGACGCGCCCCTTCCTTTAACGGCCGATTAAGGGATAAGGGGTAAGTTGCACACATCTGGAACCCGAGGCTGCGGCTAGATATTGACCCGAGGAATCGATTGCGACCCTTATTTTGGCGATCAGACGAACCCTTGAGGCACTTTTGACGCGCCCCTTCCTTTAAGGGCCGATTAAGGGGTAAGGGGTAAGTTGCACACATCTGGAACCCGAGGCTGCGGCTAGATATTGACCCGAGGAATCGATTGCGACCCTTATTTTGGCGATCAGACGAACCCTTGAGGCACTTTTGACGCGCCCCTTCATTTAAGGGCCGATTAAGGGGTAAGGGGTAAAGTGCACACATCTGGAACCCGAGGCTGCGGCTAGATATTGACCCGAGGAATCGATTGCGACCCTTATTTTGGCGATCAGACGAACCCTTGAGGCACTTTTGACACGCCCCTTCCTTTAAGGGCCGTTTAATGGGTAAGGGGTAAGTTGCACACATCTGGAACCCGAGGCTGCGGCTAGATATTGACCCGGGGAATCGATTGCGACCCTTATTTTGGCGATCAGACGAACCCTTGAGGCACTTTTGACGCGCCCCTTCATTTAAGGGCCGATTAAGGGGTAAGGGGTAAGTTGCACATATCTGGAACCCGAGGCTGCGGCTAAGTATTGACCCAGGGAATCGATTGCGATCCTTATTTTGGCGATCAGACGAACCCTTGAGGCACTTTTGACGCGCCCCTTCATTTAAGGGCCGATTAAGGGGTAAGGGGTAAGTTGCACACATCTGGAACCCGAGGCTGCGGCTAGATATTGACCCGAGGAATCGATTGCGACCCTTATTTTGGCGATCAGACGAACCCTTGAGGCACTTTTGACGCGCCCCTTCCTTTAAGGGCCGATTAAGGGGTAAGGGGTAAGTTGCACACATCAGCGCCCAATCTCACCAAGTGCGGTAAACTCAATTTGGGGTAAAATACCAAACTACCCCACTCCGTAACTACAAAAATACTACCCCGAAATTAGTTAAACTAGCTTGGTGAGGTTGGGCACTTGGCCCAATCTCACCAAGTTATGTAAACGTAATTTTGGGACAGTATTTTTGTAGTTACGGAGTGGGGTAGTTTGGTATTTTACCCCAAATTGAGTTAACCGCACTTGGTGAGATTGGGCCCTGGAACCCGAGGCTGCGGCTAGATATTGACCCGAGGAATCGATTGCGACCCTTATTTTGGCGATCAGACGAACCCTTGAGGCACTTTTGACGCGCCCCTTCCTTTAAGGGCCGATTAAGGGGTAAGGGGTAAGTTGCACACTAGGGTGGTCCGGTTTGCATCACTTTTTTGAAAAGTCACGGTCTCACCCTCCTATCTGGTGCATTTTGGGGCGCTGATTACGATAAGCACATAAAAAATGCAAATTTCGAATTTTTTTGTAGGCCCCGGTCGATCAAAGATTTTGAAAATTTTGCGAATTCGCACATTTTTTACCATATATCAGAAAAATGAAGAATAAAGTTATTAAAATGATATTTAACAGATGCAGCAAACATATTCCTAGGCGTATGTGCGCAAATTAGTGAGCTAGGGCCAGCCAAATTATTTTTGGACTGAAATTACTGAGGCCATTTCCGTGTTTCCGCTCCCGGCCGCTAGGTGGCGACCGCCAGGGCGGTCGCTACCGGTAGAGGACGGGCCATCGCTCTCATGTGTTTTGACGCACTGCGACGACATTTTGAGTGACGATACTGATATTTACAAACTAATGACACAAGCGGTGTATTATTCTGCCTAATTTCAATAGAATTGGGTATGAAATACCCACAAAGGAGTACGCACCACACCCACACAGCCTGGCGATTTTGCCGGCACTAGTCACAACCACTAAACCTTACGCAACGGCATAAAACGAACAAAGCAACAACATGTGATATTTAGCACATCTCGCACAAGGAGATTATGTCCTCTTATCCTGGTGTCCATCTAAGCTAGGTCACAGCGCCCGCGACTATAGCGCCACTTGGAGTCCGACTACTGACTACTGCCCGCGAAAGTGACGCCGAAAGGCTATCTTATTCAAGCTATAGCCGTCCTGGCGCACCGCGCCCGCCACCGCTCCAGAGGACTGGGTGGTAAGCTTGACGGCGCGCTCTGTGGACTGGGTGTGACATGGCACCCTAGTCCGCAGCGGCTCGTCCACCAGTGCCTCCAGGTCGCCGTCACTGAGAAAGCGAACACAAGGTGGCTCTACATCAGCCACTCGAGCGTACATGGTGACGTCGACAAGCTCCGTGTACTGGTGAGCAGACACATTCACCGACGCGCTTTGCACACGGAACTGGCGAACTGGCCCAGGCTGCCGGCGAGCTCGTGCCTCGCGCACCATCTGCACGGCTCGTGCTCTGACGTCACGGCGCTCGTCACCGAGCATACCGAGCACCACGTTCTCAGGATGAGCCATCAACGCATTGCCGCACAAGCTACCCTGAACAGTTTGCAGGTCTGGGCCTCCCATGTGTTGCCTCTGTCGCTGCAGCTGGTCGAACAGATGTCGGGGCGCCTCCACCAGGTCCGGTTTGTGCTTGATGGCCAGAACGGTCGGAAGGTACACTGCCACGATGTAGAGGGCGAGTGTCGTCAGACGCCGGTGTCTGTCCGTCACCATTGGTGACGTCAGACGCCGGTGTCTGTCCGTTGGTGACGTCAGACGCCGGTGTCTGTCCGTCACCATTGGTGACGGACAGACACCGGCGTCTGACGACACTCGCCCTCTACATCGTGGCAGTGTACCTTCCGACCGTTCTGGCCATCAAGCACAAACCGGACCTGGTGGAGGCGCCCCGACATCTGTTCGACCAGCTGCAGCGACAGAGGCAACACATGGGAGGCCCAGACCTGCAAACTGTTCAGGGTAGCTTGTGCGGCAATGCGTTGATGGCTCATCCTGAGAACGTGGTGCTCGGTATGCTCGGTGACGAGCGCCGTGACGTCAGAGCACGAGCCGTGCAGATGGTGCGCGAGGCACGAGCTCGCCGGCAGCCTGGGCCAGTTCGCCAGTTCCGTGTGCAAAGCGCGTCGGTGAATGTGTCTGCTCACCAGTACACGGAGCTTGTCGACGTCACCATGTACGCTCGAGTGGCTGATGTAGAGCCACCTTGTGTTCGCTTTCTCAGTGACGGCGACCTGGAGGCACTGGTGGACGAGCCGCTGCGGACTAGGGTGCCATGTCACACCCAGTCCACAGAGCGCGCCGTCAAGCTTACCACCCAGTCCTCTGGAGCGGTGGCGGGCGCGGTGCGCCAGGACGGCTATAGCTTGAATAAGATAGCCTTTCGGCGTCACTTTCGCGGGCAGTAGTCAGTAGTCGGACTCCAAGTGGCGCTATAGTCGCGGGCGCTGTGACCTAGCTTAGATGGACACCAGGATAAGAGGACATAATCTCCTTGTGCGAGATGTGCTAAATATCACATGTTGTTGCTTTGTTCGTTTTATGCCGTTGCGTAAGGTTTAGTGGTTGTGACTAGTGCCGGCAAAATCGCCAGGCTGTGTGGGTGTGGTGCGTACTCCTTTGTGGGTATTTCATACCCAATTCTATTGAAATTAGGCAGAATAATACACCGCTTGTGTCATTAGTTTGTAAATATCAGTATCGTCACTCAAAATGTCGTCGCAGTGCGTCAAAACACATGAGAGCGATGGCCCGTCCTCTACCGGTAGCGACCGCCCTGGCGGTCGCCACCTAGCGGCCGGGAGCGGAAACACGGAAATGGCCTCAGTAATTTCAGTCCAAACAAGGGCGGCGCCACCGTGGGGGCAGTGGGGGCAGACTGCCCCCACTGGTAGGAGGCCGTGGGGGCAAGACTATGTTTTTGCCCCCACAAAATTTGGCTGATGTTGAAAAGGGAACAGAAGACCAGTGCAACATTCATGATAAGCGGTTATAATAGTACGCCTGTTTTTGACGGTCCCCGTATCAAGTGCATCAGCAAAACGTTCGTTCTCGGACCGTCTGTCGCATATCTCCTACTCCCACTCATTCTCCTACTCATGTTCATTCACCGTGATTGACTCCCGACAAATCATCGGCGTCACTTGCTGACTGTGCGTCCAGTTAGCGATGGACATTGGGTACAGACTGGTAGGCCTCAATCACCCTTAATCGTCGAGAATGGTCACGTGCTGACTAAATACCAAGACGCACCCGTATCGGAGACCTCTATGTTGCGGCGTTAGCCGTCTCTGTAGGAAGCGGGCTCTCTAGCAAAAGCTATTTTGTCTACAGAAATTAGTTACTGTGGAGCATATTGCTACCAGCCATGGCAACCACGTAAGCTCAGTTACGAACCAATTCCAGCGTGCCTTTAAGCAAGAGAGCCTATAAACGTAACATTTAGGTGAAAACGAACTTATGGGACACCCATCTCACGTGCTTTCAAGCATTTTTGGGATGTTTCGGTTGGTTTCAGGTTCAGTCCGAGCTCAGTCTGGGTTTCGGTGGTTTTGCCCGGTGTGTGCCCTCAGCTCCGTTCATCCAATTCTGGCCCAAGGCAACGCAAGAGCGCTGCCGGCATCTAGTACCTAATTAAGACATGTTTCCCATCATTTAAATGAATGCTTAGACTAGAGCAAAATGGATGCCAGAATCGTGATCAGTGGCTACGAAATCATCACAAAGGACTTTTCATGTGTCAAAGTCAGGGGCGGATCCAGAAAATCTCCAAGGGAGGGGCCATTAGAAACCAGGAGGCCCCCCACCTGTTGGAGGCCCCATCTTCCCACTTGTTGGGCCCCCCCCCCCAAAAAAAACTGCGTCTATTGAGCTTATCTAGCTGTTCAGTGGATGCGAGTGGAGGCCCTCTGTGGAGATTAAGAGGTCCTGTGTTGGCGAAGAGGATATCTGTGCAAGCTTGGAGTCCCTCTGTGCAGGATAGGAGACCTTCTGTGTGAGTTAGGAGACCCTCTGTGTTGGCTAGGAGGTCCTTTGTTCGGATGCGAGTGGAGGCCTCTGTGTAGGCTAAGAGATTTTGTGTTTGTTAGGACATCTGTGCAGGCTTGGAGGCCCTCTGTGCAGGTCCTTTGTTCGGATGCGAGTGGAGGCCTCTGTGTAGGCTAAGAGATTTTGTGTTTGTTAGGACATCTGTGCAGGCTTGGAGGCCCTCTGTGCAGGTTAGGAGGCCCTGTAAAAGTGGTCATCTCTGTGAGTATAAGAGACCTCCAAGTTATGAAAAGCTTTACCAATCTTCTAACAAAGAAGTCTTCTCAGCTAGTCTTCTAAGAAATAACTAAGTGGGTAGGTTAAAAAAACTCATCGGATTTCGGCCACTTTATTTTCAGGAGGCCCCCTTTTCAGCTTTTTAACTTTTTATTTTATTTTTGAAAAAAATCGGCCAAGGGGGGGGGGGGCCATGGCCCCCATGGCCCCCCCCCCTTGTATCCGCGCCTGGTCAAAGTCAACCAAAGGTCATTCGAGGTCACATGAGTACCATAATAATTTTGAATGGCAACATCTAGGGGCAAGTTGCTCATGGATTTTGCAGATTGGCGTATCAGACAACAGTCGGGTCACCTCAAGCTTGCCCCCACTGGCGAAAATTCGTGGCGCCGCCACTGAGTCCAAAAATAATTTGGCTGGCCCTAGCTCACTAATTTGCGCACATACGCCTAGGAATATGTTTGCTGCATCTGTTAAAGGGACTATCCCACCTTCTAAAATGTTGTTAAAACCAGTTAAATTGTGCCCGACTTTATAGATTGGATGACCAGGAACACGGTTCTGGCATTTATTTTTCATTAAACATCTTAGGCTTCCCATATTCCAAACACAAACTTTCAAATATGTGACGTCACAGCCCAAAATTACCTCCTTCCCCATGCCACATTACTGTCATAAAGCTGATTCTTTTTACTCTGTAGGCACCTCAACAAAGTTCAGACCAAGTTTTAAGCGATTTTTCAACGAACAAACCCATTTAAATCAGAATGACTAAACGAGGTGACGTCACACTAACGGTCGCTCCATGTTGAAGATAGGGCCTTCTACAAGGCCCATTTTCAAATGAAGGGAACGAATTTCTTCAACACCAAGAGGCCGCGGGGGTTGCAACCTAGATAGATAGTGGTTTCTGAACCTCGCCGCAAACTTGGCTATCTCAACTCAAACCTCATGTTAAAGGTGTGATAGTCCCTTTAAATATCATTTTAATAACTTTATTCTTCATTTTTTCTGATATATGGTAAAAAATGTGCGAATTCGCAAAATTTTCAAAATCTTTGATCGACCGGGGCCTACAAAAAAAAAATCGAAATTTGCATTTTTTATGTGCTTATCGTAATCAGCGCCCCAAAATGCACCAGATAGGGGGGTGAGACCGTGACTTTTCAAAAAGTGATGCAAACCGGACCACCCTATTGCACACATCTGGAACCCGAGGCTGCGGCTAGATATTGACCCGAGGAATCGATTGCGACCCTTATTTTGGCGATCAGACGAACCCTTGAGGCACTTTTGACGCGCCCCTTCCTTTAAGGGCCGATTAAGGGGTAAGGGGTAAGTTGCACACATCTGGAACCCGAGGCTGCGCCTAGATATTGACCCGGGGAATCGATTGCGACCCTTATTTTGGCGATCAGACGAACCCTTGAGGCACTTTTGACGCGCCCCTTCATTTAAGGGCCGATTAAGGGGTAAGGGGTAAGTTGCACACATCTGGAACCCGAGGCTGCGGCTAGATATTGACCCGAGGAATCGATTGCGACCCTTATTTTGGCGATCAGACGAACCCTTGAGGCACTTTTGACGCGCCCCTTCATTTAAGGGCCGATTAAGGGGTAAGGGGTAAGTTGCACACATCTGGAACCCGAGGCTGCGGCTAGATATTGGCCCGAGGAATCGATTGCGACCCTTATTTTGGCGATCAGACGAACCCTTGAGGCACTTTTGACGCGCCCCTTCCTTTAAGGGCCGATTAAGGGGTAAGGGGTAAGTTGCACACATCTGAAACCCGAGGCTGCGGCTAGATATTGACCCGGGGAATCGATTGCGACCCTTATTTTGGCGACCAGACGAACCCTTGAGGCACTTTTGACGCGCGCCTTCATTTAAGGGCCGATTAAGGGGTAAGGGGTAAGTTGCACACATCTGGAACCCGAGGCTGCGGCTAGATATTGACCCGAGGAATCGATTGCGACCCTTATTTTGGCGATCAGACGAACCCTTGAGGCACTTTTGACGCGCCCCTTCCTTTAAGGGCCGATTAAGGGGTAAGGGGTAAGTTGCACACATCTGGAACCCGAGGCTGCGGCTAGATATTGACCCGAGGAATCGATTGCGACCCTTATTTTGGCGATCAGACGAACCCTTGAGGCACTTTTGACGCGCCCCTTCCTTTAAGGGCCGATTAAGGGGTAAGGGGTAAGTTGCACACATCTGGAACCCGAGGCTGCGGCTAGATATTGACCCGGGGAATCGATTGCGACCCTTATTTTGGCGATCAGACGAACCCTTGAGGCACTTTTGACGCGCCCCTTCCTTTAAGGGCCGATTAAGGGGTAAGGGGTAAGTTGCACACATCTGGAACCCGAGGCTGCGGCTAGATATTGACCCGGGGAATCGATTGCGACCCTTATTTTGGCGATCAGACGAACCCTTGAGGCACTTTTGACGCGCCCCTTCCTTTAAGGGCCGATTAAGGGGTAAGGGGTAAGTTGCACACATCTGGAACCCGAAGCTGCGGCTAGATATTGACCCGAGGAATCGATTGCGACCCTTATTTTGGCGATCAGACGAACCCTTGAGGCACTTTTGACGCGCCCCTTCCTTTAAGGGCCGATTAAGGGGTAAGTTGCACACATCTGCAACCCGAGGCTGCGGCTAGATATTGACCCGAGGAATCGATTGCGACCCTTATTTTGGCGATCAGACGAACCCTTGAGGCACTTTTGACGCGCCCCTTCCTTTAAGGGCCGATTAAGGGGTAAGGGGTAAGTTGCACACATCTGGAACCCGAGGCTGCGGCTAGATATTGACCCGGGGAATCGATTGCGACCCTTATTTTGGCGATCAGACGAACCCTTGAGGCACTTTTGACGCGCCCCTTCCTTTAAGGGCCGATTAAGGGGTAAGGGGTAAGTTGCACACATCTGGAACCCGAGGCTGCGGCTAGATATTGACCCGGGGAATCGATTGCGACCCTTATTTTGGCGATCAGACGAACCCTTGAGGCACTTTTGACGCGCCCCTTCCTTTAAGGGCCGATTAAGGGGTAAGGGGTAAGTTGCACACATCTGGAACCCGAGGCTGCGGCTAGATATTGACCCGAGGAATTGATTGCGACCCTTATTTTGGCGATCAGACGAACCCTTGAGGCACTTTTGACGCGCCCCTTCCTTTAAGGGCCGATTAAGGGGTAAGGGGTAAGAGCTAGGGCCAAATAAAGGTCATATTCTTGCTCCCTGTCCCCCAATTGACCTAATATGAGTTTTTTAAGCGATTCTGAATCCGACGCTGTATTCGTTGCTGTTGCTGACGCTAACTTCACGGACATTGTTGAAAGAGGCTAAATTCACTAGCAAAGCTTGCCGCGTTTACGGCATCCCAAGACAAACGCTTGTTTATTATCATCGAAAGATAATTCACGAAGTTATGACCCTACGTACGAAGTTAGCAAAAACGTCTTTTTTTTAATGCATTTGCGAAAAATTCAATAACGATACAATGAACTAAGAAGGACCATAAGCATGTCAGGGACGTAGCCAAGGGGCCGGGGGACCACGGGGACCATTCCCCCCCCCCCCGCTGAAGTCGAAAAATAAAATGAAATTTAATGAAAAAATTAAAAATATATAAAAACTACAGCAACCCCCCCAGAATAGTGCGCCAACTCCGAGGAGTTTTCCTTTTTTGGAGGGGGTACAACACTAGGTCGCGACCTGTGGCCCCTGCCCTCCCTGAGCAAGATCCTGGCTACGTGCCTGTAGCGTGTGCAGTGAAATGGTCGTGCTAGACATGCTTCAGCCTTTGCATACCAACGCAAAATGTTGGCTCTGGAGGAAGATTTGTAGTTTTCCACGAAGTTGCCTCTCCTTACCCTATCTAATGAAAATTTACCCTATGAGGTATGCAGAGCACTTGATTCCCCGATGGATTTACCTCTAATGTGGCGTTTTTCAATATTCTTCGGAGGATAATGGTCGTCATGAAAGTTGTCGCGACCTTAGGTAGTCTCGTCCAGACAATATCGTCTACGTGCACATCGCCCATCCACTTATACCTGCAATCAGGGAACACAGCGCCAGCCAAGGAAGGTGTGACCTTTGTCGATGACGTCGATGTCCTCGGATTTCGATGTGGTGAGGTGACTCCCCATCGATATAGGCACTGTTGTACCTATGCATTACCTTGGTGACACGTGCCTGTCAAAAACTGGTAAGAGAGTGCAGTGTGCACCTATACCTTACCAAAAGTACGGCTTTAGGCCATATTCTATATATTACTCATTACTTAGAAATGTTTAGTGACTATGCGTAAGTGTACCTTTGGTCTTATTCTGAATGACACAGACTGACTGAGTACTTCCTACATGTTCGGTATTCTTAAATCTTTCCTTTTCATACCTACAAATTTAACCACGGTTAGGTTAAAACTCACCCTTCTGGCTTGAATCCATAAATTTCGCATGCTTCTTTGATTCGCTTGCTTCGATATTGCAGTCTTGCCCTTATGATGCCGTCGAGGTTATTGCAGTTTAATGTCCTGTGAAATTGAGGCCGTCGGTGAACAATGATACGTATGTGGCGAGGAACATACCTACATGTGACATTTCAATTTGCACCTTTTCAGATGCAAAGAAGATGAGAACCATATAGAAAATGGGTAGGTACTAGGTATACTGCTGATCAGCGCTTCTGCACGAATTCCGAGGAACATTGATTACGATTTACGAGCGAGCGAAGTCTTACGTAGAACCAAGGCCGTATACCTTATAAGTAGAATGGTAGAAATTTCGGCGACTAATTTTAACAAGTGATTTCTTTGATTCGATTTGCGCCACTCCTGGGTTAGGTGTCAAAATGCGCTTAAGTACCAAATTTCCCAAGTGGGTGGTGTTACCCCATTTTTCTAAAAATCCTTCAATATGGCAGCACGACAAAAATTTCGCTCGAGCAGGAGCACGTAGTGCTTGGATGAGTTCTAAATATGGCAAAAAATACTACTTCAGGACTATGTAATGTCTGTCAAATGAGATAAGTTTTCTTCTGTTAACCCTCGCGGGCCCGTGGGGCGTTTTTCGCCCCCCCCCCCCTGGCGAATATTTGCGATAGCTCCCGAACGCTTAGATAGGAAAGCGAAACTTTAAGCATCTTTTTTCCATCAATTTGACATCTTCTGAAGTAAAAAATTTGGACCTAGCCCCCTTGATGACGTCACAGGGTCGATTTTTCTAGACCCCTGCACGGCAAACTTCGGCGTCACAGACGCGAACTTCAAATAGCTGCTAAAAATAGAGTTTTAGAGATAAAGACAAATTACGAGCACGGTTGTGTAGAATTTGACCTAGAGAAAAATAGAAAAATACTTTTGGTGACCTGAGGTCAGAGGTCAGGTCAACGACCCCGAAATGTGGTTTTAGTTTTTCGCAAATAACTTCGACAAAAATGGCCCTAGAGCTACGGCAGTGGTACATACCATCGCATTCGCCTTGTCAAGCCGCGTCGAATGATATATATTTTTGTTGCGATTCCAAGTTTAAGAAGGTACAAATAGGGTAGACCGGGGCAAGTCGCCCCGCCGAGGTAAAACGCCTCACCGATGTTTCTCGGAACTGGCAAGGATCTGGGGCAATATTCTCTCTTCTATAAAACGTGCACTATATGATCATTATATGACCAGACTGGAAAGAAATTGTGATGACTCCTTAGGGAGATATAGCCAAAAATGTGTTTTTGGAGTGATTTTTATGTTTTGTTGTCAGGTTATGCATCATGGCGTTCTTTTATGGTCCACATCAGGTTAACGACTTTTATGTATTTTGAATAACTGTTATCTAACGCTTATAATGCCGGGTTGGTTCGTGTTAAATTATGTCTTGCTGGAGTGCAAGGCGTTGTTTTCTGACCGAACTACGTGATGGGGTAAAACGCCCCAGTAGGTCGCGGGGCAAAAAGCCCCATGGGGCGTTTTGCCTCATGTGTTGTTCGTACTACCCACTTCCTAATGTTCGGTAGCTGGCAAACAGTAAGTTTCTATGCATTTATGTGTAGTTTTCTCAGCAACCGGATGGCAAAGGAAGTATTTGGTTGACAGTTGCATGGCAATAATTTATTATTTGGCCTTATGAAGCAGGTGAAAAACCTGCTCATACAATAGTGTCATAGCTGAACACCTGATAGGATGGAAGGTGCTAACTTCAGTGCCGTGCCTCCCGAGGTCTAACGGACCTCTCATATAAAATTTGGTCAACTAGCATGTTTAATCTTTAATCTACAGTATGGGGCTTCTTGCCCCGGGCCGTGGGGCGTTTTGCCCTGGGGTTGGGGCAAAATGCCCCATTTGCAGTTGCTTCACAAATCACTTCATATCTGGGAGTCCGATCATAAGTGAATGAATTTGAGGGGTGGAATTTAAAGTAAAATGTCCAAAGAACGCATTGAGCACAAATTTGGCCTTCCAGGTGATGTAGGACAAAAGTTATGAAGCAAAATAAATTATCTGGGGCGTCTTGCCCCAGGCTACCCTACACCAGGCGGATGTATTTTTGATCGTCAGCAAAATGAACAACCATGGCAGGGCAGGGCTCCGACTCGGCCCAGTACAAACTCTGCACCAAGATACGCCTACTCGATGAAATGAGAGCCTCGTTCATGGCTCCCCAACCCGTAAATATCCTCCCTGAATAGGCGCGTTGCCGTATGAAATAGCGACCTTGCAAGGCACGCTCAAATGATACGAACAGCTCCGTGAATATGCTCGCCGAACAGGCCACTCAGACTAGTAAGGCTTACATATTCACGGCGCTGTGCTATCGGTGGTTGGGGCCAAAAAGCGAATGAGGAACGAGCCCGACAGACTCAGTCCCAGATTTAGACCCTCGAATGTATATGCATCGCCGAGTAAGCCGACAGCAAGCCTCTCAGACGAGTCTGCCGACGTCCCCAGCAACGCATATAACATTCGAGGTCCCAACGCACCAGCCGCGACAACAGACATTGCCCGACTGCCCTCCGCCGGCGCGCCCTCACCCGACCTCACCTCACAATCACGTGGTCAGCAGCCGACCAATCACTGCACGAGTCCGCGCCGCACAGCCCCGCTCCAGCGAGAAATGCTGTGCCGCAATACAGCGGCCGCGCGTCGGCCGAGGAGAAATACGGGCGGCCGAGCCGACACAAGCGGGCGAAAAGACGACAACTAAATTGACTGAGTTCTAACAATTTTGTTTGGAAAAGGTCAATTTTTATGTTGACCTCATGTGACCTCGAATGACCTTTGGTTGACCTTGACATACGAAAGGTCGTTTATGATGGATTCGTACCCGCTGATCACGAATCTGGCATCCATTTCCTCTAATCCTTTATTTAGAACCTCCGGATGGCAAAATTGTCTTATTTATTATTACTAGCTTGAATCAGTGAAATAGCCTCTAGCAGGGATACTTTTCTGTGACCTTGACCTTTGCGCAGCCTTGTGTCGTAAGATGAACCACAAATAGGGACTAAGCCTCAAAACATTTCAAACATTTTGGAAATTAGCACGCAAGATGTACGAAAAAGTGCAAAGTTTAAGGTCAAGTTTAAGCATGACCTTGACATTGACCTTTGATTTTGAGCATATTTACAGAATCCTCAGATTCTCTTTTTTCGTTTGACAACCAATTTTGCCAGTTTTATGCATTCTGCCGTCGTCTAGAACGCTTACTTTGAGATTACTACACATGTGCCGGTTTTTGCCTTTGACCTTGACCTCTGACCTTGAAAATTGACCTGAGGTCAAAATTTTTAGGTGCTTTAGAATCGTCTCGTAAGGACCTTTCGATTGGTATCGCTTTTTTCCGTAGCTCTCCCTTATTTACGAAGTTAGACAGGTGGAGGGGGGGGGGCGAAAAACGCCCTCCCCGGGCTGCGGTGGTTGGGATTACCCCCGGGCCCGGCCGGGTTAATTATGCTACAAAAAGTATAAAAAGTATTCACGAAACGTAAAATTCGGAATTTCTCGCAAATCACCTAAAACAATGCGGTGCACTGCCCATGCCTGCACTTTGACGTCACGCTGCCAGAAGACAGTCAGCTGTCGCCCAAGACCTTTTCATATTTCTGATATCGGGGTGGGCGGTGTTCCCCCATCTTCCCTTAATAGCCGTTTCATTTATTCGGACAATTATACCAATGAGCCCAGACATGCGATATAAGGGAAAACGAATTATTATTCATGTAACTTGCCGCGATCGGTCATCCCTTGGACTAAAGTTTAAAAATGGACATATGTGCATTGTACGTTGACACTTATCTTTTCACACATTGCATATGGATTATAGGTCCATGAAAAACTGTCTTCGGTGCGTTTGATGGTCATGGTAGGTAGGTACGTACCTCAAGCGTCTGAATTTCATTTGGACATTTAGACTCCAGCCACGGACTCACTCGGAAACTAAATGAGAATTTAAACAATAAACCAAGGTAAGTCAATTCTAGAGGTAGGGGAAGGAGGGTGAATAGCGCCACCTTAAGGAAAAACGCTGATTGTAAGAAAACCGCTGGAGATATAAGCATGCATTGGTGACCATTTCAAAGAGGAACTCATTGGCTACGATTTAAGAGCATCCCGATCAATTAAGAATGTTTCGTTTGCTTCTGACAGCTGCTATTTCAGAAACATGTAAAAGGGCGCATTTGCCAACAACTGCTGTAAATTGCGCCAGGGGGATGGCGCAATTAGAACCGAATTGCGCCCTATACTTTAACATGGCTAAGCGAATGAGACGGAATGCATACACCCCGGCAGTCTAATGTCATCGCGGCTTGCTTTAATATTCATAATGTTATTCACGCTGGTTAAATAATAAATGTAGGTGTAAATCGCGATGTTTTTTAGCCCACTTAGATAACTTTACATGTGTTCGTACGCTTGTAAAAGTGCAACGAAAACGTTTACTGTAACCGACTAGATATATGTGAACGTATGCGCCTATACGGTTACATTTTCAATCGTTTCTCTCAAAATTAATAATTGTTATTGTTTCGACAGCTTTATGACATCAGTTTTTACTTTTTTGTCATAGCTGTCACCTCTCACGCCTGAGTCCATGTTGAAAATGTCGTATTTTGTCAATTACACCACAAGTTCGTAGCCTAAATGGCAGCTACATTATAAGTTTGACGAGAGAAATAATTTGCGGACTGACGACAGCGGGTTGCTCCCCTGCCTGACATTAAACTCCTTCTTTATTGCAATCAGTTAATGATGCATTCATGCTGTCGTGATATGCAATAGCTACACCATTATTCTATTTGCGCCCCCCTGGCGCAATTGCCATGGGCGCAATTAAAATTGAGGTGCTTTTTAATAAAAGCGTGGAAGTTATCATAAAGATGTTGAAGGAAGCTAACTGTTTTAGTGAAATATAATGAAAAAAGGACTTTTCTTTTTAAATATCACTCTGAAAATCACATAAATATCACACATTTTTATAGCCAACGGTACAAAATACTGCAAAAAAACTAAGAAAACGCCGTAACATCTTTGATGGCGTAATGAGCCTTGCTGATTGGCTTCATCGGGGAGCTTGGGCCATAAAAGGAACTGTCCAGTGGGGAAAATAATGTTTCCGAATTCAAAATTCAAAACATGCCATTGAATCCGTGGGAATGTTGGTGGGCGCAATTGGTTAGAAGGGCGCAATACACCCACTTTCCCCTACATCCATTTATACAGCTATGTTCAATGGTACATATACATGTAGCATACTCATGATAATGTGGCGCCTGGCGGTAAGGACAATACCTACAAATAGAACTGCTCGTAGGTAGATCTAATATTCTGTTGCTTATGTCCTCGTTGCGACATCAACAAGACATAATGTAGCGACTTTGCACCTAAACATATAAGGACTTTAGGACAAGTGATCCCATCAGCAACCCCTCCCAATTTGCAGCCTCACCTTCTTGAGCGAATATGACTGCTACGGGGATTAGAATTTGTAATTGTTCACACTAAAAAATTGTTCACAATACACACCCTTTTAGGAACATCTGTCCTCTGGCTCACACAAAGCCTTACACCATGATAACCATGCATTAAATTATGCACGCGCCTCTCTGTTTGTTGCTGCACCAAGAGTTCAATGTACCGGCCGCTCAGACGCTCCACTCCCTAACCTGTTCGCGGGGTTCCCAGGTGAACGGCCGTTTACCGACAAACGTCTGCAAGCAAAGATGCAAACACTCATGGAGCATGCAATGCCCTTGGACGGCTCTCGGAACACTTATTTATCTCTTGCCCTGCAGCCATCGGTGAGAGGCGAGCGGCTTCGGGTCAGTGCACTGCATATAGCCGTGCTCCGAACTGCGACACCGCTGCACGGTATCCCCCGGTATGGCATACTCGGCCCATGTGCGGGTACTGATTTATAACATGATGACAGGTGTAGGAAGTAGGAACAGAGGAGACGGAGGGGCAATAGGCAGCCATTCGAAGGAATGTGGGCCACTAATGGTGAGTGCCCCCCCCCCCCACCCCACTTTTCCATACGTACTGCTATCCTCCAGAGGTCTCACAACTTGTACCTACATATATCTCGGATTTTTCCTAAAGATCACATGAGGTCAGGTCGGTCACGTGACTTCACTATTAGGCATTAGTCCATGAGGAAATATGTAAACTTATTTTGGCACCGGAAATGATCTTAAACTATATCAAGCACATGACATCGTGATTTCATTCACTCCTTGCCTTGCAAGGTCCGATGCTTCACTTTTGCATTGCTGGCCTTGCGTGACGGCTAGGGTCATAAGAGTTTTTCGTCAATAGCCCCCGATCAAATTGAGATAGAGAGTCGGGAAAGCCACCATGGACTCGAGAAGACCTTCCCAATTGCAATATACCTTCTTTGCCCAGCTTCGTGACATAGGGGGCTCTGACCTGACCCTGACCCGAAGTCAACTACTTAAGTTGACCTCACCCGAACAAAAAGTACACTATTCGACGCGCCGGAGCTAGGCGGACACAATGATGCCAAAATGGCAGCTCCGCAGGCATTTTTGGGAAGTTAATTATATACCAAAAACTGAACCCGTGACATGGGTTACTTGACCTAAATATCAGACGCCACCGCGGTTGTTGACCTGAGGCCTTAACATCGGGGCTCAATATTGATATCGCTGCGTCTCGTAACGACACCAACGCTCGTTTTTCCGGCAGGCTTTTTTTCCGCCAGGCCAGGCCAGCTTCGTTGGCCTGGCCTGAAGGAACTGAAGGAAGGCCTGAAGAATATATATATATATATATATATATATATATATATATATATATATATATATATATATATATATATAGATATATATATATATATATATATATATATATATATATATATATATATATATATATATATATATATATATATATATATATATATATATATATATATATATATATATATATATATATATATATATATATATATATATATATATATATATATATATATATTCTTGTAGACATGTTTGATTGAAAACGATAGCATACTTAGCTTTTACGTTCTTCTTAGAAAGCTTTTCTTTCCTCCGGATTGTCTTTTTGTGTAATTCTGGGAGATTATGTATAAGGTCCCCAAGACTCATAGATCTGTAAAATTCATGTATGTTTGCACTTTCAATTATACGACGCGTTTCGGAGAAGCGTTCTCCGTCTTCAGGTAAGTACACATAACACACACACCGTCTTGTCACTGTCTAACGATCGCACTGTCTACTTGAATAAAATAAATAAATCATGATTTGTTTCATATCTAATTGTTCTAATAACAGTTTCGCGACGTTCGATGGGCTATCAGGGTAAAAAAGGACACACTTGAAAAAACAATAAGCTAACCAAATCGTGAAGTCACAGTCATTGGACTTCCGGCGGGAGAAGCACAGGAACTCTGGAATAAGTGCCTACTTGTACTTGAACAAGCACTTATTCATTTAGAGTGATGATGCCCCTATGCTCGAGCTGGTCACACATAATCGGTGAGTATTCCTGTATGTAGGCTGCTTCGAGGATCTTTAGGCGTCTGGGGTTGGACTCACGCGGTTGTAGGATGCTGGTGTTTTCCACCAGCTCAGCCCTTGTGATTTCCGTTCCATGGACGTTCCTCGAGTGTTCGGCGATACCGCTGGTGTGCAGGTGAGTGGTGAGCCGTCGTGAGAGAGTGTTCCGTGTGTGCCCAATGTAACAGGCCGTGTTGCGGAGCTTGCAATCTCCGGTTTTGCATTGATATTTGTACACGACATTTGTTTCTTTGAGCTTGCTCTCTGGTTCTTTGTTGCACATGATCAGGCTGGATGATGTCAGGGACTTGTAGTATATATGCAGCTTAACTTCGTGACCTTCCTTTGGTACCACATTCCTTTTGATTATCTTTTTCAAGACGCGCTCATCTTCAGTGTATGCGTCTGAGAATTGGTTCCTGTAGTACAACTTGTGCACCTTGGTTTTGTCACGTGCTGGTTCTGGCTGGTTTACAGTTGACCCGTCAGATCGCCTGTCTGTGCTGGTGTCTTGGGCAGGTGTCGTTTGTATGTCTGTGCTGTCCCTACAAGTTACCTGACTACAAGTCCCTGACATACTACAAGTCCCTGACATCATCCAGCCTGATCATGTGCAACAAAGAACCAGAGAGCAAGCTCAAAGAAACAAATGTCGTGTACAAATATCAATGCAAAACCGGAGATTGCAAGCTCCGCAACACGGCCTGTTACATTGGGCACACACGGAACACTCTCTCACGACGGCTCACCACTCACCTGCACACCAGCGGTATCGCCGAACACTCGAGGAACGTCCATGGAACGGAAATCACAAGGGCTGAGCTGGTGGAAAACACCAGCATCCTACAACCGCGTGAGTCCAACCCCAGACGCCTAAAGATCCTCGAAGCAGCCTACATACAGGAATACTCACCGATTATGTGTGACCAGCTCGAGCATAGGGGCATCATCACTCTAAATGAATAAGTGCTTGTTCAAGTACAAGTAGGCACTTATTCCAGAGTTCCTGTGCTTCTCCCGCCGGAAGTCCAATGACTGTGACTTCACGATTTGGTTAGCTTATTGTTTTTTCAAGTGTGTCCTTTTTTACCCTGATAGCCCATCGAACGTCGCGAAACTGTAATTAGAACAATTAGATATGAAACAAATCATGATTTATTTATTTTATTCAAGTAGACAGTGCGATCGTTAGACAGTGACAAGACGGTGTGTGTGTTATGTGTACTTACCTGAAGACGGAGAACGCTTCTCCGAAACGCGTCGTATAATTGAAAGTGCAAACATACATGAATTTTACAGATCTATGAGTCTTGGGGACCTTATACATAATCTCCCAGAATTACACAAAAAGACAATCCGGAGGAAAGAAAAGCTTTCTAAGAAGAACGTAAAAGCTAAGTATGCTATCGTTTTCAATCAAACATGTCTACAAGAAAATATACTGCCTGCTTACACGAATATATATATATATATATATATATATATATATATATTTATATATATACCGACACCTTTTTTAAAAACCCACATCTGCTCTCCCGCGAATTTCCGGGAGGCACGAAAGATCTCCTTTTAAAAGTGTCCAATCGTCCGATCCTGATCAAATATGTGTGTTCGTAGGCCTGTTCTGGTATTGCTTTATCTGCCAAGACAGACAAACTTGAGAAAAATCGAGTGATTGTACCTTTTTTGAAGGTCTCTAACCAACTTGTCTGAAATTCACCGGAGAACAAACGTGGGGTTTAAAAAAGGTGTCGATATATATATATATATATATATATATATATATATATATATATATATATATATATATATATATATATATATATATATATATATATATATATATATATATATATTTATATATATATATATATATATATATATATATATATATATATATATATATATATATATATATATATATATATATATATATATATATATATTAAAATATATAAAATGAGCTACTTAATGTATTTATAGAAAGAACACTAGTTTCTGGCATGTTGATTTGCAATGACCTGAAAGTTATTTTGAAAATAAATATGTAAAGAATGTAGTAGGTGGGGCATTCCACGATAGATCGTACCAGGCCCGTCACCCTCATCTCTCAGATTTTAATGAAAATCGGTCCTAGGGGTAATCATAGGCCCCAAAGACGCCTGACAAAATATCAGACTTCTCAGATCAAAACTTTTTGAGTTATATTGCATTACATTTTTATTAACTTCGGTTCGTAACGGTGAGTTTAATGGCCTATAACTCAAGAACGGGTTAAGCAACCAACAAACAGTAGGGTGAATAGGTCAAAAACGCCCCCATTAAGCGCGAAACCTTCTGACACTCAACCCAACACAGATTACTTAAACCTTTGGGCACCATCATGTAGCTCATTCTTTTTACTACGTTTTGAGACCAAGAAAAGACACCTGCGTGTGGTATTTAACCCCCCAAAAAGGTTTTCGCATACCCTTGCAAAAGGGCGTTTTGCCCCATACCCTGGGTAATACGCCCACACCCATGTGCAAAGCGCCCCCACCCCATCTATCAACAGAAAATGATGAACATGGCAGAACTTGACGTCATTCTGACGTCATTTGTGGTCAACCTATCATAGCCTTTGGAATAAAATTTTGTTGCAATGTGTAAAATGGATGCCCGGAGGAGTCCTGAAAGTTTGGTGACGATATCTGCAGTCGTTTAGGATATATCAGCAAAAAAAGGACAGGGAGAGGCCTTTTCGGCCCCGACCTACAGGGCGCTACCCTGCACTCTCACCACCGTGCAAAACGCCCCCCTTTCAGAAAACTGGGGGCGTCTTGCCCCATGCATCGAGTAGGCGTCTTGCCCCATCCACTCCATTTCCGGTCAACAAAATATTGACAAAAAACGCGCCACTAACGCCGCAGCATAATATATTCAACAGAATGACAATAAAACGCAGTTTTGAGTGATGTGCACAATAGCAAGGTTTGTGATATAAAGAGGGCATCAAAATATTAGGAATCTTCTGCAAAAACAACAAAAACAACATCCAAAACCGACATCAGCACCTACCCACGCTGCTCCTCAAGACTCAGAACCGGAAATAGAGACCTACGTAAACAAGCAGCTGACTGTTCTGAAAGACAGGATAAAACACCTATCCGTCGATAAGAAATACGATTTTTTTAGGGGAGGCGTTTAACCCAGGGGTGCGTTTTCCCCACAGTTACCCTAAACAACACTAAGCTTGCAATGAATCAAAAATTAATATTACTATTTAAGAATTCCAAAGAAAGATTTTCATTGTTGAGCAAAAACCTTAATCTTTTTTCATTTGCCTCTAATGACTTTTGGGACCAAAATTTTTCACATTTTTATTTTTTCAAAATAAACTTCATGTCATTGCAAATGGACATGCAAAAAATTAGAAAGGTGTTCTTTCTATAAGATCCTCATTTTCCCGCAAGCAAAATGGGTTTCGGAGGGGTTGATACGACCCCAGCACGCCGTTTCGCTTCTAATAGAGCTAGAGCCTCGCGGAAAAAACGAGCGTGTGTGCCGTTACAAGTCGCAGCGAGTGGTACCCGGTTTTAAGGTCTCAGGTTAACCGGTAGCGTCTGAGGTCAGGTCACGTGACTGAAGTTACGGGTTCGGTTTTTAGTAAATAACTTCACAAAAAAATGGCCGCAGAGCCGCGATTTTGGCATCAATGTGTTCGCCTAGCTCAGGTGCATCGAATGGTATACTTTTGGCTAGGGTGAGGTCAATTTAAGTAGTTGACCTCGGGTCAAGGTCAGGTCAGAGCCCCTCAGGTCACGAAGCTGGGCAAAGGGTATCATATGGCATACCATTCGATTCGGAAGGTCTTCCCGAGTCCATTGGTGGCTTTCCCGACTCTCTAGCTCCATTTGATCGGGAGTTATTGACGAAAAACTCGTACGACCCTAGTGACGTCATAAATGACGTCACGCAAGGTTAACAATGCAAAAGTGAAGCATAAGGAGTGCATGAAATCACGATACCATGTAGGGGAAAGTGGGGTAAGACGGGCACCTTAACTTTGGAGCCATTTTTCGGCCAGTTAGAAACATCATAGAAACGGGAAACTGAGTGAAAACCTTTTATAGACATTTTACTTCCATTTGCCAGGAGATGGGACTTAGACCTGGTTCAACAAATAAACTGCAGCTATTTTTGCAAAACCTTGCAAAAACCCGTCTTACCCCACCCCATGGGGTAAGACGGTCACATGGGTAGGGCAAGACGGCCAGCTTCTTTCACCGACCAGCACAGCTCGCAACAAATGCCCGATATTAGCCGCATTGATACAGTCGCTCGTTGGTCTCAAGTGCTTCGGAAATGGCAGTATACGAGATTCGTGCAGAAGGCGTATGCTCGTATATATAGGCCCTAGTTCACAAGTCATGGAACCGTTTTTCACATTCATTATTCGAGAATAAACTGTGCCGAAGGAATATTGCTAACATGTCTGTGAGTATCGGAATGGAACATATTCTTATTAGAAATGCTTCTTTTTTTCCTTCAGCAACAAAAATATTTTCACCATTACAGACCCATTGGATTCAAAGATGCCCGTCTTACCCCAAACTCAATGTCAGAAGTTCAGCACGTTTTTTCCCTGTGGACAATTTGATGCAGACAAAGCTAATCCGCGGTAAATGAACAGTGGTGGCATATGAGTGTACCACAAGTGATTGCGAGTTTTTAACTCTACAGTGCTGCACACAAAAGCTTGCACAATACATTATGGATGTTTTCAATGAAATGAGTGTTTTAAAGAAATCAAAATAAAAGATTATCGACTGAACACAAATTCACCAGACTTCAATAGTGGTGTGGAGTGGGAAAGGCAATTCTGGTCCTAATTTTTCTCGCTCGTAGCGCTATTGGTTTGGTCTGCAGAAGGGGTGCCCGTCTTACCTACCCTGACCGTCTTACCCCACTTTCCCCTACGTGAGATAGTTTTAGATCATGCTCGGCGCCAAAATAACAGTTTTTATATTTCCCCATTGACTTATAACAGTGATGTCACGTGACCGACTTGACCTCATGTAACCTTAAAAAATTCCCAGATATACAAGTTGTGAGACCTCTGGAGGACACCATGTATGCGTCCTGTAACTTTCATCTCGGACAGCTCAGGTCATTGGCGTCCAAAACAATGTCAGAAACAAACAGCCTTTTTCACCCTCGCGCTTATAGGAAAGAGGGTTGGATGAACCCTCTTTTCACTTTTTTCAGATGACTCAGACTTCAATTAAAATTTCAGTAACCCGTGATGTCACTTGGCAGCTTTACCACCCCATTTATAAGCTCCCCTCCCGAAATCACTATTCGAAACCGTTATCGTGACGTAAAATAAATACATTTATAGAAAGAACACCTTCCTAATTTTTTGCATACTTCTTAACAATGACCCATTTATTTTTTTTAAGAAATAAAAATTCAAAAAAAAATTGGTCCCAAAGTCCAAAAAATACAAATGAAAGAAAACTCGATATTTCATGCATCAAAAATAGCGCATTTTTCGAAATTTCAAAAATACGTATTAATCTCTGTTTCATTGCAAGTTTAATGTTATATAACATTTTGCATTTAAATAATCCGTCTTAGAGTTACAGCCCGCCAAACTTAGCGCTGCTAAGCAAGATCCAAAAAATGTTATACACCATAACTCAAAAAATACTTATCTGATAAGCCTGAAATTGTTACAGGTGGATTCAGAGCCCCTGATTACCCCTGAGACCAATTTTCGTCAAATTCCGAGGGATGAGGGTGTCAAATTGGAAAAAAGTGGTACGATCTATCGTAGAATGCCCCAGGTACCAAAGACCATCAGTGGTACCTGCTATTGGTCTCAAGATAAGGGCCCAGGCGACCTGTAGCTTTAATGCAGTAAATACCCTTAACCTCGCCACAGCTGACAGCTCGGGCCGAGTGCATCCCTCCTTCCACCCAACCCGCACCCCACATTCGAGTTGTGGCGAGGGTAGGGTAAGGTGCCTAATTAGCGACCCTTTCCAATTTGCGACCTACCTCCCTACAGAAAAACTGGCAGGAGAAAACGGGGTAAAAACATCGTCAAAATGTCAGCTAAACTTTGGTTATCAAAATAAATTATTTTCCGGTCGTCGATGTTTCTGGTGGGACGTTTCAGGTGAGTTTAAATAAAAATGTTAAGTTTCTTATCCAAAACGTGTGTGTTTGGGCCCTCTCTGATGAAAAGCGATGCACATTAGGATCATGCACCTTTTTTATTTTGAATCGACATTCTTTTTTCAATTGATTGCCGTTTTCCCATAGTGAATCGCTCAACTGTGCTCAGCATGGCGGTTAAAAATGTGTCGCAACTCATATTTCCTATTTGCGCCTGACATGGTCGCAAATAGCTCAAGAAGGGAAAGAAAGGGGAAAAGAGAGAAATGAAAATGAGGTGTTGCTGAAGCTTGCAATGTGTGGCAGGGGATGCCAAATGTCGTCACCGACTGCAGGGGTGCCGAATTCAGCGCGGATCTCGAATATCATACAAGATAGCCCGCAAAGTTTGGGATTCCGCCTTCTTTTCGCCTTCGGTGCATCACGTGATCAGTTTTTACTTACTTAAATGTGTTGGATAAACGTTCCTGTTCGAGTGATTGAGTGCTTTGCGTATAGGTTACCTTTTTGAGATCATATTTCATCTTTTCAGGCGTCGTAATTTTTGCCATTTTTAATGTGGAGAAACCCATAGACTTATTAGCGACCCTCCCCGGTCGCTAATCGGGAAGAGTTCCCTATTAGCGTTTTTTTTTGCAATGGTTTGCCAAAATGCTCACTACAAATAAGTTAGTGAATATTGGGGCAGAAAATGACTAAAATGAACGAGATGAATAAAGAACGAGATGAATAAAGATGAATAAACTAAAAGAAAAATGAACGATCTCTCCGAAAATCAAGCCAGTAATACAGTGGCACCCACAGAGTGTGAGCAATGGCGGTTCAAATTAAGGGGGTCGCTAATTAGGCACCTTACCCATATACCCTCGGGGGTATTCACCGCATTCGAACTATATGTACGGTCGCCTGGGCCCTTATCTTGAGACCAAAAGTACCATTAGAGGCAAATGAAAAAAGATTACGATTTTTTTAACAAATCACATTTTGTGTTCGAATTCTAAAAGTTATATTGACCAAAGACCCGCTGGGGATGCATAAAGTTCACCCATTTACCTACCTTTTGTGGAATATATCCGAAACCTGATGAGCCACGAACTTAAAACTTGGCATAGCTTCAAATGAATACTTAGGCGATGTTTAAGAAAAGTTGGGTGGTTGTACCACTTAAAATGACGTCACAGTGATGTCATAAAGTTTTGTCGTTTTCCGATATGGAGCGTTTCTGATGTCCCGGAGCATAAAACTCAACTGAATGAACTGAACAGCTCCTGCTGCTATCCTGACACATCTAAGCACACTTCCAATAGTACCTGACCAATGATCGGCCCTTTATATTCGGTTCCATATATCGGACATATCGTGAGAAAACTGCATAACAGTCGCAAATCTATCATTTGACTTCTGCCGTCACTGTGACGTCATTTCAAATGGGATCGACACCAAATTTGGATTGAGGATCTGTGCAAAGTTTTGCTTATTTATCTCTTCGCGTTGCGACTCGTCGCAGAAGTAATGGGGGCAACTATATGCCCCCCCTTCCTCCCACCCAGTGGCCGCTGGGTTAATCTTTGATTCATTGCAAGTTCAGTGCTGTTTAACGTTTGTTTTGATTAGTGGGTGCCGGGTGGGGTGCAACCCCCGGATCTCCGTCGGCGACAACCCTGAGCTTACCTATAGGAAAATGCTTCAGCCAAGTCGGTATACGCAGGTATAGCGACTGGCAGACGAACAGAACTTTGGAAGGCCACCATTTGAAATGAGGCATTTTTAGACGGTTACTTCGGAATAGGGCCTCGGCCACCTTCTTGTACACGTTACACTGAATTACTAAAAAAAAAAGCTGATAACCGAGGCATTTAGGCTCCAAAGTCCATACCACTGGAAATCAACTAGGTACTTCACTTACCATGAAAACCTGGCTAGGTCGCCTAGCTTGACGACTAGCAGTACGGCTGCGAGCGGTGAGAGGAGGAGTGTCAGCGCTCGCCGGGTCATCTTCTGTCTCAGGAGGTTGGACATGCTGAGAGGGCCGAGCGGCAGTTCCGTACCGGCGGCCGCCCCGCCAGGTCCGGTGCAAGTGATCCGCCGTCACCTGGCTCTGCCGCCGCAACCGACCCCAGGTATACACAGCCTGGGCAGCCAGCCAGGCGCCGCAGGGCAGCACCAGCGAGACATGTTCTGTTTCGTGTGCTCACAAAAAGTAGTCGCGACGAAAAGAATTTTCAGACGAATGAGTAGTAATAGACAAATCTATATATTGAGACGGGTTACACAGCACATTGGGTGGACGCATTTCGTCTAAATGACTTTTTCGACACCCTCTCGGAAATTAAAACAATACAAACACACAAGAATAAAACTAGCACAGCAGTCTCACACTATGTTGAAATACAGCATGCTTAGAATGCGCATTTCTACAAATGATTACCTTCAATAAAAAAAAACTATTTGTAGGTACACAGCTACTGTTACATAACCAGTAAAACGCCTTTTGGGCGAAGAACGAGCGAGCGAGATAGTGAGCCCTGCACGTGCGGAAGGGCGAGAGGGTACTTCCAACGGGCTTGCGCAAAGCACCCCTCCGACCGGTCGCTAGCGGTGTACCAAATTTGAACGCAATCGGCCCAGCCGTTCCTGAGATCTTGAAGCGGCACTCTGCACGTGCGCACGTGCAAACGGGGTCCAAACTGACTTTTGCACGGCACCCTACTAGCTGGTCCCCAACCGTGTACCAAATTTGAGCGCAATCGGCCCAGCCGTTCTCGAGATCTGGAAGCGCCCACTGCACGTGCGCACGTGCAGTAGCACCTTAACCGCAACACATGGGAATGCATTGCCTGGTGGGTGCCTACCTGTTTGCCAAGTTTCAGCGAAATCGCCCCAGTAATTACCGAGTTATTAAAATGGGAACAAATTTGACACCTCTTATTGTTGTATTTTGCACGTGCACTGGGGGTGACCCACATGCATCGAGAGTATCCTATTTTTGGTAGAAGGGATGCCGCTACCCTACAAAAATTACCGCAAGTCAATCGCCCAAGCGGCTGCTGAGATATGAGCCTCTTTAAAATCACTACTTTTGCAAAACAGCTTGAACACCCTTGACTTTTCACGTGGCAGTGGCACGTGCCACGACGGCCACTGATATGTATCAAAAGTAGTCAATTACGGGGTAGAAGGGATGGGGCTACCCAACAAAAAAGACCGCAGGCCAATCGGTCCAGTGGTTGCTGAGATATAAGCCTCTCAAAAGCGTTACAGGCCGGGCCGGGCCGGGCCGCTCATACTGAGATTTTTTCGTTATATTGAAAAGATTCGCTTCGCTCGCTGCGCTCGCTCGCTCGTAATCATCGACGAGAATACAAAAATAGCACACTTATAACGACTCGAACGGTCAGTTTAAATTTTTTTAAAGTCAAGTTTTTATGCTGAACACTGCTGCTGATTTTGCCCACAAAATCAGCAAAATCAGCAGCAGTGTTCCCTACCTGGTACTAAACCCTACCCTGGTATTGATTGTATCGTTCGTTGTACCTAATAAATGCCGCTTCGGTCACTTTCCGACATCCCTTGTTCCCACAATTCGCTTACACTTTCACCCCGTCCCAATTTCGTAAATGACTAGTGGAATGTGCGTGAACAATTAAATATATGTACCACCGGTGGACTCCGGGGAAAACAACAACAACAACAACAACAAAGGCACTGTGGTCGGCGTCGTTTCGTATGTCTCGCTTGTGCTCTTAGGCGTGTTTGGATTCCCCTACCAGTTTCTCCACTCCAATATAAGATTTGTTGCAGTTACCACACGTTGCCTGATAAACTACGCTAAGTTCTCTATTTCTAGTAGTTTTCTTTTGAATTAACTCACCTATCTTCTTTCCAGTGGTCAGTGCCACCTTGAGGCCTGTCGTTTCGAGTTTCTGGGTGATACTTTCGGCTACTTTTGAGTTCGGTAGGTATTGAAATAAATCGTGCGTCTTTCTTTCGAGCTGTTAGCCTGTTTCGTTCCTCGTTTTGTTTCGAATGTCTAAAGCCTTCTTTTTTCAAACGAATGAGAAGACCCTTTGGGTACTTCAGCTTCATGAAAGCTGAAAGATATGCCGGATTTCGTCATCGAGATATTCTTCGCTGCATATCCGGAAAGCCCTTAATCGCCCATGTAGGGGGGGGGGGTTGGTGCAACCCCCCCTGAGGTTTTTCTTAGCTACACGCCGAACCGTTTCAGATAGCCTGCTCAAATTTTCAGTACCCTATGGGGCATCCTTTGCGCAACTTTTGTTTTTTTGTCAAGGTTATGTCAGGTCACGGAGTTATGACGTCATAAAGTTATGACGTATGACGTCGGCCAGATTTACGCTAAATTGGAGATTGCTTCACATTGGTATAAATGCCGACTGACCTGACACACTGATGGATTGTTTTAGAATCACAACTGGCTGATTTGACATTGGCACAATGTCCGTTGACATTTTGAAGGTTACTTAAGGTCAAGGTAAGGTCAGTGACCTCGGTTGACCTGTAATGACTTCTTGCACTTGTATGCCTTTTCGGGGTAATTTGATGCCCTGAATTCGAATTTGCTATCCATTTCAGGCATCGTCGGTTGTTTCTTGTTGTTTATTTTGGGTCAGGGTCAGGTCAGTGACGTCACACGCCTGACGTGACCCAATGCACAAATGACCTTGCAGACTTCCGATGCTCCCAACGCATCATTTTTAGAGGTATGACATCGAAATACACACCAAACGATAGAGAATTGATCAAGGATCACGATAGTTAAGGTTTCAAGTCGATATCTTTTACCGTTTTGCCGCAATCGGCGCGGAAATCTGAAAAAGTTAGATTTTTCCGAAAATTTGACCTTTGACCGGTCAAACCTAAGTAGGTCAAATGTTGACCTAGGACCAAAAACTATACCACCAATCGCGAGATATCGTTGGGAGCAATCCGTTGGTCTTTTCCGCTAAGCTCTACGACGCTCCGTTTTCAAACGCCAGGGGGGTCGCACCAACCCCGCCACCTGCATGGGCGAATTGGTGGCAAAACACCGTTTACGGGCGAGGGTTAAAAAGAACCCCAAGACTATCCCACTTTTGACCCTCTCGCTATGGCCTGAAAAATAATGAACGTAGTCTTCCTTATTTGTAGGTTTACGATACACTTTGAATTTTGCATGACTACCACTTCGTACCTACTACATCGGTATCTAAGAAGGGAATGGATGTTTGTAGGTATCAAGTGAACTGGATATTTGGGTCAATCGCGTTCAGTTCGTCGTCGCGGTTGACCCAAATATCCAGTTCACTATAGAAACAGAGAGAAACGGAAACAAACAGAGAGAAACCAATAAATTACAATACAATAAAGTACAATAAATTGTTATGGTTGCCCCCCCCCCCCCCAAAGCAAGCTCTGAGCTGGATCCGTCTCTATCAGGCGTAGTGTGCAAGATATATGGTTTATGGTAGGACCTGGCTCGACCCGTCATAAAATTTCCCAGAACCGGTCTGGACTCATATGGGTCCAGAGTCCAGACCGGTTCTTTGGACATTTTATTCCTCGGGTCCACATTTTGCCAGGTCTGGCTTAGCGCTCCAGTCAACTGATAGCTTCTGAGGAGTGAAATATCATTCTGTAGTCGACTATACAATGCAAGTTGATTGCACTATATGTATGTAATTCTTAAAAACAGACTAAAGGATATTTTCTTTATGCTGTTTTAACACGCACCATGAACTAAAATTATTTAGCAGTCTAAACCATGAACGATGATTCCAAATTTTGTGATGTTCCTTGCGCTAAGAAGACGAAATGACAGGGACATTTCTCTATGGCAAGGACGCAGAAATGCGTAATAAATGACGTCATCAATATGTCAAATTTTTAAAGTTCTCATATTTCTTTCTGGTCGCATATCAGGATTATCTTGACGCCTTTCTGTTTTAATAACTGAAACAAGTACGTTTAGCTTATTTTTGCCGAAATTAAATCAAACGCACGAATATTATTATAAATCTCATGGAGTTCATCTGTGATCCTATTCGCTGAATTCTTGTTAAGTCTAGTGACGTAACTAGTCATTACAAGCTCTCAGCGAATGGAAGAAAATGTTAATAGTTAATTCAGCAATTTTCTGTTTTATTGCGTCCTGTGCATTGGATGCGCGGATATCGTGTGGGGTTCCGTGATTGTTGGGATGATTAATTCCATTATTCTCCGATCGTTTTTCATCCAAAGGTTTCTGTATAATTGATTGGTTAACTCTGTTCCATTAACTTGAATAGGGTACCAAACGTTATCGTCTCGGCCCGTAGTTGAGCATTTCGTAGAAAGGACACCGATATAATACTTGCTGGCACTGCCAGCCCAGAAGAATTTCAGGATGTTGATTACCATGAAGAATCTACAACAGCAGACATTTCAAATTGAAATTGATGCCTCAGAATCAGTAAGTATGCCTGTGATAAATGAGCTAAACACTGACATCTGGGTGCTGTTTTGTCTCGTTTTTTAGCGTGCTGCTTTTTTTCATGTATGGAAGTTCCGCGCTAATGTTTTGTGACCTCTTATTGGTGAGCTGCACCCTGCTACAACCTGGCTTCAGAAATGTAAAAAAATGTGGTAACCAAGCACAGGAAGCACAATAACATTTTAAACTCGTATTTATGTTTTATACAAGTAGCTGCAATATTCTAAGGACCTAGCACCTGAGCCCCAGAGCCAAAACACTCCTATGATGCTTCAAAATTTATACAAGTTCTTATTCCTTGCTGTAAGTTGTGTCATCGCTTGCATGCCTTAAAGGGACCCTCCCACCTTCAAAAAAAATAATGAATTGGCATGAAAGTGATGTCGCTCGGTTCAGAAAGAGCAAAAACGAATATCTACCAAATGTCATCGAAAAATATTCACCGGTTTTCAAGATATTAGACTTTTAGTTTTGTTTACTTTTTGGGATCTCCGCTGTTCCTAGCGACTTTATTTGAAAGTGCGGCATTTGTTGCGCGCAAAGCAGCATATACCACCGCGTGCTACAAAACGTTTTAGTCAAACATTTAACGGACGTTCGAAAGCCTGATGACGTCATCAGATTCCCGTAATGGTTAAGAGATAGGGACCACGCTGGTCCCACCCTTGACCCTGCAAGTAAAGGGAAGAAATTTCTTGAACACCATAAAGCTGAGGGGGTTGCGACCAGGATAAATGGTGGTTTCTGAGCCTGGCCGCAAACTTGGCTATCTCAACTCAAAACTAATGTTAAGGTGGGAGGGTCCCTTTAAGTCTCCTGCGAGTCTATCAATTGTGCAAACTCTCAACCAGTTTAAGGGCTGGTTCACATGCCTTCGTCACTTCTTTTATTCATACCACCACTTGCTTAACTAAAGGCATTACCAGCACTATTTTTTGTGTAACACTGCTATTTACAATAAATGCCATTTTTCATTTCAGGTCAAAGCACTGAAGGAGAAAATCGAGAAAGAAAAAGGCCCAGACTATGTTGCTACAGGTCAAAAGCTCATATATGCAGGTAGGTCAAATTTGGTACCTAACTATTCTTCCTAGGTATCTTGTTAATCAGGTAAATTCCATCATCTCATTATGATCTATGAACCTGTTGGGCCTGAAATGGAAAATACATGTTAGATCATTGACATACTGGAATAGTATGACAAACCAAGATATAGAATATGGATCAAGGGTCTATGTGGATCCACAACATGCAGCTTCATGCCAATGTTTAGGTAGTACCAGCTGATTTCACATCAATTTGTGTCACAAACTGTTTTTCTGCTGTTAGAAGATAAAAAGCTGCATTTCTGTCTAGGCAAAAAGCGCCTGGTCTTACTGTATATCTGGACAAAATCATGTCAATTTCATTGGTGCCTCTGGATCTCTAGACAAAATTGTACTGGTTCTGTGATCACAGATCCTTTTTTCATATCTGTGTCCTTGCAACTTCTGTGTGTTTCTATGTAATTACTAGTTACCTAGGTTATGTTCTTCTATGCGTATTGCCATTGTCCTTTTTCAGGAAAAATCCTGGCTGATGACACACCATTGTCCGAGTACAACATTGACGAGAAGAAGTTTGTCGTGGTGATGGTGATGAAGCCCAAGCCTGCTCCACTGCCGACCGCGCCGCCGGACCCGACGGCGACTGCCACCCCCGCCCCCGCACCCGCGCCTGCGCCCGCCCCAGCCGCCACCCCCGCCGCCGCCACCCCTGCCCCCGCGCCGGCGCCGGCGGCAGCCACGGCCACCCCTGTGGCGCCGCCGGCGTCTCCGGTGCAGCCGGCGCCGGCAGGAGCGCCGGAGGCGGCTCCCGCGGGCGAGTCGGCCCTGCTGACTGGCGACCAGCTCGAGACGGTCGTCAAAAACATCATGGACATGGGCTACAGCCGAGAGGAGGTCAGTGGCGACCGGCGGGCGCTGGCACACCGCCCACCGCCGCAGCCGGACGCCGGATGTCGCCCGCGACCACCCATCCGTTATGACTACAGTCATCATCCTTCAAAATGAGATAGAGTTCAGGCATCTTTCAAGGTTACTCAGTAACAGACAAAATGTAACTTACGACACATTTTAGGTTTTGTATTGGTGAGCTATGTCAAAGGTGCCCCGAAAACTTACTGTTTTAAAAGCGGCTAAGCTATTTCGGTGTTCGGGTTGTAGGATTTCTTTCGTATTGCCTCATCCTCTCTGTTGGATGGTGTGGTGGTATGTCTGGATTTTTACCTGGTCACTAACTCTGCCTGTGTTCTCGCTCTCGGCAGGTGACGCGGGCGCTGCGGGCCAGCTTCAACAACCCGGACCGGGCGGTGGAGTACCTGCTCTCGGGCATCCCGGAGGCGGTGCTGGAGCGGATGGCTACCGGCGGCGACCAGCCAGAGGCCGAGGAGGCGCCCGCCGCCGGCGAGCAGGGCGGCGGCGGCGGTACCGGCGGCGGCGCGCCCACCTCCGCCGACACGGCCCAGCAGCTGGCGGCGCTGCGCGCGCTGCCGCAGTTCCAGCAGATGCGGCAGATGGTGCGCTCCAACCCGTCGCTGCTGCACGCCGTGCTGGTCGAGATCGGCCAGAGCAACCCGCAGCTGCTCGACCTCATCTCGCAGAACCAGGAGGCGTTCGTACGCATGCTGAACGACCCGAGCGACGCGCCGCCGGCGTCTGGCGGCGGCGGCGGCGGTGGGGGCGGTCAGCGCGCGGCGCCCGCCGGCGGCCAGCCGCGCCCCGAGGGCGGCGGCCTGCTCGGCGGCCCGACCACCATCCAGATATCGCAGCAGGACAAGGAGGCCATCGAACGGGTCAGTCGCCGCTCAACAGCCTGAATGCAGGCTATTCGAGAGTGAAACCGCCACGGCTGGCTACAAATCCCAGTCTGCGTACAATATTTACAAAATGCATGCTACAAAGCGTTTTGACGGATTTAGTGCCCCACTGGTAATCCATTCAGCGATATGCGTTATAGACTGAAGTTATTGCAGTCTACAAACAGTGTGTAGAATGGAGGTTAAATGAAAACCCTTTTCTAACAGCATGCGAAGTGGACTTTGTCCGATCCACTTACGATTTATCCCTTGTCGCTGACCTTTGTCGCATCCCGGGCGCTCTGTTATCACATTGCCCCATCCATAACCCCCAAATAACAAGATGCCTGGTCTCTATCTCTTCCTCCCCCTCGCCTCTCTCTCTCTCTCTCTCTCTCTCTCTCTCTCTCTCTCTCTCTCTCTCTCTCTCTCTCTCTCTCTCTCTCTCTCTCTCTCTCTCGCTCTATCTCTTCCTCCCCTCCTCGCCTCTCTCCCTCTCCCCCTTTCTCCCTGTCGTGCCCGAGCAAAATGATGATATTTTGACGGGTCGCAAAAAACTGCATTGCGTTATGACCCACAATATAATTTGATGTGTCGGTGACCACTGTGCACCTGACTGACGGCTGTGCTCTGTGTCGGCAGCTAAAGGCGCTCGGCTTCCCCGAGCAGCTGGTGGTGCAGGCGTACTTTGCCTGCGAGAAGAACGAAAACATGGCGGCGAACTTCCTGCTGTCGCAGGGCTTTGACGACTAGCGCGGCGCGCCGGCGGACGAGACTGAGCGTGCGCCGTGTGGTCCGGCGGTCCGGCCCGGCCGCCCTCGTTCATGAGTGTCGACGCGAGGGCGCGGCCGGCCGGACTCGGCCGCCGCCGTCGCCCGCTTGTGATGGAGTCAGTTAACAGACACGATGCCAGGGTGTTTTCATTTGCGTATCCAGCTAAACCTATTGGCTTGTTGCGCGCGCAGCCGCGCCGGTCGGCGGCTGGCGGCGCGGTCGGTCCTGACGGCGGCTCGCTCCGACCCGCCGGCCGGGGCCGCGGTCCGACCGGCCGTCTGTGCCGCGAGCGGGTCGCGCCGCCGCCGGCGCTGGGTGCCCCTCAGGCGGCCCGCTCCCGCTCGAAGAGACGGTCTGTTTTATAAAACTGGTTAAATAAATGCGGCTCGAGCGTTCATCTGTCTAGTCTGGTCTGTCTGGAAGTCTAATTTGGTGTTATTTTGTTGAAGTGCACCACATGCATGGTAGGTAGGAAATAGTTCGGTCGTCGCAATGTGTGTATCTACACGAGATAATTTCATCCATTGATTTGATAAAATACGCTCCCTCAAATCCTCCAAACCAAAGGAGTCTGGGGACGTGCAACAAGTGAAGGGGTAAAGTCTGGGGCGAAGCTGGCTTTTAAGGTCAGTGGGATGTGGAGGGGGGGAGGGGTACGAGCGACAACTCGCTAACAGGACTTGGGCGTTATGTTGATACTAGTAATGCCGGTTTTTTTGTTAGACTGCCATTGAACTTGGTACGGAATACGGACTACGGAGCTATTTTTGAAATTATAACCAGGACATGCTTCGTAGCTAGCCTTGCTTCTTAGAAAATAAACGTTCTATTACAATGCTACCGGGGTCTTTTAATTAGTAGCCGCTTTCAAAAAGCTTATTTTTACATAAATGGCGCAATAAAGACATTTTGTCATGCGTGATGCAGTGCATGCTGATGCGCATAACACTATAGATAATGCCGAAAGTTAGAGGTTTATATAGCCTTGGTTAGAGGTATCAGGTAGGAGCTTGTGGTGGTGGCTATTCGATATATGGCCTTGGGTGGTGGTTTGTTTGTAAGTAAAGTGTAAACGTTTTTCTTCTGTACTGTACATAGCACATCATCAAATGTCAATCACTATGGTTGAAATACCGAGCAAATTCTAATAAAAATTAAAATTGATAGGGGTCATTGAAATTTGATTTCATTTTTTTTTTCTGTGGCTGTGCCTGTGTCAACTATCAGTGTGCCATGCTGTTAGGATGTTTTCTGGCCATTTCAATTTCAATGTTGAAGTGAATTTCTGCATAATTCCTTCTTTTCATACCTAATCAGTCGGGGGAGGTTTGGTCAATCGTTGTCATTTTTAGCACGTGCTATTTTTGTCACACGTGCTAAAAATGACAACGATTCTGCTATTTTTGACAACGATGAGGCCGATTTCACTCCTCAGCGAGGAAATGAAGATTTTGGAAAGATAAACACTGATTTTGGAAAAGAAGTGCTGCCACCTGGTGCAAGACAAAGAATCCAGCTTTAATATGCCTGTTATTTGTATGGTAGTTTGTTTTGTGGCCTGAAGTTGGAACTTAAAATTGAAGCATCCGAAAATGATCGATATTGATCGAAAACATGATGTTGATGAAAAAAATAATATTTTAAGTTGAGAGAGGAGGCCATTTTATCCAGATGCAGTAGTTTACTTCTTGAAATTATTTTTGCTAATGACGGCTGCTAATTATCCCTCATTACATGGCAGTCGTCGTAAGCAAAAATAATTTCAAGAAGTAAACCACCGCATCTGGATAAAATGGCCTCCTCTCTCAACTTAACATATTATTTTTTTCATCAACATCATGATTTCGATCAATATCGATCATTTTCGGATGCTTCAATTTAAAGTTCCAACTTCGGGCCACAAAAAAGGGTATACTTCAACGTTGGACTACCATACAAACAACGGCCATATTAAAGCTGGTTTCTTCTTCTTGCACCAGGTGGCAGCACTTCTTTTCCAAAATCAGTGCTTGTATTTCCAAAATCGTGATTTCCTCGCTGAGGAGTGAAATCGGCTTCATCGTTGCTAAAAATAGCTGATAGCGTTGTCATTTTTAGCACATGGTTGCCAAAAATGGCATGTGCTAAAAATGACAACCATTGACCAAACCTCCCCCAACTGTAATCATGACCATGAAGCTCATTTGAGTACCATATTGGACCTGCATTTTAGGTCGACTCCATAGGTCAAAGGGTGTCTTCAACCAATTGAAAGTGCTGCCGTATGGTCATCTCGTAGCTCAGGATTCAGTGTTGGTGATCACTTGTGTCAGATTCAAATTTCAAGGGGGATTTTGAGGTAAATGATTCTTTTGCAACTGTTCCTTGTGAGTGGGGTATAACGCTTGGAGGGACTGAAAGTGATAAAATTTGTAATTTTTCTAGAATAAACAGAAACATTCACAACTTTTCTCAAATTAGTTTGCTTTTAACTGTACAGCAGTGCGTAGGGCACCAAAATCTTGGGTGTTTTTGGAAGTTGGGAGAAGTTTGTTTGGAGGTAGGTGTGCTATGCCCCCTGTGCAGGATCTGACCCAAGGCCAAGGCCCAAGACCACCTTTTTGGAACCCATATTCCTACAGTGATTACTCAGATCAGAGTTGCAATGGTGAGAGGGCCTGTACAACTTTGAAATAGGTACATAAGTTTAACATGACATTCTGGGCAGGAATGGTCTGCGGTTGGTGATATCAGCTCTGTCTAGTAAATCACCTGTGGGTAAGAAAACCACAAGAGACCGTAAGTAAGCAGATACTTTAGGTGGGACTTTCTGTAGTGGAAGCTGGTTTCTGGCCAAAGGACTGAAGAGAACTGCATAATGCTGAATAATAATGAACAATAATAATGCATGTTTAATCCACAATATGCAGTGGAACTAGCTGGGCAACTGCAAGTTGTAATACAATACAGTCATGTGCCAGGTGCCTTGCTAGTATTGCACCTGGATGGCTCAATGTAAAAGCAGAGCTCACTAATTTGCCAGTTTACTCCCAAACACTTTGATATTGTAACCACTACCCCGTGATCACTGTCTACTGGGTACCTACCCTAGGTCATGGTTCAGACATTTTGGTATGTGTCACTGCCTATGTGTAATTTTGAGCTTAAAATGACCACTGACCAGCTGACTTTTTCAGAAAGAAGCTCTGAGCTAATGAAGGCCTATGAAGCAGTGTACTTACCAACAGCAAGAGTAGAACTTTGCTGATCATCTGTTTGAATTGTTTTTCATTTCTCTTGACTTCAGAATGGTAAGATTCCAAATAGATTCCTTATATGAGTTTGTTTCTCACAAATAAACATCTTACTTTTTATGTACTTTTTGTGGTTAAGGAAAGGGAGAAGATCATAGTGTAGTGTAGGGAAAAGGGATAAATGAAGGTCTATTGATATTCACCCATCCATGGACCATGGGTCTAATAATTTAAGGCTTACATGGTTTAAGATGTGAGTCAAATTGTTTCTTTACTGTTTCAGCAGGCATTCCTCTTGTCAATTGTATCATGGCTTTGCTTCAACAGTCCTTTGTGAAATTCGATTATCAGTGAGTCCCCTCATCACAGATTGAAAACCCAAGCACATTGATATAACCTATGCCCTATGGTAATGGATTTGAATGTTATAATGCTCACTCATTAAAGGGACCCTCCCACCAGGGGCGGCGCCACGGGTTTTCGATAGGGGGGGACGGGGACGGGGGCTTGCCTAACTGAAAATCCCAAAAGTAGATACTGATCGTGTATGAAAAAAAACGAGGCACGTAACGCCGCAAAACTTGGCAAACCCCAAAACACATCGAATTGTGCATCCCGTTTCCAAACTTATCCTAGGACACCTAAGATCGATCACCTTTTCAAGCATCCTTGCCTCTAAATCAAAATTTGCAGTCTTGCCAACTCAAAGCTGGTTTCCTACAAGCTGCGAATTGCTTAGGTATGAGTAGCAGTGCCAACTATTCTTACGTTTCGTACTTTCAAATTTTCGATCTTACGTCTGGTCAGCTTCATGGCTTCACCATCATATAGTCATGGATGAAAAGTGGGAATGTCTTCTGCTCTGACAAGTGCGCCAAAACTGCAATATAATTTCAGAATCATGACATCACCACCTGATCTATATGCAACGGGCAGGGTGCAGCTAATGGCTAGCCGTCAGTGGTCATGTCATCGGTGGTCACTCAAAAGGTCATGCTAGGTCATGGAAGGTCACCATCCGTTATTTGATCACACTTTCTGATGGATTTTACTTACCAAGAGCTTCGCGGGAAAAACGAGCGCATGCACCGTTGAAAAAAATTGAGTGAAAGGGTCTCAGGTCCGGCGACCTCTGCAGGTGTAATGCCCCAAGGTAGGATTCCGGTCCTTGTTGATTAACTTCGTCAAAAATGGCAGTAGAGCTGTGATGTCGGCACCATTGTGTTCGTCATGATCGAGCTGGCACGACCTGCATCGTTCTCATATTCACCCTCCAATCGTAACAACTACAGCAGGGATTGGCAAATGGCGGGGCACCCCCTTTGGGAGGTAATGAAGGTCTCTGGAAACCTCATCCCTCATCTCTTTAGCATTAATGGCTCTGAATGGCTCTCCTTATGGAACAGGTTTCTTGACTGGTCTGTTTCACCCCAGAATTCAAAGACTAGTCAAGGTAAAACCGAGCGCACCACAGTGAGCACAATTTGATAAGCTGGTGTATCTCAATTTGCATGTAGAACCTTTCACGTATCACGTACCTAAAACCCTTTCGTGCACTCATGTAAAAGCAACTGCCATGTTTCAACAGCTGTGAGCTGGTAATGGCATTTTCACAGCCGCTGACGTAAGAAGGGGGGGGGGGGGCTCGATTAGACCCCCAGTCGTTCGGCCGCCGACCGAACTTAGTTTTGCAGAGAAAAAAAAACGAGTGCTATCGAACCCCTTGGCGAGAGGGAGCCGATGCTACCCAATTATAAGGTCTTCGCTACTGCGTGCTTTTTTGTCCTGCCTGTGATCTATCCGAACACTTCTCCCCACAAGTGCTGGGGTTAAATGACATAGATTTCAAATGGTTCCTGTGGTAGAACTGCCATGCTTGAATTTGACTAATTAGGAATGGACAATATGCATATAGTAACGGAAATCTATGAAATTTTCCGTAAACTTGGTTTTGTCGGCAATGGGGACTGGCAGCTTGGGGTGGGGAGGTAATAACCCTGCCTGGCGCCCCAAAAAGGGGGGGGGGGCACGATCCCCGAGGCCCTGACGATCACGACGATCACCAACTACAGGCATCACAGCTCCACACCTTTTGCAGATGGCCAGGACCCCCTGCGATACATCCCAACAGCAATCTTTATTCAGAACCTGCCTTGATTAACCAACGATGCATTAAATGCGACGGATAACTCTACAATGCATTATTATCAACTATTGAACGGGCCTCGCCGATAGGGGGGTACTGTACCCCGCTAACTTTCGATAGCGGGGGACCTGTCCCCCCCCGTCCCCCCCGGTGGCGCCGCCCATGCCTCCCACCTTCAAAAAAGTTAATGAATTGGCATGAAAGTGATGTCGCTCGGTTCAGAAAGAGCAAAAACGAATATCTACCAAATTTCATCGAAAAATATTCACCGGTTTTCAAGATATTAGACTTTTACTTTTGTTTACTTTTTGGGATCTCCGCTGTTCCTAGCGACTTTATTTGAAAGTGCGGCATTTGTTGCGCGCAAAGCAGGATAAACCACCGCGTGCTACAAAACGTTTTAGTCAAACATTTAACCCTAGAACGCCTAGGGGGGGGGGGGGGTTGTATCAACCCCCCCCCCCTGAGGTTTTTTCGAAGTACACGCTAAACGGCTTGTCGTAGCGGGCTGAAATTTTCAATGCCCTCTGGGGCAACCTTTGCGCATCTTTTGCCGAAAAAAAATTGATCGGGTCATGTCAGGTCACGGAGTTATGACGTCATAAGAGGTACAGCCTCCGGCCGGATTTTCACAAACTGAGTGCCAACGCCCGAGGTTTCCTGCCGGTGGTACAGACATCGGTTGATGGATCGTGATGAAACTTCCCATGCATGTTGGGGCAAGTATTGGCTATCATATGGTATAAGAAATTTGACCGGGTCAGGTCAGGTCACGGAGCTATGACGTCACAAGAGGAACAGCGTCCGGTACTATTTTTGAAAAGCGCCCGAACCACTATTTTGCTAATTCTTGTCACCTCAATGGGAATATGCAGCAATATTAGCTTCTATAGGGAGCAAATGGACCTCCCAAATCCAAAAATACAATCAGATTTCAAAAATTTAAATTTTGATTTTTCGAATTTCTGCCGCCGACTGTGACCTTGCCGACTTCCGGCGCTCCCAACGCGCCATTTTTAGAGCTAGGGAAACGAAATACATACCAAACGATAGAGAATTGATCAAGGAACACGATAGTGAAGGTTTCAAGTCGATATCTCCCACCGTTTTGCCGCAATCGCCGCCGAAAGTTGAAAAAAGTCTATTTTTCCGAAAATTTGACCTTTGACCGGTCAAAAGTAGGTCAAATGTTGACCTAGGACCAAAAAATATACCACCAATCGCGAGATCTCGTTGAGAGCAATCCGTTGGTTTTTTCCGCTAAGCTCTACGACCTTCCGTTTCGAAACGCCAGGGGGGGGGGTCGTAACAACCCCCCCCCCCCCCCTGGTCGTTCGTGTTATGAGAAATGGCCTGGTCGTGCGAGGGTTAACGGACGTTCGAAAGCCTGATGACGTCATCAGATTCCCGTAATGGTGGAGATAGGGACCACGCTGGTCCCACCCTGCAAGTAAAGGGAAGAAATTTCTTGAACACCATAAAGCTGCGGGGGTTGCGACCTGGATAACTGGTAGTTTCTGAGCCTGGCCGCAAACTTGGCTATCTCAACTCAAAACTAATGTTAAGGTGGGAGGGTCCCTTTAAGCAGCTGGTTTTATAAGGACATTGATGATCGAATCAGACATGGGAAGAAATGACTAAAGGAGACAGGTATGAAATTGCTTGTTTACACATTTGCGTCCTGTCCTGAATATTCAGCTTTCACTGTAAATGTTCACGGATATTTCAGCTTCGTCGGCAAGCCCGCCTCCGACGGGAGTATCTCTACAGAAAATCCATTGAAGAGAAGCAAAGAACAACCCAAGATAAGAAGGATCGATTAAAAGCGGCACTAGCAGGTCTGTATGTAATTTATTTTTGTTGGTGATGCATCCTTTTCATAGCATTAGCTACATACTGTTCAATTAATTACTATGAACGTCAAACCCCTTGAGACCCCACTTTTTTGCGATAATTTTTAAGTGCGTCAACTTTCGTTGACAATATTCTGGCAATGTGTGTTTCAGAACCTGCCGAAACTTTTATTACTAAGGTATTTTGACGCCAAACGATTATGGAAGGTACTTCTCATTCACTCGTAATGCTACGGTCAATTCAGGCCCGGGCAGAGGCTTGCGCTCGGCCACACTCGAGCCCCGCTACCAGCGCCATCTGCTCTAAATGCCATCTACCAGCGCCCGCTACCGCTACCAGCTACCGCCCACCATCAAGCCTGAATGGAGCGAGAGACGCGAGTGACCGGTCGCCGGGCAAGGAGCGCCGGAGGGGTAGGGCGGAGCTTAGCGCTGACGTCATTGCGTGGCTCCGCCCCATGAGCGCGTAGCCTCTACCCAAACAGCAGATTCGTTCCGTGAAATTTAACATTACGAGTGAATGAGAAGTACCTTTCATAATCGTTTGGCGTCAAAATACCTTAGTAATAAAAGTTTCGGCAGGTTCTAAAACACTTATTGCCAGAATATTGTCAACGAGAGTTGACGCATTTAAGAATTATCGCAAAAAAGTGGGGTCTCAAGGGGTTTGACGTCCATAGTAGTTAAGTGTTTTCATGCTATTTTGCCCAATTCAATACCAGAGGCCCTGATGATTCGCCCTTCATATATAATGCTGTTAATGTGATGTGTTGAAGACTTTAAGCTCTAATGTCCTAAACAATCACCTCTATCTTTTTCATCCACCCTCTGCTAGTTCTCCAAGCTCTCACTGCCTCCTCTGACCGATGGCGTCCACCCGTGCCTCCCGCAGAGAACCGGCCCCTGGAGACGGACCTGCGCTATGAGGGCCTGCGTCTGCACGAGCAGGGCGAGTGGGACGACGCCGGGCCGCGGCTGGCCACCGAGGCCGGCACCGAGCAGGGCGGCGCCTCCAGCTCTCATGTCGACGATGAGTATCGCTGGGCCGGCGTGCACGACCCCAAGATTATCATCACCACGTCACGGAACCCCAGCTCCCGGCTCAAAAAGTTCGCCAAGGTACGGGCGGGAACGGCAGTGCTGGGGTGTCGTCACGAAATATGCAGTCGTAACGACAACGTAGCGTTGGCAGTGTCTATAAGTTGTTCTCATGTCGGGTTTGCTGATAGTTACGCTTGTGTTGTGGAAAGGCTTGTTGCCATCGGGATATTTGCCGTACGAACATGTAGCATAGAACCGCATACCGTTCACTTATCTGACTCACCAACCTGCCTTTCCGTCACCCCAGGAGATGAAGCTCATCTTCCCGAACGCGCAGCGGATGAACCGCGGCGGGTACGAGCTGGGGCAGCTACTGGACGCGTGTCGAGCCAACGGAGTCACCGACTTCATCAAGGTGACACTCTGGTGGGCGTGGATCGTCGGTTCTCGGTCCTGGCATTGTTCACAATGCGAACTGGTCACTTGACACCCGCGGGGACACACCGCTTCTGACACTACCGAGACTGGACGGTCCGGGTCCCCTGACGGAGGTGGATGGTTGGGACGTGTCGCCGTCTGTTTTGCTGGCTTATTACCTTCAACGGTTGTCAGTTACTCGTAGAAAGCCGATTGGCAGATTTGCATGCGAGCTTGTTCGTCCTAGTTAGTAGTGCTTTGTTGCTGCAAATATTTGGTGTTTTGTGATATAAGCAATGACCGTTCTAAAATGTAACCCAACTGAATTATAAGTCATTAGCCAGGATTCCCTTTTGATTAAACGTAAAAAAAAATATATACCATGTGTCCGCACTCTGTTCTCTGCTTTGATCTTTCTACTTCGACCCTGTGACTCCAGTCTGACCCTCTCTCCCACCCCCTCGTCAGATAAACGAGCACCGCGGCGAGCCGGCCGGCCTGACGGTGTGCCACCTGCCGTACGGACCGACGGCGCACTTCACCCTGCTCGACGTGGTGATGCGCCACGACATTCCCGAGATCGGCACCATGTCCGAACAGTACCCGCACCTGGTGTTTCACAACTTCAAGACCAAGCTCGGACGCAGGGTGAGCGGGGGCGGGGAGGAGCGCAGACGAGGCAGGGAGGGAAGGAAGGGGACGCCTTGCCCTGGTTTAGAGGGTGCGCGCGATGGTCCGCTGCCACTGCCATGGACTAGTGTATAAAGTACCGATTTAGGTTGACCTTAAGTCCGCATTTATCGGATCCTTATAGAAAGTGATAAGGTCCGTAGAGGCTGACGACTGTTGTATCGCGTTCGGCAGGTCCAGGACATCCTCAAGTACCTGTTCCCGGTGCCCAAGGAGGACAGCAAGCGCGTGCTGACGTTCATCAACCACGACGACTACATCCTGTTCCGACACCACACGTACCGGCGGGCCGAGGGCGGCGGCCGCGAGCTGGAGCTCAGCGAGGCCGGCCCGCGCTTCCTGCTCAAACGTGAGGCCGACCGCCGCGACACCTGGTCGGGAGTGGAGCAGGGAGAGGGGGGGGGGGGAGTTTAGACGCAACGGAGGAGCATCGTCCACTTTCAAGCATATGCTATAATTGCATATGCTTGAAAGCATATGCATATGCTATTCATTATCTAATTACTCTCTTTCGACTATGTTTTGTGTCGAGTCTTTTAGTTTTGAGTACTGTAAGTAATGTGTAATTCCCAACAGTAACCCGCGTCACCATGGCAAAGATCGTGTCCCCTCACAGCCCCCCCCTCCCCTCCGGTGGTGTACTTACGAGCCCCTCCGTGTCCCCTCACGTCCCCCCCCCCCGACCGTGTCCCCTGACAGCCCCCCCCCCTCCGGCAGTGTACGAGATCCGTCTGGGTACTCCGGACCAGGGCGTCCCCCCCCCGACCTTGTCCCCTGACAGCCCCCCCCCCCCCTCCGTCCGGCAGTGTACGAGATCCGTCTGGGTACTCCGGACCAGGGCGCGGCTGCGGAGGTCGAATGGGTGCTGCGGCCCTACATGAACACGGCTCGTAAGCGGCGCTTCCTCTCTGACGAGGACGCCTGGGAGCCGGCCGCAGAGGAGGGAGACGAGGACGAGGCGTGACCCGACCTGAGGTCAGCGGCGCCGGGGTGGGGGACGTGACCTGACCCGGGGTCACTGGGAGGGAGGGTGAGACTGTGGTGGGGGCCTGGTGACGTGTTGTTGGACTCGTGTTGGAGAGGACGTGCCGTGTTCGCTGGTACGTCTGGCGGCGATGAACTGACTCCCTCTGAACTCCGGTGGCCGGAGCTCGGACCACTGAGGCCGACCGATCCAGTCAGTGTCACACTGTATCTGGCCTTCACCGTCCACTATTGCAATTGTTTGTATCATCTGTACAATCGCCTATTGCAAATGCACACTGTCAATTTGGTACATGCGTATAGCGTTTGGGATTTTGAATGGATGAACTTGCCTGTTGAAAAAAAAAAAACTAATTGATCATTCCTCAATACTGACACAGATGTACAGACAGATATACTGACACACATTACATACACATGCTTTTATTTTTAATTCCAGAAAAATATTGATTAAATAGGTAAATAACATATATTCACAGGATGTGCGTTTTACGTGGTAAAAAGTATGCCCATGAGCTTCTGAAAGTGGTTCAATTTGAGCCCGTCTTTCTGTGGTTTTACTCCAATAATTTGCGGGTTCAGCACGAGTGATCCTTGGCTTTGAGACCTCCTCAGAAGGTAATAACGTGTCGGCAGCTGGGGGCCAATATGGCCCCTGCACCACACGATGGACCAATATGATCCACTCTCTTCTATCAGCTGTTCCTGACTCCGTCGTCCCCAGTCCGGCTCCGATGGCGCGCTGCTCACCATCGGCTACTCTTCTTCCTTATGAAGGGGTCGGTATGTAGCGGCACTGCAACGGCGTCTTCCATTGCTCGCTGTCCTCCCATAGCAAGCACTCGGAGACGCGGTGCTACCGGTGGCGGCGCCCCTTACGGCTCGCTGTCCTCCCAAAGGAAGCGGTCGGAGCGCAGCAGTCGCGCCAGCCGCCGGTTGAACGGCCGGTAAAAGTCCCTCAGCAGTCGCCTGGTCTCCGGCAGCATGGTCTGGTGCTTGAGGCTCTTCCGGCGCACGTTTTTCGGACTGGCGGTGCGAATCTCCTCCCAGACCGTGTCCGCAGGAACTCCTGGGGGTGGGGACGGAGGGGAGGGGCGGTATTCGCTCAGACAGCATAACTTTCAGTTGAGATTGACGACAAAAGTGTGTGAAACTGATGAAATGGAAATGAAATGGACCGCTTCAAATGGAAATGAATTGAACAGGCGCAAAATGACCTGAGCAGTCGGCTTATCAGTCGACCTTAATAATAAAACACGGCATTCACTATAAGATACGACGCTTTATAAACGGATTACGCCCAGCAGCTATTGCCGGTTTGACTGCGCTGTTGGATGGTCGTCTCACCGATGTCGAGATGGTTGAACAGCGCGTGGAGGCTCTGGGTGATGTTCCGACGGTGATCCTCTGTGCGCAGTACCAGCACCTGATCTCGACCAAACTCCTGCAGCCAGGGCCGGAGGTACACCGCGTACAGTCCCACGTGCAGACGTACCTGAGGAATCGGGGATACGCTGTGAAGCTGCCATAATTTAACTTGATCTAACTTGGATCTAACTGTCGGCGTTCCGCTCGCCTCGCACCATTAATCGGAACAACTCCCTCTGCTTTAGCAGCTGTATTATCCCGAGCACCCCCCCCCCCCCCCTATATTAAGCAGCTCTTACTCCTAACTGAACATTCTGACCAGTCGGTCCAGTCCACAGGACGTTGGATTTTCGTCCGGCTGTAACCTGGACTGCCCGACCCTCCCGTCGGACGGGCGGAGCTCACCCCTAGTCTGTCGATGACCCGCCGGTCGGTGGCGCAGTCGTTCTCTGTCCGGCTCCTCGTGCAGTTCGTCCACATGCCCACCGCCCGCTGCGCCATCTGGTGGAACTCATCGGCACTCTTCTCAGAGTCCCGTTGCGAGTTGAAGTAGAGGTAGTCGGAAAATAGCCTGCGAGGTTATTGGATGCTGTTATATGTTTCATTTTGACGCGCATTGGTATGGTTCATATGACATTTGATGTGTCAGCTCGTTGATTCGGCCTACTTTTTACCTTGTTTTCACGGGTCGGTGGGTATGTTGTTTCCCTGCAAATCCCGCTGAATAAATGCGGCCAATGCAGTATATAGTTGCATACCCTTTGTCTGCCTGTTGAAAGGGCTCACGATTAGATACTATCAGCCGCCAGTGACAGGTTGCCCGGGCGCGCCCAGCTCACCTATCTGTCGGCTCCCTCAGAATGGCCACTATGCGCGCGGTGGGCTGCAGGGCGGCCAGGCCGGCGGCCGTGGTCTCTGCCAGCGGCGGGTACTGCTCGGCGGCCAGCGCCGGTCGGCGGCGCGCCTCACGCAGACTCCGCTCGTCCCACATGGTAGAGGTGCTGCCGTCCACTGGGCGACAGCGGGCGCCCCGGTTAGCGGGGTCCTCCGGTCACGACCAGAGGCCTACCAGACAGTGGAGTCGACAATTGTATACTGTGGTGTTTATTCATGCTGTTCATGTCTCTGGCCTCTGTTGCCATGAAGCACAACATAACATCATTTGCGCCATGCAGCTTTGCTCGTGGGATACGTGCATGTCAAGATAATGCATTGTCGTGTCGATTTTTTCCTGGCTTGTCGTTTGACGCTCATCTGCCTTGCAAAAAGCGTGCAGCAATCAGCCGTTGAAATTGCTACACCGATAGGTACAGCAATCACCAAAACGTCATGAGACTGGTTGCATCTCCTACCTACATCGCTGTTGGGTGTGTACTGTGTACTATTTGTCTCTGATCGTAATCTTGTCGGTACCAAACATAGACCTAAGGTCCAATTTCGCACGTGCCGTGAGCGGGATTTGGCAGCACTGTCTTGATTTTTTAAGATGCATTAACTGTGTTCAAACATTTTATTCAATCGTAGTTAGATACTTCCAGGAATAAATGCATGTTCATATACACATCCGCAAATACCAGCAATCAGCACCAGTTGTAGAGGTTACCGAATGCCGTAAGTATGAAAGGACAGCATGTTTATCAGTTTAGACCTTATGTGCCTCGCCGGCCGTTTCGCACTCACCTGTGATGATGCGTGAATCGGGCGTCCAGGGCCGGTGGCGGCCGTCACCTGTGCGCCCGCAGTCGGCTCCTACCAGACGGTGGGAGACCAGCTCGAACGAGTCCAGGTACTCGCGGAAACTGACCGGGCCGCTCGGCCGGTCCGACACATCTGGCGGCAGACAGGTCGGATAGAACACCTGGTGACAGGCAGCTTTATGGCGTAGGCCGTACAGTGTCGACTATGAGGCCACATTGCTTATCTACAACCTGCACTCCATTATTTCATGACAGATTAATGACCATTGATCAGACTCTTCGCATGGCTAAACAGGGCACTGCTCAGGGATAATTCCTTGGCCGTCCGGACACATGACGTAGCAATATTTTAGAGCATCAGGTCGAGATTCAAGTCATGACCGCCTGTCAAAGATAGCTCCTAGTGTCGGGCAGCAGGCTGCTTTCTCAAGAGTCGGGTAGTCTCCTCTGACCGCATGATTCACCGTCTCGTCTCTATACCTCAAGACCGGCTGCGTCTCCTACCTCCGCTGGGCGCCGGGAAGCGCTGGCGGCTCCACCAGTGCGCATCGCTCCAGACGGTGCCACTAGCGACGCGCGGGTGCAGGCTGAGCCGGTGGCGCAGGTCGGTCGTGCCGCACTTGGGCTGACCGATCACGTAGACGAATGGCAGACAGCGGACGCGCACTGCGGTCACTCCGCCCGGCGGACGCCGCGCGTACGAGGCGTACAGCTCAGCCCTGGGGACACGGTTGCCGGTGACTGAGGCGGGACGAGGAACCACAGGGACGGACGGGGGTGTCTATAGGTGGATGGCGCATCCCTCGACAGGGAGGAGGCATTGTCATCCACAGCTCCCCTGCACTGCGGGACGGATGACCGTCGCGCTCGCGCTGGTGGGCGCTGTTCCAACTAACCTTCTGACCTAACCACGGCTGTGACGTGTCGCCGCAGCCTTCTGCTAAGGAAAAACCAGTGTTTGTTGTGTTGCTGCCTTCGAATGGCGTCTGCCGGCTGAGGGCTGGGTGTCCCCTCTGACAGGAGACGGAGTCGTGGCCTCCTTGACAGCACCTCGCTCAGTGTCTGGAATTTGGATGACCTCCCCTCGTAAGGGCTGTTCTGTGACCCACGGGCCGGTCGGCTGGGCGTGAGGAGCCCATGGACGGATAAGAGCCCCCAGCCGTGTGGAGCGTACGCTGGAAATAGCCGCCGGCTCGCCGCAGCGCCGGTCCGTCCAAATAAACAGGCGAGCCAGACTCTCGAACGGGCGGGGTACGGGATGACTTTGTGTTGCAGCCGTCCGTGGCAGACAATGGGACCCGGAGCCGCACTCACTGCAGTTCACGCAGAGGAGAGGGGCTGCTGGGACAGTGTATTTCAGTTGAATTTAAGCTTGGATAGAGCGGACGCTATTCAGAGGAATAGAGAGTGATAAGGTTTATTCTCGTCCAGTACGGGTTGCTCAGTCACCGGAGAGGAGAGTTGAAGGAGCTGGGGTTAGGGACAGTCATTTGTATAAAAATGTATATAATTTAATGAAGAGAAGAGTAGTTGGTGTTGTGCGGTTTATCAGCCTGATAAAAAGTGGTTATACGTTTAAAGTTAATACAAGTGCTAAAGGAAGCTGTCGTTATAGTAAAACGTTAGTGATTAGTCTTAATAGGTCGCTCGTTTTTGAATGAGCTGCAATAAATAATAATACCCTTGTGGTATGCGATGAGATTTACATGCACCGACCGTTTATGCAGTTTTATAAAAACAGTCTTGTCCTTGCGTTGCACATCATTGTTGCTGAGGTAGTCGAAATCCTCGGGCCTTAGTTCCTGGAGCCAGCAATGATTCTGAACTCCAGGCAAAAATCCAATCTGAAAATACGACAGACATAATTACCTGTCTGTCTCTGAGCAATGGTAAATCCGTCACCAGAAGTTTTGCGGTCGGCCTTGTTTTAGTTAGTACCTCCTGCGTTTGCCGATCGTATTACAATGCTAATGGTTTACGGCCATTATCTGGTCTACATATTTGCTACCATGGTGTTCTGCTGAGCTTTTACCAGCGGCCGATACTCACCTTTGCCAGTCTGCCCAGCCCCAGTGTGGGCTGGGTCGGCGGGGCCCCAGTGGGCTCTGACTGCCCATACTCACCTGCGGGTGGGCTGGGACCTAGCGACAGGGTCAGAGGACCGGGTCCCAGTAGGGTCTGAGAGCCCAGACTCACCTGTGGGTCGGCGGGATCCCAGTGAGGTTTGACTGCCCACTGCCCAGGCTCGCCTGCGGGTCGGCGGGGTCTCAGTGAGGTCTGATTGCCCAGACTTACCTGGGGGTCGGCGGGGTCCCATTGGGGTCTGACTGCCCAGACTCACCTGCGGGTCGGCGGGGTCCCGGTGAGGTTTGACTGCCCACTGCCCAGGCTCACCTGCGGGTCGGCGGGGTCCCATTGGGGTCTGACTGCCCACTGCCCAGGCTCGCCTGCGGGTCGGCGGGGTCTCAGTGAGGTCTGATTGCCCAGACTTACCTGGGGGTCGGCGGGGTCCCATTGGGGTCTGACTGCCCAGACTCACCTGCGGGTCGGCGGGGTCCGACTGGAAGCTGACGGCGGCGCTCAGGCGGCGCACACAAAAGGTGGGCTCGCCGCCGAACCCATGGCCAGTGACCAGCACCACCTCCGTCGGACGTCGCGCCGGCCAGCCTGCCAACAGTCGTCGCTCGTCACAACGGCGACGACGATATGCGTTACACGAACACATATTCCGATTTTATCTCAGACAATGCGGCTAGCACCGGGACGATGCGGGACAGCAAAACACTTTGAAATGTCTCTTTGTGATGCGTGTGTTGCATACTCTGTCCTGCACTTTTGCCGGCGTTTACGGTAAAGTTGATATCTCTCTACCGCGGTATCGGTTTTACCGCAGGTAAAACCTGCCTTTCTACCACGGTATCGGCGGGCTGTTGGTAAATGCCTTCCTCCTACAGCGGTATCGGTTGGCTATTGGTAAATACCTACTTCCCTACCGCGGTATCGGTTGGCTGTTGCCTGTTGGTAAATACCAACTTCTCTGCCACGGTATCGGTCGGCTGATGGTAAATACGTGCCTCTCTACCACGGTATCGGTCGGCTGTTGGTAAATATATACCTTTCTGCCACGGTATCGGTGGGCTGTCGGTAAATATATACCTTTCTGCCACGGTATCGGTGGGCTGTTGGTAAATGCCTACCTTGCTGCCACGGTATCGGTGGGCTGATGGTAAATACGTGCCTCTCTACCACGGTATCGGTGGGCTGTTGGTAAATGCCTACCTTTCTGCCACGGTATCGGTGGACTGTTGGCGCAGTAGAGCAGCAGTAGCGTCAGTCCGAGGGCGACCAGCAGCGATCGTCGACCAATGGCGCTGACACGACACAGGCGACTGGTGGCGCCCGACAGACTGCTGATCAATCCCGAGCCGGCCCTGCAACAGAGGCGCGCGGGGCACTTCTTTGAACCGTGTGGTGATAAATTACGTATGCACGTATAGAATGGACATTGGAACAATTTGGTGAGTGGTGAATAGTGAAACGTTCGTGATACGTTTGGTTGGCCTGCGTAAGCTTTGATATAGGGTAAGGTGCCTAATTAGCGACCCTTTCCGATTTGCGACCTACCTCCCTACAGAAAAACTGGCAGGAGAAAACGGGGTAAAAACATCGTCAAAAGGTCAGCCATACTTTGGTTATCAAATTAAATTATTTTCCGGTCGTCGATGTTTCTTGTGGGACGTTTCAGGTGAGTTTAAATAAAAATGACGAGTTTCTTATCCAAAACGTGTGTATTTGGGCCCTCTCTGACGAAAAGCGATGCACATTAGGATGATGCACCTTCTTTATTTTTAACCGACATTCCTTTTTTGAGTGATTGCCGTTTTCCCATAGTGAATCGCTCAACTGTGCACAGCATGGCGGTTAAAAATGTGTCGCAACTCATATTTCCTATTTGCGCCTGACATGGTCGCAAATAGCTCAAGAAGGGAAAGAAAGGGGAAAAGAGAGAAATGAAAATGAGGTGTTGGTGAAGCTTGCAATGTGTGGCAGGGGATGCCAATTGTCGTCACCGACTGCAGGGGTGCCGAATTCAGCGCGGACCTCGAATATCATACAAGATAGCCCGCAAAATTTGGGTTTCCGCCTTCTTCTCGCCTTCGGTGCATCACGTGATCATTTTTACTTACGTAAATGTGTTGGATAAGCGTTCCTGTTCGAGTGATTAAGTGCTTTGCGTATAGGCTACCTTTTTTGAGATCATATTTCATCTTTTCAGGCGTCGCATTTTTTGCCATTTTTGATATGGGGGAAACCCATAGACTAGACTTATTAGCGACCCTCCCCGGTCGCTAATCGGGAAGAGTTTCCTATTAGCGTTTTTTGCAATGGTTTGCCAAAATGCTCACTACAAATAAGTTAGTGAATATTGGGGCAGAAAATGACTATATTTTAATAGAAAAATGAACGATCTCTCCGAAAATCAAGCCAGTAACACAGTGCCACCTACAGAGCGTGAGCAATGACGGTTCAAATTAAGTGAGTCGCTAATTAGGCACCTTACGGGTAAGATGCCTAATTAGCGACCCTTTCCGATTTGCGACCTACCTCCCTACAGAAAAACTGGCAGGAGAAAACGGGGTAAAATATCGTCAAAAGGTCAGCCATACTTCGGTTATCAAATTAAATTATTTCCCGGTCGTCGATGTTTCTGGTGGGACGTTTCAGGTGAGTTTAAATAAAAATGACGAGTTTCTTATCCAAAAACGTGTGTGTTTGGGCCCTCTCTGATGAAAAGCGATGCACATTAGGATGATGCACCTTTTTTATTCTGAATCGACATTCCTTTTTCAATTGATTGCCGTTTTCCCATAGTGAATCGCTCAACTGTGCACAGCATGGCGGTTAAAAATGTGTCGCAACTCATATTTCCTATTTGCGCCTGACATGGTCGCAAATAGCTCAAGAAGGGAAAGAAAAGGGAAAAGAGAGAAATAAAAATGAGGTGTTGCTGAAGCTTGCAATGTGTGGCAGGGGATGCCAAATGTCGTCACCGACTGCAGGGGTGCCGAATTCAGCGCGGACCTCGAATATCATACGAGATAGCCCTCAAAATTTGGGTTTCCGCCTTCTTTTCGCCTTCGGTGCATCACGTGATCAGTTTTTACTTACGTAAATGTGTTGGATAAACGTTCCTGTTCGAGTGATTGAGTGCTTTGCGTATAGGTTACCTTTTTGAGATCATATTTCATCTTTTCAGGCGTCGCATTTTTTGCCATTTTTAATATGGGAAAACCCATAGACTTATTAGCGACCCTCCCCGGTCGCTAATCGGGAAGAGTTTCCTATAAGCGCTTTTTGCAATGGTTTGCCAAAATGCTCACTACAAATAAGTCAGTGAATATTGGGACAGAAAATGACTATATTTTAATAGAAAAATGGGCGATCTCTCCGAAAATCAAGCCAGTAATACAGTGGCACCCACAGCCGTGAGCAATGACGGTTCAAATTAAGGGGGTCGCTAATTAGGCACCTTACCCTATCGTCTGTACTTCAACTATACCTGATGTCAACTCCGTGCGGTGGTATCTTGAGATCGTTCATAGCGCCGCGCTGACACCGTAACCGCTCATTCCACCCAGGCTGACTGATTTGGCTGCAGTGCGTTCACTGTTCCGCTGCACCCGGCCGCCACGCACCCCTCTGCAACGTGCCACGCTGCCACGATGCGCCCGTTGCACTTCCGCTCTCGTCCGCACGCGTACCTCCGGCGCCGCGCTGCCTTCACAGTGAGGGACCCGGCTCAACTGACTGTCGGCTCGGCCGCGGGGTAGCCGGCCGTGCGCTCCTCTCAGCTCCCCAGCGGCGCCGACGCTCCGTCAGGGGGCGGCAAGACTGCCAGCCGGCCAACCGTCGGCGAGAAAGGAGGACAGGCGGCCGGTCTGAGGGGTGCAGGATTAGCAATGGATTCGTTTGAAACGGAGGACATTACCGTTTTGTGCCTTGTTCAGTTCGGTCCGTGAGATTCTTTCCGTTGCCGTCTGCCGAAGTGATCTGAAGGATGGAAGTGTGTTGCATGCCTGGCTGTTTTAAACAGGGCTACAGAGTTGGAGTCACAGAGAATTATGCAAGATCTCTATGGTCGGGGTCGGGGTCAGTCATAGGCGACAGTTCCGACCGGAGTCGGAGTTGGAGTCGGAATCGATTTTGGAAATCTGAAGCCAGAGTCGGAGTTACCATAAATCCATAGACTCCGCAGCCCTGGTATTAAAGCCGTCAGTTTTATGGATTTTATTAACATTTTATAGGTAGGAAGTAAGGATAATTTTTATCTATCACAATTCCGGTAGATGGATGGCAACTTTGAAATAGGAATTATGCAGCACTTTCAATCTGATCCTGAGTGCCAGCGTTTCAGTGTTGGTCGACATCTAAGGTCAATATGATGTAATACTTAACGATGGCTGAATCAGCAAATTCGGTCCTGTTGAATTTATTGAATCATATATCAATAACGATACACAGTTCTTTTTATGCGTACTAAGCACACCCCGGCCCGATTGCATATGGCCCCCACAGCGACACCCAGAAAAGGACTGGATTGGTAACACGCTGAAATCATCCAGCATGCTTCATTTATCTAACACATGAATAGCATGTCTCAACACTTGTCTAGGGCAGCATACACTCGTCTAGTGCTGCCGTAACTTCTACAACGTATAGCCGTTAACGACTAAATATATGTCATGTGCATCATAATATAACAAAGAGTGAATCCATCACGAATGCATCGAAACGGCCATCCTGCTCCCCATTACACCTACATATAGGCACCTATGGACCGGAAGACGTCACAGACGTTACATTAACTCCGGTGGCACCGGTGCGCGGTCCCAGTCAAAGCAGTGGCCACTGGCCGGCCCCTGACACACTGTATGTACAGTAGGTCTACAAAATAAGTCCTCTCCGTATGCGGACAGGTAGCGCCCAAGTAGCGCTCAGCCGCTAACTGCCCACTGGTTACCCGCATACGGCGGGGACTTATTTTGTAGACCTACTGTACCGAGAGGCGTCGGACACCATCGATATCGATATCATCGACACGGGGCACTCTGCCGACAGGGAGGGCTGCAACCGAGCCGGTCCCGCCGATCGTGACGGCTGACTGCAAGCTCCTGAGCCGATAAACCCTAACACACAACGGGTATACATTATGCAGCGTGCAGCACACTCCCCGAAGCGTTCCCCCTACCCGCCGGCTGTCCGGTGCCGTTCGCATCCCTCGAGCGGGATGAAGACCATGGCCTGCCCCTCCCCTGTCCCTCGGTGTCATCCGATCTGCGCGAGGGACGGCGGCAGAGCCCGCCCGCACTCTGGGCAGACGCGGCGCCCACAGCCGGAACCCATTCAACTGATGGATTGCCAGGGGTGTCCGCTTCGAAGGCCGGGGACCACGCGGGAAGGGAACGGTGGCAAGGGGGCTAGACGGACCGACCACGACGCGCGGATTCTGGGTCTAAGTGCGCCATCACCATATTATATATAACCGTTGGAAAGAGCACTAAAGCCATCCAATATTCTTCAACAATTTTGCATGATGGACAACAGTGTTCTTAGAAACATTAATGTTCCAAACCATAAGTTCATTTTTAGCGAAATTCATCGATTACTTTCAATAAGCTTGCAATCAGTTCTCGAATCCTTCCAAAGAAGAACGTAGAACGCATGTTAACCCGACACGGGCACCTCGATGCGATGGAACCTTTTTTCCGTACCAAAATGTTTGGCCATCAAAAAGGAATCCAACGAAATTGATACTAATCCAATCGACACAGGACCAGCTCAACACAGACAGGTCGAAAATAACCCTTCCTCGTGTTGCAGAGCCCGCGGGCCACCCTAGTTATGACTATTGCCACTGACTGGTTGCCTATCCACGTAAAAGGCAAGTTATGGTATTCGTACACCCCGGCCATTCCCACAGGCGTAACGAGCACCCGCGCCCGTCCTTCCGCCGCCCTGCAGAGCCGTATGCGGCACCCCCGCACTGCCTGAGCTGACCCGATGGCCAGCTTTCCTAGCGTCCCGTTCGGTCCATAGGACAGGGTACGAACGCTGACCGACCGTGCATTGAACCCGGACCTTAGTCCAGTAAACAGATGCGAGCCGACTGCACAGTGCACAGCCCAGTGTCTCCTTCCAGAGTGACGGCACGGGCGCTCCTCTCGGCCGCGCGGCGAAGGGCCGGAGAACGGAGTCTGCTGACCAGGTCACTCGGCTCACACCACCACCACGTCCAGGTGCACGTCCTTGCTGTGGAAGTAGCTGTAGCTGTTGTCGAACTCGAGGATGTCTGAAAAGATGGGCGGAATGTCACTTCGAGTAGAGTTGCGCATGGATTGGCATTTCGAAGAGTTCTGATTAAATGGCACATAGTCATTTGATCAAAACTAGAATATACAGTTGACACATCACTATTTAATCGGAACTAGAATATAACAGCTGGCACATAAAATACCGGGTGATCATTTTTGAATGATACAAAAACATTTGTTAATATCAGCCATGTGTTAAGCTGGATAGTTAAACCAAACACACCCATCGAACACGTACGGTGGGACATTTTATCTGGAACACACAGTCAGTCATTAATGTCAATAGCCAGCTTAGAGGAGGTGCCCAAAGTATGCACCCCTCGCCGACCGCGGACCAGCTGAGCTCCGCTCGATGCCGGGTTTGTCTGACCATTTTCTGCTGATTATCGCCGTCCCATGCTCCGGGTAAAGTCTCCTTCTACCACTATTAGATGTGCAAGTGTCTTCGGCTCACATCTGACTACACCTGTCATTAGGTGAGGCCAGACACTCAAGTACAGTCACGAGAAGTCCGGGCTGTAAGACGGGCGGTCGTGCTCGCTTATTCGCAAGCTGCAGGCTTACCAGCTTTGGGGCAAGGGAACTCAATGACAGGCGCGGATGTGCGTGGAGAAGCACACTCTTGTTGAAAAGAGTGTCGGAGACGCGTGAATTAGTCATACAAAGCCGGCCAAACGACAGGTTACAGCATTCTCTAGAAGGCCGTACCGTCCCCGGGTCCGCCAAAGCAGTGCACTCGAACGCACTTCCATCAACAATGTCCACTTCGGAATTTTTGTTATTCTTAGTGTCTCCGTGCACTCCAAGATCCTTTGCAGGTTCCAGGAAGCCCGTATAACCGTGCTATTGCCTTTGCACATGCGCCATGAACTAAAATTTGTTGTGTTGCAAAGCCATCCAGCTGAGATATTGCATCGTTACACTAAGATGTCCAAAAAGGTATGCTATAAACGGATGATATTTACCGTACCTTAGGACGGACTTGGACAATGTTGATAAAAAACGAAATGTCCAAATGTCCCTCATGTAAACCAGCACGTGAAATCAAAATATCTCGTCCTATCTTTGCACGTGGCGACTTTCTTTTTGTATCATTCAAAAATGATCACCCGGTATAAGAGTGCGTACTCGGTACGGTATTGCAATCCTGCACTTGTAACTGGTGACCGAACAGAGCTTAGATATAAACCCGGGATGTTGGGTTTTGTTTTAGAGCCTTCATCTAGTCGGCCTGGTGCTGCCCTCTACTCACAGACTCCGGGCTCGTGGCAGACGTGTTTTCCGGCCTCGACCACCAGGTGGCTGTAGACGCGCTCCTTAACCACCACCTCGTGGCGGCCCGAGTTGTGCTCCTTGAACACGCCGAACATGATGTCGTACCCCTTGGTGCAGAAACGCCATCTGAAAACACATCAATGTCCACAAAAGAGTTAATTTATTGTCTGCGATTTCATGCAGTTGATTGAGATTCTAGTGATGCATAGGTACTGTTTGATGTGAAACCTTTTCCTTACATATCGACTAATCGACTCCAGGCACAGCCACTCACGTCACCTTTGTTCGAAAATTGGACAAAATTCACAGACGTTTCAGGCGCCCTTGAGGCAGACGCCGATGAACCAAGCTAGGGTCGTTACCAGATGCTCATTGTTTGTCCTCAGCTCAATGCCTTTCCTATCCCCAGAATGCTGTGCGCTTGGCCCTATCGCTCTCACTATGCCCAGGATGCCAGATGGGTGCCTGTGCGCTCACGTGATCTGGGTGGCTGGCCGGTTGACGTCGATGCGGTGCTCATATTTGCCGGCTCGGCGCACCTGCAGTCGCCGGCCGTGCAGCACGAGCTTCTCCACCTCGTGAGGGTCCTGGAAGTAACTGGATGGCACCTCGCCGCCGATACAGATCTGACGGGAAAGAGTGAGCGAGCATCGAGCGTTATGTAATATTCGAGGATGAAGGATTGCAGAAGGACAGATGAAGAATTGGCATTAATTACCGGTTTGTTACTTCAGCATGCTTGCACGTAAAGGTGGCACGTTTCACAGCGTCAGGAATGTATGCCATTGCTTGTGTCTACAGAAAACAATGACGAGCCGTTGCATTTTACAGCTCGATTGGATTGCTACAATCATACTCCCAGCGTTCTCAGCCGCATTGAACTCGCGTACCTTTGGCGAGAAGTAGGGGTTTCCGTCTGCGCCCACCAGCGCCCCGCCCCAGTGTTTGGGCAGCTGGTCGGGGGCGATCAGGTCGCGCAGCCGCTCCTGCCAGCCGGTGTGACCGAATATCTGGATCTTGCTCTGCGTGGTGCCCCGCAGCAGCGGCCGCACCATGGACCAGGCGACCGTGAAGACGGGCGGCGCTGTCGGAGGCACGGGGCGCCGGTCAGGTGGCACCTAATGTAACGCTATCGGGCGCAAAACGACCACTGCAGTCAGCGCGCCCCAAAGTAAACAAACGAGTCGCAGAGCGATAGGTCGACAGATCACACAGAGGGTTTGGATAGAGAGGTTACCGGCCCGAGCAAAAAGTGCACAGTGTTAATCGGGCTCGCAAAAAGCGTGAAATAAAACGTGACAGGGCAGAATGTCTTGCAATTTCTTCGACAATTTATACCCACAGAGTGGTGTATAATCGTTGAGTTTATCCACCCTGGTAACTAGCAGCCGTAAAATGCTGCTGTCAGTGTTTGCGAGAATAAAACCTGAACTGTTTGGGCAAAATGTAAACACCGGACAGTTCTGCTCGAAAAACGCCGCAGAGTGGCCTCGGTTCAGAGCCTAGCCCAAACGTCGTTCGGACTATTGTTTGGAAACATGTGGGTTGGGTGACGGTTGGGACGACCCTTTTGTTGAAAGGTCAATTGTATCAAACTCTTGGGTTTAGAGGACCTAATAACTTTGTTGAATACGTTAAATATATTCCTAGCAATTCATCTTCAACATTAAAACTAACCAGCAGACAAATAAATGCAATTCTAAGATAATCGCATGCCAAATATTTCTACCCGAAGCCGGACAAATGGCGACAAATTAGCAGCGAGGGATATGAAATGTGCATCGAAGTCAAAACTGGCATAGCCGCGCTCGGCACATGTCCCTTTCAACAGCACTTTATTGAGTAAGTGGACGTATTGACCGGATCGTACCATTTATCACGTAGCACACGCCCAGTCCCTCGGGGTAGTTGGCTTCCATCAGTCTCGTCATGTCCAGGAACAGCTCAAAGCCTGTCGGAGTGGGGCACAGTGTCACAACGCCGCCAGACACATTGTGCGAGTGTGTGTGTCTAGAGGAGAGGCGCGACGTTCGGTTATGTACGATAAAAGGTAACGTTATAGTAATGCACTATCTGATAGGACCTCCTTAGTCGTGAACAAGCACTGCGCTGCGATAGACATGGACAAGCCGGTCATGCAGAAAGAAACACGGGTCACTTTATCTGGGATCGAATCCAAATAATGATAAGTACTAAACAGACCATCAAGAGAGCTACACAGAAACTGAAGATAAAGCAAGAAGGACATGGTCGACGAAAAAGAAGAGAGAGAGAGAGAGAGAGAGAGAGAGAGAGAGAGAGAGAGAGAGAGAGAGAGAGAGAGAGAGAGAGAGAGAGAGGGAGGGAGGGAGGGAGGGAGGGAGGGAGAGAGAGAGAGAGAGAGAGAGAGAGAGAGAGAGAGAGAGAGAGAGAGAGAGAGAGAGAGAGAGAGAGAGAGAGAGAGAGAGAGAGAGAGAGAGAGAGAGAGAGAGAGAGAGAGAGAGAGAGAGAGTCAGGTAGACAGGCAGAGACAAAGGATGAGGTAGACACAACGTAGAAAAGAAAAGCAGACCGACAGACAGATAGACGTCATGGAGCGTCGGGCCACGTCAACAGTCAGAGCCCACCTTCTTTGTAGGCGATCTGCGCCATGCTCAGACATTCCAGGTCGAATATGATGAGGAACTGGTTGACTGGCACGCCCGTCTTCTGCGATATCTCCAGCAGCTGGTGGCCGCCCGTCTCGAAACACCACAACCTGATGTAACGTCACATAGCCCAGGTCAGCTCAGTCGAGCCCTGGTTCTCGTGGTCGAATGCCTATATCGCACCTTTCCAAAAAATCCGTCTTTTGTTTCGAACTATTTTTAATCGAAGGTTCAAGACATTCAAGGCAAGTCGCATTCAAGGCAAGGCAAGTTAATTCAAGGCAACTTAATCGCTTACGTCACGAAGTACTCACGCGAATTTGACAAAGTCCGTCTTCTTGCAGGACCGTACCATGCCTCGGATGTCCATCCGTCCCAGGCAGCCGATAAATACTGTAAACGAGAGGATGAATGATTCAAAACGATATAAGTGCACTGACCTGACCGGGCCTCTCCTTACAGTAAAATACGATACGATGTGATTCACCGGCGATCGAGATATGATGTCTTCCAGTTTACCGTCCTACAGAATATCCGACAGTCAGAGACGTTGTGTGGGGCATTATCATTATGTTGCATTAAAGGCAATATTTATAGACGTAACACTATGTATATTGTATACCCAGCGGATTCGGTGCAGGTCGCCCCCTTTCATTGTTCCGAAGAAAGTTTGAGAGGGAACATCTAAAACCATCCAGGAATGTTCAAAGGACAAAGACAACTAAATTCATTCGAATCCTGCATTTTTAGTCTCTAGATCATTCAGACTCATTCGATATTCAGTTCGTTCTGCCGTTCAAGCCACGGGTCCAGACCTAGCCGGTCTCCTATCCCTATACCTCCCCCCCCCCCCCCCCATAAGAGAGCTGTGGCCACCGACGATCACTGACTGAAACCGAACAGTCACCGACTGAAAGTCACTGACCGACGATCACTGACTGAACACGGTTCGTCGGAAGGTCATCTCAGGCTCAAAAGAAACGGTATATACCATTCGAAAGCTGACGGAGAGCCGAATCCAAAAATGTAATTTTTATCAAAATCGATCGAATATCGATGGCCTTTTTTGAAAATTGCGTTTTTGTAAAAACTTAATAACCTTTTATTCAACGGGCTGTCCCGGACATTCTTGAAAACATAAACATGTATTATTGAGTTCCAGTGAAAGCTGAACGCCAAAAGAACAATATTTAGCGAAGCAATATTTCCAAACATTAATATGCGTCTCCCACAGCCGAAAATAAGGCGCAATCACACATCTCAGTGTCACGATGGACCAAAGTCAGCCACACAGAAGCGTGAAATGACCCTTATCGACTCGCAGACCCGGCGCTCTCGGCCCGCCTGACCGGCCACGGAAAGAACGTTCGGCTCTCGTTCTACTAAACAAATGTCATATTTGTCACTTTAACTGTCCACATCGCTATTAAAGTTATTCAGGATACCTGGGAAGAAAATTCATTGTTCTGCTTGATTAACAACATGCTTTAATTTACATTTTTCTTATGCATGTTTTGTTCCATCCAGCTGCGATCAGTGCCCGCGCAGGGGAAGTGAGCGGGGTTTCACTGTCAGAGGCTGTACTGGTGACAGCTGCTCGGCCGTGCGACCGGTCAAAGGTTACCCTGCCCCGCCGGGCGCCACCCCCACTCCACCCGAGCTGAGGCCGGTGCAACCTCTGACATTTCAGCGCGGCCAATTTTCCTTATATGGGCATGATACCAAGCTCAATTGAGCAAAGTAGACATGAACAAATGCAAATTAATGCATGATGTGAAGATGACAGAACAATGAATTTTCTTCACAGGTATCCTGAATAACTTTAACAGCGATGTGGACAGTCAAACTGACAAATTTGATATTTGTTTAGTAGAACGAGAGCCGAACGTTCTTTCCGTGGCCGGTCAGGCGGGCCGAGAGCGCCGGGCCTGCGAGTCGATAAGGGTCATTTCACGCTTCTGTGTGGCTGACTTTGGTCCATCGTGACACTGAGCTGTGTGATTGCGCCTTATTGTCGGCTGTGGGAGACGCATATTAATGTTTGGAAATATTGCTTCGCTAAATATTGTTCTTTTGGCGTTCAGCTTTCACTGGAACTCAAAAATACATGTTTATGTTTTCAAGAATGTCCGGGACAGCCCGTTGAATAAAAGGTTATTAAGTTTTTACAAAAACGCAATTTTCAAAAAAGGCCATCGATCGATTTTGATAAAAATTACATTTTTGGATTCAGCTCACCGTCAGCTTTCGAATGGTATATACCTATCGTTTCTTTTGAGCCTGAGATGACCTTCCGACGAACCGTGTGAAACCGGACTGTAGCCGAATGAAAGTCACTGCCCCTGGGACCGGGCATTCAACGACTGAAAGTCACTGACAGACTGTCATTGACTAAAACAGGCAGCAGCCACTGAAAGTCACTGAGACCGGGCAGTCAGCGACTGAAAGTCACTGACAGACTGTCACTGACTGAAACAGGCAGTAGCCGACTGAAAGTCACTGACTGAGACCGGACAGTCAGCGACTGAAAGTCACTAACCGACAGTCACTCACGGGGCATTCCTGTTTTTGTCATGCCGTGGTAGCCGCGGGGGAAGAAGTCCTTGAGCACGGCCGGCGGCTGCCACTCTTCTAGCAGCTGGTTGACCCGGTGCCGCTCGCGCCAGGCCATCGACTGTGAACGGACGGCACACACGTCATGGTGGAGTCAGGAGGTCATCAACGTGACGAGGTGGGCGGGTGTGCGGTGCGTGCCACATCATGTATTCGGTGATGTGAGATGTCAGAAACATTCACACAAACACTGGCCGTGTCAGTTGTGGTTTGGAATAGCTGGCAGCAGCGCTGGCCACCACACCAGTCCCCCGCGGGCGCAGGCGCAGGCCTCGGGTCCATCCAGCCACTGTTTGACCTTGTCTCGGTGCACGCAGGGAGGCACCGGTTCTGACGTCACACGAAAATATCAGTCGGCTGGTTGTGGCACTGCCCCCTGCCGGCGCGACTGTGCTGCCACCTAGCTAAGCCTAGTCAGCCTAGGACGGGACGGTTTTATTTGTTCTCGTCTAGTGGTGCAGCTTGCGACGACATTCTGTCGACATAGCTGTCCTGTGCTGCAACATACCCCAGGTTCGGAGTCTCTCGGACGGCCAATCCTGTTCCATAACCACAGCTAAATCCCCGCTGACCTTAACCAGGATTGGCCGGACGACGTTGAATCTTCGTAGTTCGAGAGACACCGAACCCGGGGATAGTCTATCGAAGCCTTGGCGGCTGAAGAAAGGCTAGACATATCTCACTTGATTTAGGCGTGGCCAGCCTCACTCCTGTAGTTTTGCTTCACAGAATTCTGCGTCCTATTGAGTTTCCGGTTACGTAGTACACGACCACGCTCAGGAACTCGATGTTTCTTAGATACATCACGTAATGACAAACTTTTGGCAGCATTTACATTGGTTGCCTGCATATTTTGGTGAGGAAAAATCGCTATCGCAGTAGTACAGTCAAGACATACCACAAAGGATCAGAGCTAAAGCAGTATTATTAACCAAAAGTGTATTGCATTGATCACCAGCATGTTCGTAAAATAAAATACATCAGGAATAAAGATGACAACCAAGCCGCATGGACACTTATAACAAACATGAACGATAAAGTGGCAACACAAATGAAAGAGAGAAGATGAATCTGCCCTTCGCAATCGTCAACTTAAGATAAAACTTCAAATATACAACAGACCTCTGTGCATTAAAAGAACACGAATATACTCGCTTTGTCGTCGACACATAATGGGAGGAACATCCTGGCGGCCCACCCAAACAGCGCGCCCGCCTTCGAGTAGGAAATAGCAGCGGCCGCAGAAGTGGCCAACAGATAACTACCACATTGTTCGTCACGCCACCTGCACTGAAACGTAACAGCTATTTAAAGGGACACTCCCACCTTAACATTAGTTTTGAGTTGAGATAGCCAAATTGGTGGCCATGGCCTGCAAATACCGGTTTGGGCACTCACAACATCGACAAATGCTTTAATTCGGAGATATGGAATTTCAAACTTGCAGTTTTCGGATTCTAAGGGGCTAGTGCATTGGTATGCCCCCTTAGAATTTGTGACGTCAGCGGAGATCTAACGATTTTTAAATCTTTTACTAAAACGTTTGGTAGCACGCGGTGGTATAAGCTGCTTTGCGCGCAACAAATGCCGCACTTTCAAATAAAGTCGCTAGGAACAGCGGAGATCCCAAAAAGTAAACAAAAGTAAAAGTCTAATATCTTGAAAACCGGTGAATATTTTTCGATGAAATTTGGTAGATATTCGTTTTCGCTCTTTCTGAACCGAGCGACATCACTTTCGTGCCAATTCATTAACTTTTTTGAAGGTGGGAGGGTCCCTTTAATCGTGAAATGTAGCTATCCATCCAAAAATGCTGCACTACACCAGCACCACCGCACAGTTAGCAGATAGGTACGGAACGCAGGTCCTGGTCTCTGTCTCTTCCGAGTAGGGTCTCCGGACCGGTCACCAGCGCCACCATCTCCGCGCGGTAGCTAAAGCACAGCTCTCCGGCCGGGGCCCGCAGTTCCTCGGCCTCTTCGTCCAGCCTTGTCCTTGTTTTGACGTGAGTGAATGTGCAAATGTTTTGAACGATTAGATTAGCAGCCGCGGATACGGATTCTGAGCAGTAATCGCCACGCACTTTGTATGCGGATCGCTCTTAAATGTAAATACAAATACAAATACAAATACAGCCAGACCAGCACGGCTCCCGCCCAGCACCTGAAGACTCCGCCCTCCGCAGATCCGTCCGTCCAAAGCCGGACAGCACACAGGGGCAGGAACGCGAGGTGCAGCGTAGCCACGATTTCCCTTTCCGCCGCCGTGGCCCCAGCCCGGATCGGGCACACGTCCAACCGGAAGGTGACGCCAGCCGTCTGTTGACACGGTGGGATTCTCGCTCTCGCCCAGGCCTGGCGGCCTCGCAATCTCCAGCCTCGTACCGAAGACAGGCGCGCCGGTGCCGAGGCCTTGGCGGTCGCGCGCAGGGGGTCCCCTTATGGCAGAGCCAGCGCCCTCCCCAGCAGCCTGGCAGCCAGCGTCCAGCTTCTCTCCTCCATCGGAGAAAGTCGGGCTTCCGCCATTAGTGCGTGGCACGGTGTTGAGCGCGGACACAGGTGATGATGCGGCCGCCTCTCGCAGTCCTCGCTCCAGAAGATTCACGTGCGAGGGAGCGGCCGCCGGCAGCCACGCGACGGCAGCGTGTTCGAGCGCCCCTCGGGCCTCGGACGTAACCGATTGGCCACCGTACTAAGGGCACCCTCGTCCAGGCCCCAGCTATTCAACCAGGTCGACGGCGCCGTAGCCGTCACTCGAGCCACGCCACAGAGCTCACGCCTCAAAGCGGTTGGCTCTCCGGTCCTCGGCATCCGGCATCCGCAGTGATTTGGCGTAGCCAGGACAGGTGAGATGCCGGCCTCAGTCATAACCGGAAAGCCTGTAAAAAAAAAACAATATGTGATTGACAAATGGAAATATATTGTAAGCATAGAGTTGAGAAATCATGATGCACACTGCATTGTGACAGTAGATACTTTAGTGCGATTGGCAGAGGAGGGACTTATTGTAAGAAAACAATGAGCAATTGAGGCATTGATTTGGTTCTGTAGGTAGCTACCTACCCTTCACATATGAATGTGGATGATTTGTACCATTAAGAAAAACCATAGGCGTAGGAGCGGAGGGGGGCATGCCCCCACTTTTCAGCTATGCTAATTTTTAAAGTAAAATATTTATTTTTCATTTAAATTCAAAACTAAGAGCAAGAAATGGTTCGGCAAGGTGAGATGAGCACGAAACTGCAAAGAATTTGTTCATAGGGGTATTAGGGTTCCCACAAAGTGACATTAAAGTTTTCTGCCCCCCCAAACTTTACGTGAGGTTCCTGCGCCCATGGAAAAAAAAACACATTGCATTATGTGCATCAACACTTAACCCTTGCACGAGGGCCACAAAGCCCACTATAAAGCCCACAAGACACCATCTGAAATCAAAGCATGACAAATGATAGCATATAGGCACCTGACGGCTGACCTACTACATATAACCTACTGAACAAAACATACCACATATATCAATATGTATGTGCAGATAAAGAATGAATGCTAGGTTGAAACCAAGGCTGTTTAGTAGGTTGTAGGTATGCTGAAAGGATGAAAGACGGGTATTTGTTCAAAAAAATATCTGATCTACAGTTCATATGAAAATGCAACATGGGGTTAGGTAAGGTTTGATTTTTGTTTTGTACCAGACTGGAAATAATACACGTTATGCCTAATATGTCCGGCATAGTGGCGGGATTGCGCCGAAAATTTCAGCGCATGTCCGGCGTAGGTATCTTCGCATGCGCCTAATTCGGCGCATGGCGGCGGACGCCATAGCCTTGATATAGCCTTGATCGATAGATGTGCACATGTGCTTTATATAAAAAGGGCTTAATTTTTGCACAAATAGGTACCTAATTTTTGGCGCAAATTACACAGAAATTTCAGTGTCTGGGTACCTACCCACCTTCCTGTCAAGCTGATACTTGACACATCATCCTGCTATCTGAGGCGGCCCAGGAACCAGCTCAAGCAATTACAATGAAAGTCAACAGTCGTGCGGGAATTACACCACTCCCCATTAAAATCTGATATCAAGTAATTAGTTAATGACGATAATCCCGCCGCCACAAATCTAACGAAACACATTGACCTTTGATATTGATATTAATTTGATATTCTGAAAAGAAATATCCATAATGATTTATAGTGAACGTGTTCTTACGCAGTTGTGACATAAGCTGCGCACACGAAAAACACCCGCTAGACCAATTGGTGGCGAATAAACCTGTTGATGAAGAAATACTTGTCTCCCATTGGTCTGTGAACACAATCTGCAGGAAACGCAGCTAAAACTACAGTAAAATTTTGCAGCAAAATCTGCAGAAAGTAAGAAAAATGCAATTTAAACATATTTAGCCAATGAGTCTGACGGATCTGTTGATATATTCCGATAGATATTGAGCACGATCAGTCATTTTGAAAGAATTACGGTCCGACTCACTTTATTTTTAAAGCAATGACGCATAAAAGAATTAGTGAAAAATTGACAAAAATATTTTCTTGGAAGAAAAAGTGGGACTTGCGTTAAATTAAAAATCAAAATTAATACACGGATCGAGACCTCGCTTTCAAAAGTATTTATCAGTGCATTTTCGCATCGAATCTCTCTAAATCATGAACAAACTTGGGCAAAAACAGCAAGATTGCCTGTTTTGTCAATTCACACATTTTCATATTTGGGGGCAATTTTAAAGTTGATGGCCAATGTTTTCAAAGTCAACATTTCCACAGGAAAAAATACAGCTATTTTTCTTCCAAATTCATCCATTTGTAGAGTCCGACTCTCTCTTGTTTTCTCGCAGTTTTCGTTGTGCTCTGAGAGAAACGATCATGTGTATCATAGGCGTTTGGTTCACTTGAAGATGACAGAATTTGCACTTGCATTTTCTGCCGTGTGGAAGACCAGAGGGAGTCAGCTAATTTATGACAGAATGTGCTTAAAAAATGACTGGTGAATAATATCTTTTGTCAGTGTCTGACAAATATTTATAATTTAAATCACGCTCTTCAGCTGTCAAGTGAGTTCCAAATAGCTTAAATTGTCAGCTGTTTATCGTCCTAGGTCAGCTCAAGGTCACAGACGTCAGCTGAAGAAAGTGGTCACCATTGACCCTGTGTTGAGCGGACAAACCGGTGTTACCTAGTATTCTATGTACCGTGGGTGCACGTGGACCGCTCCCGGATATCTGCGGGGTGTGCGCCGGTCGGGTCGGCTCTGGCGCAGCGATAGGCGCGGCTGTCACAAAGTCGGCTGCCGACTGAGCTCACAGACGGCAGTGGGTGCGGATCAGAGCCGCGGCTGGTGAAACGGACGCCGCATGGCCACCGAATTCTGCACGGTCATGGGAGACCGTCAGCCACAGCTGGTATTGCAGCGTGACGCAATATTCACCGACCGGCAAACATTCTCAGCGGGGGCAGCGATATTTTTGGTTGAAACGATAAATCTAGTTTGTTTGACAAACATTCAAACAATGCATGTTAATGAAGCGTGCACTTCTTTAAAGACATTATACGAGCATGGTATCTGGAGCGGAGCCCATGTCGCCGAAATAATTTGCATCTCCAAACATGACTTAATGGCGGGACGATGCCCCGTTGGTTGCCATTTACGATCCGTTGAACCAACCCGCTCGTATGTATGAGTTCCAACTACCGCGGATAATTAGTAAAAACTGCAACGTCATTCTGCCCTGATGCGCGGCTGCAGTGCACACTGCACAGTGCGCAGCGACCGACCCGGACGCGGACCTCCAACTCAAGCAGCTCATTGATTGATTGATTCACTCACTGCACTAAGTTATTGTCTTCCTCGATATTTCAATCAATCGATAGACTAGTAGTTTCACCCCTCACTTACGCATTTACTCCATTTCGGTTTCTCAGTCACTCCTGGCTGAGTATTGGCTGACTCACCCACTCACTAACTAACTCACTTACTCACTCACTCCCGAATCCACTCTCCCTCACTCACTCTCTCACTCTCTCACCCACTCACTCACTCACTAACTCACTCATTCACTTGCACACCTGACCGGCTGCTCAGCCTCCGAGCACCGAGAGACGTGGGACGTCGGACGGTCCGGACCGGTCCTAAATAGAAACTCGCGTCGTTCATGCAATACGGCTCAGCTCGTTGAGCCGTTACGTCGTCCGTGGCGGCATTCAGAGGGCGAATCTCTCACACGACACACTCCAGGTGACCAGACCAGCGAAACGCGGTGAGATCTCCACCGGAGACAACGTAACTAATGCGCCAGCCGCGGCTAGAAACCATGAAGGCCGTAGGTATATACCATCGAGAGCCAAGGCAGCCTATACCCAGGGTATATACCGACCTTCCAAGTTCCAAATACCCATAGAAACATAAAGCATGAGAAACGCGACAATCCTGCCCTATGGTGACACTGCACAATGTGAAGGATTAATTTTAATAATCAATTACACCGAGCACTTAGCAGCACTTTCTTTTGGACGTCAATCGAGAATAACTACTTTCGCCACATGTTGCGCTGTGCCGCTTTAATATTTACAAATAAAAATTAGGGGAAGTTGGGGCAATGCCGGAGTTGGGGCAAAGCCGAAATTCGAGATATTTCGAAAACCGTAACACATGGATGCCACCTGTCAGTGATGCTCTGAAGCTTAAGTGACTACAATTATCGCATGTTTGTTACGAGTCGTCATTCGGAATACTTCGACTGTGAGGGCGCCAAGAGCGTTTTCAAGGTACGTTTCCCTTGTACTACATGCGCCTTTGAAGCTGCATTTCTTGCTCATTATGCTACCGTTTGTCTAGCCAATTCGGTCAAGTAATCTTAAGCATGTCTTTGCATAAGTGTGCTGCCTATTTGAAATTTATACAGCACGTTGAAAAGTTATGGGCCTGCAAATGAAAGTATGGCTGGCTGGGGTAATGCCGAAAACGTGCGATTACGCACGTGTTAAAAGCACGCTACGTGGACTTTACTGCTGTAGAATAGCAACGCGTATTTTTAGTCACACAAATTACACTTTCAACCGACACAACGGCCTGTTACCTATAAGGAATGATTTACCTGGCATTTTCTTATTATATCACATAATTATAACTTCCAGTGTGCACCGCGTCCTCAAGCTCTTAAAACGCGTGTCAGCTTTGATGAATTCTGGATAAAGTTTGAGATAAAATGGCAAAATATCAATGTCGGCATTCCCCGTAGATTATTTCTCCCATTTTCGGCTTTCCCCGCAGTCCGGGGCAACGCCGAAAAAGTCACTTCTTTGATATTTTTAGTTTGTGCGCTTAACGGTATGCGAATTCATCAAATGCGCCTGGTTTGTTTGAAAGGCAAAAGACTGGCCTCTCGAATGACGCCAACAAGAAAAGCTTATGTTGTCTACCTTGCGTGCTACGGGCGTCAGAAAAAAGTCTTCGGCGTTCCCCCAACTTCCCCTATATAACGCTTGACAACCGATGTCCTACTAAACCGATGTATGAATCTATATTAGCAATGATGACGTTTTCTCATGCGGCGTGTTTAGTTTTTGCTCGTTCATTGTTGATATACCACCATCCCGTAGAGTCGCCTTCTGGACCGGGATGTATTCCCGTGAGATAAACAGTACACGGTTTCCAGACCAGCATGCCTGCAGTGTGCTGGGCCGCCACTGTATAGGTCTGGTAGCCGAACAGATGTCAACTCAGACCCCAGGACCCGTGGTATGCCTTCAGCGTCCGGCCAGCGCCCTAATTGGGTCACCTCTGACGCCATAACTGCAGTGCCAACCATGGTCACCATCCCTCGGTTGGCTCTGTTTGATCCGTACTGACCGGTATCGTTGAATACAATGATGGAGAAAGAAGAGCATTTTAACTCTATGTGTGGGTTATGTAATTGGTTGAAAACTGCACCTCTACTCGTACTGTAGGACAGGTGCACTTATATGTCATCCTTTCACGGAACTGCCATGCACTTTCCTTGTTGGATCACGATATGTACCAGGAAGCGTCATGGTCGATCGCTGGTCGCTCATAGTACCTCCTCGCCACCCCCAATGCATGGCGAGGCCCAGTGGGCTCTGTCTCGAGTTGCAAGACATTTGGACGGTCAACTTGGACCTAAAGAAGGTAATGTTGACCGTATTAAGGTGCCTTAGATCTAAAAAGGTAAGCATTAAATAGCTAATGTGGAAAAATTTAATGTCGCAGACTCATAACAACATCATGCGATGTGACACGAAAATAGTACAATGTTTAGCGCTTTTAGCTGATAAATCGCACAGGTAATAGCGCAATGCCCTAAACGGGGAGTTATTTTAATGTGCCCTTGAATTGTTTTTACAACTTTCCATAGTCCATAGGTACTATATTTATTCAACCTGCGCTCATTTTCTGATGCAACATTTTAATTGAGGATCAGGAAACTTACAGAAAACGGTAAAAAAACTAAATTAGAGCTTAGAGCTTTACACATCGTATGCCTACATATCTTCAGAGACCTCAGTCTCTGCAGAAGTCAAAGCTTTCGGGTGTTCGAACCGGCATTATAGGAATAATACGGTATAGACATCTCCTCGAATTCCATAGTCATTGTCTCGAATCCATCGAAGGCTCCATCGCCCTAGTCACAATGTACGTATTTGGTTACCTTCTTGAACGTTTTCTTTTCTTATCGAGAAGACGATAAGTCACAAGCCCCAATGTCACGCTATAGGTATGTGTCATGTGCCAATGTGAGAATTGTGTGCAACATGGTCCTGTTTGTTACCGGGTCATATACGTCGCATCAACTGGACACTGAATCCTTTAGCCGGCTCGCAGACAGGTTATTGCAGCCATGGTATTCTTGTCTCTCAGACTCTTTAATTACTCGTTGAGATCCGTCGCTGTGCACAGGCCAAACCTGCCTGACCGCCACCGCTGCGTAACACCAGATTGCCTTGACGGCCACGGGCCAGACTGGAGCTCATGAGCCTCCAAGCACGATGCAGAAGGGATGAATGTTGCACTCACGCCGATTGGGAGTGTTGTGTCCATTGATATTCATGTTAGAAAATAGAAGCAATGTTTATCGTAACGCTAGGATTTTTTAGAACTCGGCTCATTGTAGATCCTTGGGAAGACATCCGACGAGCCGCTGCATATCAAGTTATGGCCACAGATTACGTCATTCCGTACACTGATCGCTGCGAAATCCAGCTTGATGGGTGGGTATTTCTCTCGAGACGGGTGTAATAAAATTTAAAAATCGGCATTTTGTGTGACACTCGCTGATATACGTAACAGTTGTTTCGTTTGTGAATTAAGCCCATTGAGTAAATGCTGAAACCAACCTTGAGCACGACAGAATGAACCTCGATATGCCCAGTGGTCACGATAAAACATCTACCAAACTAGTCGATGCCTCGTTGCGTAATTGCATCTTCGAGTTTTTACCTATCTATGCGAGTGTCTTTGGATTGTGCTCAGTGCTGGTAATTGTTTAATTCCTTATCTCTTGGTCTTACAGACGTTTCTGGTCATGCTATCAGGATCCATGGCTTGTTTTGTTATCTGAGGACCAAGACACCGTCGCCTGCGGCCCCTACATATGTTTACGCTCTGGTGCAGATGAACCGTATCTAATTTCCCCGATATTACGCACTGTATCACCGTATACCACCGCGCAATATACGATATATGTACTGTGAATTATACAATATATGTGCATGCAACGCACAGGCCACAGCGTACTTGCGCACTTAGTTTTCGGGATAGTGTGCAATGTGCATTGTATAAGATATATGAAATGTACATACATGGAATGTAGATAGGTAGGTACCTATGATGCCTGATTATGAGGAAGCATTATGGATATCGTAGGGAGGGAAATGTCAAGCTTAAAAAATGGGACAGTTTCGGTATACTGTAACGTTTAAGCTGAAATAAAACATTTTTAGCTATTTTAGTAACTATTTTAGTATATTGATATTTTTATTCTAACAAAGTTTTTAGCCTTTAATTGTGCCCCTTGAGATGTTGGCCACTTTCAGAATAGATGCTGGTAATAGACGGCGATCGTGTACGAGTCGAACCATCAATATAGCATGGTGCACTTCATTTATGCGAAGTTATTATTTATGTATGCACATACGACAGGTAAACGGACAGACGATCCCTTTGATCGCGAAACTCACAAGCGGTAACTTACCTTTCGCATCATATCAGCTGCAACATCCACGTCATAATTTCGCGCTGAAACAGACAGAGCTGTCAAGCTGCGATAGGGCTACAGCTCATTTTAAGAAAAAAGGTATTTGATGCTGTTTTACTAAACAAATTTCAACTCTGGGTCACCACGTAAGGAATAATTAGCATGCTCGAATAATTAATGCGTGTATGAGGATTGAGGATAGGTAGCAATACCTCTCCGTATGTTGTGGCGAATAAAGCGATTTCGTGACGGCCCGTCGGTCGCGTCGTTGTGTCGTATTTGATATGAATGAATCTGATTTACTTACTGTTTTAACTTCCAGATCAATTGCTATCGTTGGAAGACGTCAACCTACTGCATTTTTGATATTCCGCAAAATATTGTAGGCACCGATGAAAAACAGGCATTATGTTTCATTGAATTGTTGTGGCTTAAGCTAAAAAAATTTAACAGCTCATACGAAGAAAATATGCTAACGTCAATCCGTAAGGTAGCAGGTACCGTTTAAAGCCTAAATTCATTGCTGGTTCATCGACATTTTAATTCAAATGTGATTTGCTATGGAACATCACCGCCTCTGAAAAGAACGATAAATTGCGTTTGTTCGCCAGATTGACAGACAATACTCAGGCATACGTCCAGGCCGATTGAACCATGAACGCGATTACATGTTCCCCGATGTTCGTATCGTCCAGAGGCCGGTATAGAGGACTGGCGTTGTCTGGCTGTTTTACTTACCGATCAGCCAGGAGAGAAGGTCGATGTCCCGATTGTAGTGTGTGCAGCAGCTCACGTCTGATACAGCCTTTTTGAACTGAAACGGCGAATAAGCACAGGTAAGGAAAAGACATTGCACAGATCACAAACACAGATCGACATCTATAAGCAATCTTGCATAAGAATTAGAAAAAATAGGCACGAAATCAGAATTGTATTAGCATAGATAATATGAATTTATTTTACTTATGATCTATGGTATGTCTATGGTATTAAATATACCTACTATTTGTCTTGGCCTAAGGGCGGCACATTTATCGTCATTTTTGTTCGGCATCCAGTTAGGTACTTTTGAAGCTGAAAGTGACATCTATCAAGAGACAATAACCTCGTTGATCACGCTGACGTCACACCTCGCACAGCACCGTTATACGGACGCCCCGACGAGTGCCGGGTTCGCGGCCCGCCAGCCGCCCCGATCCCGCCGACAACGTGCGGAGCGAGCGGTCGCACTCGTCCCAGCGACACCAGGTTACCGGGCCCGCAGAGAAAGTGCCACATTTCGCGAAACACGCGCAAACCGCAAACCGGGCCAGACGGGTTTTTGTCGCCGCGTGCTTCGGTGGAGCGTCCACGCTGCGTGCACCTATCGTGGCGATCTTGAATGACAGACTAGCGGGGGTGTGATGTGTGAATGGGCATGAATGCGCCATGGAAAATATGCGTGAAAAGCGTATGTAAACGTACGTAAGTAAATAATATATTTACTGTTCGACCGAAGAAATACTTAAGTACCGATCGTTTCTGACTCAAGTGTCATGTTGCGACATAATCCAAGGTCCCACTGCATTCAGACGGGTGACGGAAATACCGCAGCACAGTTGTTCAATTAAATCGTGAGACTCGGGGAACGTAATGGGCCTGACCCAAGGCGTCTGGTCTGTTCCAGTCCACGACTAAGAGCCGGCCGGTATTCAGGGTGGCACTAATTAGGTGTTTTTACTCTGTGGGAGCGTTGTGAGGCCCAACAAACACGTTTATACACACATCTCATACAGTGTATCCCCGTGATCCTGCAGTGTAAGGTTTGTATCCGCAGCGGGAACTGGTGGACGGGTATTGATTTCTTTTAACGCACTCTTGCAAGCGTATGTTACAAATTGGGTCCTGATAAGGCGCCTTGGCCCTTCCCCCCCCCCTCCCAGAGCAATATGTTGCTACACGACGTAGTTGTGTTGATGTGAGGACCGAGAGGCGAGGCGCCAGCTAAAAAACCATCGAACTGATAGCATCGATAGCGTCTCTCGACCTGACAAGGCCTCTGCCTCTCGTTGCCTACATAGACGCATAAAGATAGCGAGATACCGACAGGCAGTGTCACGGTAGTGTAGCTGTAATCGTATGTAGGTACTCGGAAGGTAGGTATCTCATAATCGGGGCGAACTTCTTCACAAAATGCCGATCGTGATGAGGCCCAGATTGTCAAATAGGACGTCTGTTTATTGTTCCAAATAGATTGTAAGACAGATACGACAGGTGTTGAAATATACCTACTTAAAACGTAACTCAACGACATAACGTTATGCTCTGCATTTCACTTCTCATGCTCGACCGAATACGAGAGTGAAACCACGGGACAAGAATGGAATTGTCTCCGCAGAAAATAAGCATCCGATTAAACGTTTCCAATAAAAAGCCTATTTTTCATTATCTTCAGGCTATGGTGACCTAAATGACATGTTTGACCAGGCCAAACATGTGCCTTGAGAACCTGTCAGCGAAAGATAGTAAAAAAGCAAATGGTATTTACATGGTGTTCGTGATGTGCCGTTCATACGTTCTGAGCAAATTTGTCTAATTACGGTCAACTGATGGGAAAATAATCTCTTATAGGCTATCGCTTATGATGACCTGACATTTGACACCTTTGAAATGCGCACGTTATTTTATAAATGATTTTACGACCTTTTGCTCGTCGCTTACAGCTTGCCTTGGATCGCTTTTATGACCCATAGGAGTCGAGAAAGGTGGGCGTAAGGAGCGATCGAACGCCCGCAGTCTCGATAAGCGAGGATCCGGCCAATGTAGCCCGTACTTGCTGACAACTTCGGTTTATTATTCGGCCGCCGGAGACCACAAGCCGTCCTCGCCTCGCTAGATTGTTTTCACGCGTTGGGTTATGTAGAAATCCAGCTGCACTGACAGGGGATCCACTGCGGTAAATATTGCTTGCGTGCGTGCGTAACCCGCCGCGTACGCTGCTGTCCACCGGGCAAGGTCACGGTCAGGTACTGAGCCCTGCAGGCGCTGTGTTGTTCCGCAGCCACCGCAGGTAGGTACACGGTGCACGCTGCACGGCGCCGCGGTGCTCGATCCGTGGAGAATCGGTTAAATGTGCGAACGGGACTGCGTCGTAAACACGCACCTTCATTTCGGTAAAATAGGATCCAAATCTGACAGCATCGGCTACGGTCGAGTTTTTAAAAGATGCGGAGGGAATGGGGGATGGTGGTTTTAAATGTGAATACAGGCAAAGCAACGTCGATGTCAGTCCTTCAGTAATTTGAGCTGTTATAGTTGAGATTGAAATTAGAGAATGTGTAAGATTTCAAGAGGTATAGTTGGTTTCAGTTCATTGAGCAGGAATGATTGAAATTAAAATGGCATTTATTAATTATTACCTGCATAAATAGGGCGTGAAGTAGGTAGGTACCACGGTCGGTCAGTCCGCTTGTTCGGTCACGCGGATTAACGACATCTCGTTCTATAAAGGAGTAGTTACGAACGAAAATTATGTCGAGTGTCCCCTGAGTACCCGTCTATCCAAAGCACATATCGCTTATTAGCGTGACAAAAATGGGTTTAAACTTTTAGCTATGGGTACTTAATCATTTCTACTTCTCCTCCCGCGGGTCACACTGGTCACCGACTGCCCCTCCCCTACAGTTGGTGCCCGTGTCCCGTTCCCGGCGATCACCCCACCTCACCTCCTCAAACTTGGCCCGCTGCTGCGCTGAGAGCGTCTTCATACGGTCCGTCATGGCTGCGTCTGCGTGCGGCGCGTCCCACTGGCACAGATATCACTGCTCGCGGCGCGTGGATCGGCCCGCCTCCCGACTGTACCACCGCCGCGCGCTCACTGACTGGGCTTGGACTGGGCTGCCTGGGATCCGCCGCCCGCCCAGCCGTGCTACCTTCGACGGCCGCCGCCGCTGCCCCCTGCCGGACGACGCGATACTGTGCCGCCGGGCCGCCGGCCGACACGCGTACTAACGGGAGGTGGAGAGAGGGATCGAAAGTGGGGTGAGAGGGAAGAGAAAGAGGAGTTTTTAGGTATCACACCTTCGATTAGGGAGGGGACAATGTTGATAAGACACAAGAGCTGAGCTGTCGGGTGAATCACGTGAATGTGGGTGCCATGACACCGGCAGTGATGCAAACTGAATGGACTGGTCAGCGTGTCAGTCAGCACGGCGGGCTTCCCATGCAGAACAGGAGTCTGAGGCCTCAGACTTAGGTTGATCGAGTAGGTAGAACGCCATGAAGATTGGAAGGCCGATTTCCCGGCCAGTTTCCCGAAATTCTGAATTTCACAGAACTACAGCGCCGACGTTTCTGTTCTTCTGCTTCCTCCACTTCTGAGCCACGCAGCCAGAGTTGAAACTTAACCCGCGCACCGACGGGGGTCTGCGCCAACTTAGTACCGACGGGGGGGGGGCGGATGACCGCCCCCCCCCCTGAGATCTCGAGAACGAAGCAAGATAGCGACAAGCGGTAAACGGCATCGGATACGCACGGTCAAGATCTACAATTTTTACTAAGGTCATTTTCAGGTCAGGTCAAAGATGACGTCACAGGGGTCGAAAAAGTCAAAATGGCGGCGCTAGATATGGAGAGAGTTTTTTCTCGAATAACTTTCGAATTAGTCAAGATAGGAACAAACTAAGGGCATCATCGTGATCCTCTCGTCAATCCACATCGAATGATATATATGTTGACCTCGAAAGGTCAAGGTCAAAGGTTGACCTCAGGTCACGTGACCTCGAGGTCATCATGTATATCATTCGATGCGTCTTGACGAGCTGAACACAATGAGACCATCCACGCGTCTGTATCTTGTTCCTGTACGGAGTTATTGGCCAAAAACCTTTGGTGACCTTTGATGACGTCACATGACCTCACAGCTGCCCAACAGCAAAACAGACCTCAAGGTAGTGAAGGTTGATCGTATATGAAGTCATGTATGGTATATGGGGCCATTCCGACCCGTTTTAGTGGTAAAAACAGGGAGTTGATTTTTCCCCCATTGACTTATAATGGGGAGGTCGCGAAATTGACCTGACCTTAGGTCACCGATATCAAAATTCCGAGATACACAAATTGTAGCTACTAATGACCTAATAACATCCTGCGACTTTCAAAGGCCTCCGACATCTACTGTAGCTCTGGCACGGTGACAAAGTTGCAAAAAAGTGACTTGAGGTTGGGTCATTCAAAGTGACCTGGTGACCTGACCTTGAAAGGTAGGAGGTTCAAACTTGCACACCATGTGTAAAATTGATAAGGGAATAGTCATACCAAATTTCGCGGCGCTACGCGCCGCGGTTCTCCCGCTATTCGCGAAAAACCTCAGGGGGGGGGCGGATATCCGCCCCCCCCGTCGGTGCGCGGGTTAATACCAAGGGCTGACCCAGACAACCTCCTATAGAAGTCAGCCAGCAGCCGCCGAGAATCCTCCGTTCCGTCGTTTCCAATTTCCATCATCAGGATACTGAACTGAAATCCTTCTTTGTTGTTTATTGGAGCTTTAGGGCGCGCCGACTGCTAGGGTCATTTTGCGCCCATAACGTCCTGAAATCCTTCTCCTCCACGCCGCAACCCCACTCCGGGCTGGACAGGCACCTTTATCTCATGCGGGCTGCTCCCTTGGAGCGGCACCGCTGCTCCCGAGGGAGCGCACCCCGTAGCCGGGTGCAGTGAATACCGTGGGGCTGGTCGGCCTATCCTTCGGGATGGGCTCAGCCCTGGTGACTCACTAGGGGGCCTGCCCAGACCAATGTCTCCCTCTAATTCCTATCATCCTTCCGGCTCTGAAATGGTCTTGTCAGACCGAAAGGGCCTAGCCCCCCCCCCCCAAAAAAAAAAAACGCTGGGAATCAAACGCACTCACAGCGTAGTCACGACAAAGGTGCACCTCGCGTCGTGACCAGTGACCACAACCCGAAGCCCTACAGTCGATCGGAGCACATAAATGCATTACAATCATCTCATAAAATAATGTATTTCGCCATCATTAATGGGCTGCATGTCCACAATATTCGCACTTCATTCTATATCATACTATACATAACCTGACAACGTGACAAATACACGATATGCAACGACGCTCTCGAGTCTCGAATTGGCTAGACACCTGCGACTTGGTAAGGTCGAAATGGGTGGGGAGCTCCTCAGTCCTCGCTGGGCTAGTCGGAACACGACTGAGCAAATGTGCGCGCGGGTATATACGGGATATATGTTAACACAGCAGGGCCGATATAAATAAAATATTCCGAGCTCAGTGGTCGAAACATTTCTGCGAGAATTTCTATTACTAAGGTGCACCCATGACTGTCACTGTAAAATGTGCTGCCACCTGTCATAAGACAGCATGACTAGACATTTTGATAGTTATCGCTAGGTGGCCACCTGCCCGGGGCACGAGGCTAGTCTCCCATCACGAGTTGCATCTTCACCTGAATAAACTACCTACCCGACCGGTTAACAGAACCTAACCCGATTAACATATCCCACCAGCGTGCACGCTAATCAGACGACTAGAGTACGTCATAGGGGGCAGCCACCCGACGGAGGGACCCGCGGGGCATACCAGCTGGGAAACCGCCCTCTGTCGCGTCCACCCAGCCACCCGCACTAAACTCATACGAAACAGCCAACAGACATCCGCTCCGCACACCTCCAGTCTCAGCACATCACAGAGATCGCACAACGGAGAGCCGAGGAAGCTTAGAACAGCAACCCCGGCCAGGCCGCAACCACTCCTCTCTCACTACCGACAGGTGGCGCTGAACTCACAACACCTAACTCCGTACGACCACTCTGAGCCACCTCAGACACCTCAAACCGACCCACATAATGCCAGCACGCTACGTAAAGCAACAGAGGGCAAGCACCAAACGAAATCACAAACCGAGCCGAGCCGCGCTGGGTACCACCGGACGGCGAGTCGGCACCGCGACCAGCTGAGATTCTGCGCCGGGCCAGGACCTCCCCGGGCTCTGCGCCGGTCCAGGGCCTCCCCGAGCTCTGCGCTTGTCCGGCTGTCCCACCAAGCGCCGGAGGACTGCGGGTGTCATTGTCAGTCTCGGCCGAGTGTCCACTGCACAGACGTACTGCCAGGCTGTCACCGAGCCAGTCGCCGGCAGGTGGCGGGCACCGTTAAGTAGGACGATAATCTCCCAATGGGCCCTTCATCCAACGCCCTTCGTAGGATCGCCCTCTCCACCACGACAGCATTCAGCCCACGCGGGATTCCTCTGTCGGCATCAGCGTCGTCTGGCTGCGAGCGGTGACGATATCGGAGCTGCTTGACGGTATCGCCATGGCACAGGCTTCAGAGCTCGAGGATGTCGCTGTGCCGCCTGTATCAGAGCTCGAAGATGTCGTTGTGCCGCTGCTCAGTGCGCCGTCGCGCGTCGCTGCGCCGTCCGCGCACTGCCGTGGCCGGCACGGCCGCCGGGTCAGGGTACAGGTCACGGCGCAGACGGGAGTGGGCCGGCCGGACAAACAGCACGTCTTCGTCCAGCTCCGACAGCCTGCCGGAGAACAGGGGCGGGGAGAGCTAGGTCACCGAGGGAGGTCGGAGGCGCACAATGACCGCTCGAGACGCAACAAAACCTGAGACTCGCGAGGCTGATGAGCACTGGCACTTTATGACGTGGTAAAAATTGATTGCGGTCGAAAAAGAACTACAGGGTCCCACGATTGTATCATCAGATGGCGTATGCTATGCACAAACGTGAAACGATATCAACTCTGAGCTCCCTATCTGTTCGACAGGACACTCAATTATTGAGAGATATTAGATACACTACTTCTTTCTACTGACATGACCGAACAATGTATGAGCAGCAGTGATCCAGCGGTGGTGAACTGACTACTTTTCTCTACAGACGGCCCCGAGAGAGGAAAGCAGGTGGGAAGTGCACACTCCAATATAGCGGGCAGCAACACGCTACCATAAAAATAACAGCTAAGCAGCATGCCGGCCCCAAGCAATCTATACAAAGCACACCAAAATCGCGGATGAATTAAAGATATAAGTGGCAAAAGCAGGAAAGCCTCTGTGACGGGTCAGCAATTGTAAGGCATCAGGCAGTCTGTACACTAGTGTAATCTAGCAGCACGCCGCTTCAGCTAGTCACTAGCGCGGGGGCGGCAGTCGGACAGGCGGGGCGAAGTCTGACCTAAATAGTCGCGTCACACCGCCGACTCATCAAAGTCGTCGTTAAAGTTATTCCACTTGGTTCGCGCGAACGCCACCGCTTCACTGCCCCAGCTGAAAAAGAACCAGCCAGCATAAAATGATGGCAACGGCGAGCCGGGTAAGGATGGCGGTCTACAATCTACACAAATTTACAGAACGCCGATGGTTAAACAATGAACACTGGGTGAGAGTAGTAAAAGCGGTGCGCAGTAATTTTGGTGAGAGGACAAGGCTATTGATCAACAAACTAGCCGGCTACGGCGTCATGCTGGGAATGGTTACGTGAGAAGAGCTGCTGCGGTGCAATTAAGTGTTGAAGCGGCTAGCCAAGTTAAATTACACTCTTAAAGGCGATTTTCGTAGCAATGAATGGCATCATCATATTAACAAGTAGGTTTAATTCGCATCAATGTTTTATATGTATTACCTAAATATCAAACATTTGTTTGCATTGGAAAGAAAAGTTCCGCGCAAAAGCTTTCAAATCGTGTAGGTACGCCAGTAATGCACAAACGATTGCATTATTAACTGCAAAAAATATAGCGAGCACGAACGTCTGGAGCATGAGTCATCGAGCGAACGACAGCCACCTGACAGGCGCCGTTCCTTTCCAGTAACTAGCTTGGAAACGATGAATGCCGTTGTAAGGTGACAATGCGTCAATTCAGGGTAGACGGGTGACGTTTTGCCGGATGTCTACAATCCATTGAGTCGCTTACCAGACAGGGGCCCTTTCCGGGGAGGGGAGAGGGAGGCTAAGCAACAGCGAATGCAGCTCAAGCAGAAACTTCGCTAGTTGCAATTGACTGTGCTAGCTTCCAGCTAACAGTAAGCATTGAAAAAATGTTGGTTTCTGGGGAAAAATTTCGAACGCTAGGTGACAGGCGGAAAGCCTGCCCGGCCGTTCCAGACGGGAATATGCCGGACGCCGATTCTACGGTAGCCCGCGTGCCTTTGAGCAGGCCACAATAGGCGCCACGCTGACCTTTCCGACACAGATGTGCCAGCAGACGGTCCAATTGGTATTGTAGCCATGCCACAGACAACAGCTGGCCTTCTAAGATTCGACCACCACCCTTGAAAACCGTATAACGAAACGAAACGAAACCCCTGAAAATACTGACTTTGGACCCACCGTGCCAGCCAACCAAATATAAAGGAATTCAATGACAAAACAAGTGTCACACATGGGAATAAGGATTCAATTCATGTTTAAAGTAATATATTGATGGGTCTAATTTTCAGTATTACTTGCCTACCACATCACATGCATATGCAAAATGCATACAAAACAAGCACATAGACGATAGATTGGAAGATAAAAACAGAACAACAAATAAAAGGCGCAAGTTGATGGCCAAAGCAGCAGATAAATTTGGGTAAAAGGTGTAGGTTAGGCATTTTCAAAAAGTGCAGAATTATTGTGATACCTTTGAACTGTTCATGACAAAAGAAGCGTGTTATATTACCTTGACACTGCCATACTGTTCTTAAAAAGGAAGTGAGTATCAGGGCTGCGGAGTCGGAGTCGGAGTCGGAGTCGGAGTCGGTCGGAGTCGACAGTTGTGACCGGAGTCGGAGTCGGAGTCGGAGTCGATTTTAGAAGCCCGAGCCGGAGTCGGAGTCGGAGTCACCGAAAATCTGTCGACTCCGCAGCCCTGCTAGGTCTGCGGAGTCGGAGTCGGGAGTTGGAGTCGGTCGGAGTCGACAATTCTGCCCGGAGTCGGAGTCGGAGTCGGAGCTGGTTTTTGAAAGCCGGAGTCGGAGTCGGAGTCGGAGTCGCCGAAAATCCATCGACTCCGCAGCCCTGGTGAGTATCACACCATGACACCAAAAACAAATATCGCAAAAAAATCAGCAAGTGAAAAAAGCGAATGTGAACTAAATAAAATGTACATACAGCTCAGGGTGAAACTAAAACAGTGCATGTGCATTACATAGGCAGCATGTGAAAATTAACAGTACCTACCAGTAAGCTGCAATAGCATGCCATGGCCAATGCACGAGTACCAGCCATCCAAAACAAGCTAGCCATTCACTCAAACACTGGCCTGGCATCCCGGAGAGCAGCTGACGCAGTCAAAAAGAAAAAAAAACTATGCATGGCCGGACAACAACGGTACGGGACGGAAAAAAAACATAGATTACCGGCCGCCTGCCGTCCGTCCATCCCTCCGGCCGGCCCGCGGGAGCGGCGGCCGACTCTGTACTCACGGCTGGTTGGTGCCCAGCTTCTGGACGTTGGTGCGGCTGCTGGCGATCACGCTGTCGATGCCGCTGAGGAAGTCGGCGGCGCTCTGCTCCGAGCGGTCCAGCTCCGTCTGCGAGCCCGACCGGGGCACGCCGTTGGTGCGCGTTGAACACGACGACGACGAGTGCAGGCTGTCCAGGCTGGTGGAGGCCGAGAGGACGGCGGCGGCGCCGGCGGCCGGCGGCGCCTGCTGCTCGCCGCCCGGCTCCAGAGGAATGGGTACCAGCAGCGTGCGCCGCAGCGCCAGGCTGTCGTTGGTCCACAGCTTATTGGCCCGCTTCAGCTGCTCCATCTGAACAGGGGGGGGGGGGGGGGATAGTCGAGTGATGTGATGTTACAGCTGTCAGCTAATGCTGGGGACAATGGGGACCAACAACAGGGGCCAAAGGAAAAGAGTGAAAATAACCAGACACTTGTTAAACTTTGAAACATTATCAACCAATCATCATGCCAGTGAAGCAAGGATGCTTTCTTTAATTTTTAGCAATGTGAAGTAAAGTTAAAAGAAGCATGAGCTCATGTGCCCTAAATTAAGCAGCCTAAGGCTGATCCCTATAAAATATGAAACAAATCATCTAGTAAAGCATACACCAAGAGCCAATATTGTTTGGAGATACTTTAGAAAGTCACACAAAAGACACAATTACTGAGGAGAGATATGATATATCATTAACTGATCTGATAACAAAACATCAGCTTCATGACATAATGAAACCGTAATTTATCAATGGCTTCCATGTAGGTACTTTATTTAATGGAATAACTGTGATCATAATTTGATACAAATTAAATGCAAATTATTGAAAAAATGGATGACCTTGGTATATAAATTTTATAGAAACCTTTTGATGTTATGAAACTGACTAAATTATAGTCCATTTTTTTTCAAAAGGCTCATGGCCCGAAGTATTATTTTGGAGTTGGCACGTGCGAGACGCTAGAAAATAACGCAAGCTGACTGCTGAGAAGAATTTCTCTATGTTTTAGGGCCTTGAATTTCTCGGCCATTTTTGAAAGATAAGTACAGTGCAACGGAGCAAGTTGTTCAATTTAGCTTATAAATCGTGTCACATTGCAGAATGTTAGTAAATTCATAGATTTAGCCATTCTGTTGATTTTGCATGCAAATTTAACGTCACTCATAGAGTAACATTGATTCCACAGCCAGCTCATCACTTGAGAAACTAGCAAGCGGCAAATCTTTAAACATTCAAGACAGAATCTGTCGGGGGCCGGAATTCTGAACGGCAAGTTCATGGAAAACATGTAATTGTTAGCTGCTGAAGCTGGTGACGTTCCATATTGTTGTCTTAACTCTTACATTGTGTTGTCGCATGCTACGTACAAACTTCAGTCGTCTTTTAAGTCTTTCCAGATTTAGTAGGCGCATACCCGACTTCTTCCCAATGCAGAAATCGATCGATCAGCATTGTAGTAGATCAGCAGATATGCTGGCTCATGTTTCTTTTTGTACTCAACAGAAATAAACGTAAAACAAAATGTCAATCGGTGTGTTACTTTTGTAGGTCTGTTAACAGGTCATCCACGTGATTATCTTAATAATTTGTTTAGTGCCTATGGCTGGACCCCGTGTGGAAGCATTTTCGATTCACAGTTCCTCATTATGAGTCGTATGTCTATACTTTTTTTCCAAACTATCCGCAAGTCAGAGACCAGCCGACCCAGCCAACCTGTCTGATTTCGAAACGTGCCAAGCCGGTGTTCGTTGATTTCTGTAAAAACCACCACTTTGCACGTGACAATTCTAAAATCGATTTTCGGGCCGTGCGCCTTTTGAAATAAAACGGACTATAACTGCACAAAGAAAATGGATTTTAAGAAACCTAGACACAAATTAATGGCACAAAGAAAATTGATTTTTAGAAACCCAGACACATTTATCCCTTCCAGCTGAGCTAGGTATTGATGAAAAGAAAAGTGGGTATTTTACTAACCATTGCAAGTAATTGTTATTATCTATTGTTCAACAAGCACTGGAGGACAAGCATCATTTGCCAATTTTTTTTCAGATTGATACAATATAATAATAGGTAGTACATCAGTACCTAATTCATCACATATTTTCATCGTCCCGGTCCATCCCTTTGTTATCTCTTGTTTTAGGGATAGCTAAAACTATCACTCTCTGTCTGTCACTAGCACTATATATCTTTTCTTTGTTTCAGGATGTCTATTGTCTAGGTTCCATAGAATATTCAATAAAAATAAGATGTAGGTACAAGTTTCCAGTGAAACATACAACATTTCTGATATTTCTGAAATGAAAATTGATAAAATAAGACATCTGGTGAGTTGACAAGCAAAACCAACATCCTCTTTCAATGAGGAAATTATATTCAACTCAATAGGTAATAACATTTTCTTTTAACAACATTACTTACTAAGTGTTCATTCAACAATGTGAAATAATTTACTAATTTCTCTAATGGAGCCAGAATAAAAAATGGATTAAGTAGCCTAATTACAATCATAATTGATCCACCAACGCATATTACGACGGATTAACAGTAACCAATTACGAGAGCCTCGTCAATGCACATTGATTACAATTCTATCCATGCTGATAAAAAGTAATGCTATTTTCATTAAATATTTCAATCCCTTTACACCAAACTCAAGGAAAAACGACCCATATTGCAGGAAAAAGGGTGCGCCACGAACGCATCATCTCACCGTTACGTTGTGCTTGAGTGATATTCCTTGCAATGTATCTCCGGGCTGGATTTCATATGAAATGAACCTTTCAGGTTTGTTGACATATGTTGAAGTACTTCCATATTTGCGTTGTTCTTTATTAAATGAAGATATTAAAGACCGCTCTTCGTCCCTTGAGTACGCCATTTTCGTCTCCTTCAGTGCTGCCAAAACTAGCATTCTGAAACAGATGGCAGCAATAAGTAAGCATCACGTGACCGATGTGAAGGAATTCGGCTGGAATTCGGTATGCATGGGAAGGGACGAGTTGAAGAGCACAGCATGCACCCTTTAGATGAAAATTAGCTATTTAGCCTGCTTCTCACAAACAAGACGCTCGAAAAAACAGCTTTTAGTGAATATCATAGTTCAGACGCGGTCATGTGTCATGCAAAAGGCTCCTAATCAGAGAACGAGCGCCGGCTCCACGGATCTGCTCGATCGCGTTGCATCGCCGGCGGGCGGCGCATCCCCGAAGTCCCAACCCAGCCCATCGATATACCTTCGTACCCATTGCAAAAGCACGCTCGTACGTGCGCGGTAGAACGGTTCGCTTTCATCAGGGGTCACTTGCTGCATCTCATATGAATACGCTTAGACCATCTGCGCCACGCACTTTAGCCAGTAGCCACGCCTGTCGCATACCCTGGATCCGTTCTCGAGATTGAAGCCGTAAAACCGAGCTACCGGGATGTCGGAAGAGCAGTTATTTGGGTATTTTTAGATAAAAAATGCAATAAGCCCCATTTTGGCTATCCTTCTCACTACCCAGCTGGGCTGGAAGTGAGCAATCAGTGAATCTTTCCGTCCCGTACAAACAGGTTTACCGTATCCGTGCAAATGAATGCACCGCTGAAAGCGAAAACACACCGTGCGGACGCGGAGAGAATCACAAGCTGCAAACGCTGCAGAACCACCAGCTGATCTGATGTGTGCGTACGTTACCGGGTCTGAATGGGCCGCGGCCACGTGCCGTCCTTCGCACAGTCCACGAGCGACCCACGAACTGGGACGACCGGGGCAGAGGACCCGTCTCCGTCCGACCGATAAACATTTCACGTCTGGGTGACATTGACCACAACACCCAGCGGTGACCTCTCAGCTGGGCGCTCTCTCCCTCCTGTGCTCTATCCCATTCCCCGGTCCTCCCACCCGTGTCACGAGGCATAAAGTAACACAAGAGATCGACCGAAGGAGGGGAGGAGAGGGATTGTCGGTTAGGGGCGGGAGACTTCCTCGGGAGGTCTCCCCATGGATTACTCACTGTCCCTGGTTGATTTCCTCCATGATGGCCGGTCCATCCTCCGACACCCGCCGCTCGGAGGCCACCGCGTGCGAGGCGAACACGTCGGCCGCCTTCACGTGGTTCAGGTTCAGATCCCTGTCACCGGCGGGTTCCAGGCTGGTCATCATCGCTGCCGGCTGCCGCCGCTGCGAGCCGCGCCGCGCACTGGGGAAAAACTGACGGCAGTCGTCCCGCTTTCGCCGCTCGCCGCGCCGCGCCGCCGGTGGTTTGGCCCGTCCACGGCACCCGCCAGCCTTGTTCGGCACGGCGTCACGTGCGCTAGTCACGGGCTGACCTGCCTGCCACCTGGCGGCGCCCATCACAGGTGCGCTCACCCCCGCCCCCTCCTGCCGCGGGGCCAGGGTCACCGGCGGCGGCGCGGCGCAGCGGACGACGCCTCAGGGATGGCACCCATCTCAGAGATGGTGTAGATTCTCAGAGATGGTGTAGATACGAGCCCGCCGTACGCCGCCCTAAGCCGACCTCAAGGTGAGAGAACCCGTAAGAGGACCGGGCCTCGAAATGAACACCGGATATCTCCCGGAGGTCTGGCTGAATCCGGAAGCCAGGAGAGGACAGAAATGGAAAACGGTGAGAACTAAGTACTGAGAAGTAGGCAACGATCAACGCTACAGCCTGGACATTTGGGGAATAACTAGGTCTAAAACCGAGATCGCGTCAATGCAAGGACAGGGCCAAGGCGGCGGAGTCGCACCTACATAGGACAGGTATGCAGGCATAACGGTACGCTGGTCTGATATGCAGCTGAGCCACAGTGCAGATTTTAAGGTTGGGAAGGCTAAGAACGCTGCCTGTCGTGAATTAGGGCGATTTGTTGGTCAGAGAGCGGCTTAGTGTAAGCGCGTGCTTCCCTGTTCCCACCCCGCGGCCGTGCAGCTGGTTGTTCAGTGGCCAGTTGCCGACGGTTAGGTCAGCTGGTGGTTACTGGTCAAGACTGCAGTCGTGAAGGGTGATCGTCAAATTCACGAGCTCTCCGTCGCCTCCGGGCAGCTCTTGAAGCTCATTATTCTGCGGTGGCATTGTTTCGCTGACCGTTCGCCAGCAGCTACTGTTCCATTGAGACATTAAAGGGACCCTCCCACCTTCAAAAAAGTTTATGAATTGGCATGAAAGTGATGTCGCTCGGTTCAGAAAGAGCGAAAACGAATATCTACCAAATTTCACCGAAAAATATTCACCGGTTTTCAAGATATTAGACTTTTACTTTTGTTTACTTTTTTGGGATCTTCGCTGTTTCTAGCGATATTATTTTAGAAGTGCGGCGTTTGCGGCAGATGTTGCGCGCAAATAGCGTATACCACCGCGTGCTAGAAAACGTTTTAGTCAAACATTTAAAAATCGTTAGATATTTGCGCTGACGTCACACATTCAGAGGGGTATTCCTAAGCATTAGCCCCTCTGAATCAAAATGCTGCAATTTTGAAATTCAATATTTCCGATTTAAGGCATTTCTCGATGTTGTGAGTGCCGAAACCGGTAATTGTGAGCCAGGGACCCCATTTTGGCTATCTCAACTCAAATCTAATGTTAAGGTGGGAGGGTCCCTTTAACTCAGTAATGAGCCAGAAAGAGCGAGAGCGAGAGAAGGAACGTGAAAGAAGGGCGAAACTATATGCCTTGGGCGAGGCCATGTCAGCGCGAACATGAAGGCGACCGGGGGACGCAACACCTCATGCTTTACATTATTGCGCAAAGCTAGACGAGAAAGTCCAGCTTGGCAACAAGACCCTTGAAGCTCGCCGGCCATAGTATGACTTCTGCATTGAATCCAGTCACAAAACAGCCCCTGTGCAGATAGCCCACTGCGTTATACACTACCGTGTTATCAAAGGCCTCGAGAGGCGGTAGGTATACCTACGAGTGACACGACAAATCGTCTTAATAGCCAACTGCATAATCCGTCTTAGCATAAGCATTTCGACATATTTTTAGGGATTTCAATTTTCAGTACATCAAGCCCAGGCCTATTCCAAACCGTTCCCATTCCCCGCACTAAGACTAGGGGAGGCCCAATTGAACCTAGCTATCGGGGTCACTGCTCAGATAGGCGCGCACAGTGTTATCAACAGCAGTGAGGCGCCGTCTAAAAGCTGTCTTGTCTCAATACTCGTACCGCAATCTCCAGTAGTGCGGACGTGTACACGTAACTATATCAGGCGTGATTAGCATACAGGTTACTCATTATGTTGCTATGCGACAATCTTCAACATAAGAAAAACTATGTTATAAAAAGACGATTCAGCGGCTTTCAGCCAATTCGGAGGGTCTATGCTTGCGGAAATGCCACCCCACTGTTGTAACTATCAAGCATCAGCAGTCTGCTCACTGGGGTCAGGCTCGACATATATCATTTCATGAACGTATCCGGTCAACCACAATTCGAACTACGCTCTGACCCCCCTCACAGTCCCCGCAAACACCGTTTGGTCAGCGTGCGCTGTATTCAGAGGTCTACAGAGGCGGCTGAGCGCGGGGAGGGACAGCCTCCGACTGCTCCGTCGGGGCGTCTCCGACTCACTGCTCCCGGGCCGACCGGTACACCGGACCGACGGCCCTTCCCGGCACAGACCTGACCGGGCCCACAGCCTCGGTCACCGACCCACAGTTGGTGAGATGCAGCCCCAGTGCACAGAGCTGGCAAATTCAGAATACCAGAACAATTATTTTTAAAGGGATTTCTTTGAGGTATACGAGATTTCTCTGTCTGGATAACGACGTCAAATCACGGAAACATCAGTGAGGGTGAAGTGCTGTCAATTTGTTTCGTGTTCTGGCATTATGAGTTCACCAGCTTTATGAACCAGCGTTGCCTCTCGCCCGAGCCGGGACTGACGGCGACTGGCAGACCAGATATAAGCCGGGCCGGGGATGTTAGCTGGGCGGCTCTCGGGCCATCCGTGCCGGCCGGTGTACCGCGGTTACCACGAGGGCAGACCAGCGACATCTACACCCACTGACAAATACAGCTAGCACACCTACAGACGCCATGTGCGCCCGCCGCGAGTAAAGTGCAGCGAGAGTCGCCGCCACGCAACACTCTGTATCTAGGATAAAATAGTTCGATTCGTATAGTTCCCATGAAAGGCCAAAATATACAATCTTATCAGAACCGCAAGGTAAATGTGACATCATTCCGTGATTTAAAATGCAGCTGCATCTATGCACGGTGAGAAGCGAGGCTAGGAAGCGTGGTTAAAACGCAGAGAAGAAAATATTTCCAGGCTCTACACTCTCAGTTATTACACCGAACAACTGGTTAGAGTGCCCCATATGTAAGGATTAAGTCTAATACCAGACTGAACTACAACAACAAAACAATAAACATTACTCCACAACCCGGCGCCCCACAGCACAGCCCCACTTCTAAGTTCTAAAATTAAAGCGCTCGTTCACATCGTGGACGCTTCGATAATTTCCACAAAATATTCGTCTCAGGATCGATTACAGCTCGAAATCGAAATCGCTTAAAAGACACAACTGAGCTAAAGAAACGTCCCAATCCAACGACACCAAACCAGGCGTTTCTGGACACCTCTGACCACTTTATCAACAGTCTTGACGGTCCGACATCTCACTCGTGTCTCTGCCGCGGCAGACCCCGCCGCCTGCTGCTCTCACTTTGTGAACTCTCGCCTGTTCAATGTCCTGTCGGCGGCGCTGTCCACTGAACACGAGTTACTCGATGTTTCGGGTGATTACCAGCCACTTGTCGCCAATAATGCCGTCTTCCTGTCGGTCCCTCCTGGTTTTATCCCTTTGATTCAGCTCTGCCAGCAGATCTGTTCAGCCGGGTGGGCAGGACGCCAGCCGTGGATGAGTTCCATATTGGTCAATCTCACCTCAGTATTCCGGTGATGTCAACTATCCCATGGCGAGCCTCCTCAGCCCGCCTGCAAGCAAGCAATTCCTCTCCACCTGCCTTTAGTGCCGCAACTCACAGCCAGCTTACAGACGCGTCTGTCGTTACCACTTCATTCAGTCTGTCCAGCAGTGTAGGATGTTCGTGCAGAGGTCTCTGGAGCAGATGCTGGAGGCTCTGTCCGTGCCCGGCGGTCCCTCCTCTCTGGTTCTCGCAGCTCGGTCCGATCTCACAGCGCCTTATCTGGTCCACGTTTCACCGATCTGGCGTTTTCGCCCGCAGCGCAGCGCCGAAAATATTCCCGCATTCAGACAAGAACTGAAGTCCACGGGTCAGAATTATTGAAAGCCATCTAATGCGGTGCTTAGCATAAGACCTCTGCGCAGAAACACAGCACTACACCCACGCTAGCAGAGAAAAACTAAACATCAGGCGAATTCCTTTGAGCCGTAGAGGCTTCACCTATCGTCAAATGGATCACCCTCTAGACTAAGCTCCCCGCCCAAATCGGCCGTCTTCCAGCTGGGGCCACCTTGGCTGAAGTTTACCACGGTCCCCCGGTCGAGCTACACCTCGGCGTCGAGCAGGTGGGACGCGATCAGGCCGACGTCGGCGCCGAGCTGCGCGAACAGCTCGCGCATCCTGTCGAGGTCGTAGAAGCCCATCTCGACCAGCCGAGTGATCACCTGGGGGCGGACAGGCGAAGCCGGTTATCGGGCGGTCAGGGGTCAACAGGCTTCAATCACTGATATTTGATTCACGGCGTTACACAGCCGGTCAGAGGCTGCGTACCGTCCAGATAGGGCGGCCTTTTGTCAACGAGTAGCTCACTGATATATGTACAGATAGGACGCAGATAAGGAATCAGGCGGGCAGTGGCCTTGCCGCGGCGTGACCTTGCAATACCATAGTTTACAGCTAGCTCAAGTTCATTAATTATCTATTCTGTCTACACCGGCTTCAAAACTATTAATGCAAATATTTTCTGACTGCTTCGGCACCTTGACACTTTCAGTAGAAGCAGTCAGATACGTTATGCGCAGTGTGGGCAGGCTCCACTCAACGAGGAGGGCCAGTACTCACCAGAGCCTCCACCTCACTGGGCGTGCTCTCGCGGACGCCGCGCCGGTGGCCCTGTGTCAGCATGTTCAGCACCCGCTCCGGCAGCAGGCCCACCAGGCTGGAGAGCCAGGTGGGCACGTCCAGTGCCGGCTCCGGGGAGGACGGGCCCGTGGGGGAGCCGGTGGGGGAGCCGGAGGACGACCGCTGCTGTCCAGAAGGCGGTTCCTGGCGGGGCGCCGGCTCCGGCTCCGGCTGCTGCTGGCGGGGCGTCTCCCGGGGCGTCTCCCGGGGCGTCTCCCGGGGCGCCTCCCGCTGCCGCTCGCGGCGCAGTTCGTCCATCCGCGGCGGCGTCCAGACTCGTTCAGCGGCGGCAGCTACCTCCGGTTCCTGGCCCGTCTTCTCCTCGGCCCTGACGGCGTCCCGCAGCAGGCAGAGCGCGTGTTTGACCGCCTGCGCGCCCATCCCGTCCAGCTGGGAGCTCGAGGTGGCCGACACCTTGATGTGGCGCAGCATGGTGTCGAGCGCGTCAGCCAGGACGCCGACGCCGGCCGGCCGCGCCGCCTGGTCGTGCAGCAGCTCCTCCATGGGCGAGCGGCCGGCCGCCGCCGCCGACTCGACCAGGCTCGCCCAGAACGCCTGTGAGGGGGCGGAGGAGTGGTCAGACCAGTGAACACACGGAGCCAGGGTGACAGAGTCTGCGTATGCAAACCCGGCTATGAAGTCAGCGATAAATGTATGTCGGCAAGTAATGTTGGATGGCACTCGGGAAGAAAACAAGTTAGCCGGTCGAAAATAAAGAGCAGAGTTGATATACCTTACTGTCACGCACTTTGAGGTAGAAGTGCAAAAATGTGAAAGATACACACCCTTCTATCCCAGCCATTACACACAACCACTGACAGAACTGAACTTAACACAGTAATGCCCATCCACAAAAAAAACGAAAAAAAAACGACAAAAAGAAACAAATAGTCTCAAAAGGCGATAACAGGCCACCCCGACGCGCAGCAGCAGCAGCGCCCTCCCCGCGTCCCTGCCCATCACCCGTGTCTCACCTCGACGGAGCGTCGACCGGTCAGTGCCGACGCCAGCTGCATCTGACGGCTCTCCGGGACCAGCTGCAGACTCTCGGCCAGCCGGCGCAGCAGCGGCTCGGAAAGAGCCGACAGCGGGTCCATGAGCGACACCAGGCCGGCCGACTCGGCGCCGGCCACACTCGGCGGCTGCTGCGGCTCCGTCTCCTGCTCCGTCTCCTGTACTGTCTCCTGCTGGGTCTCCTGTTGAGTCTCCTGTACTGTCTCCTGCTGGGTCTCCTGCTGCGTCTCCTGTACTGTCTCCTGGTGGGTCTCCTGCTCCTGCTCCGTCTCTGTTCCCGCCGCCTCACCGCCGGCCGGCTGCTCAGGGATGGGCGGCTGGTGCGCACCGGCCGACACCGGCGACAATTTGACGCCGGCCGGCAGCGAGACGGTGGTCTGGGCGGCGCCGGCCGCCGGAGAGCTGATGGCGATGTGACAGGCGGCCGGGGCGCTCTCGCAGGTGGAGCGCAGCAGCTCTGAGCCGGCCGAGCTGGCCGCCCAGCCGCTCAGCGATCCCGCACTGCCCGAGTCCTCTGCACGGGGAGGGGGAGGGGGAGACTGAGAGGGGGCCGGGCGGGACGGGAACGATGGGCGCTGAACGATGACATACGAACGACTCCCAAAATGGCGTAATAAATGTTTGGAGACACAAAAAAGCTAATGAAGTATTAATTCCACCTACGTAAGACATATAACGGAATTTAAGGTGAAATAAGGACAGAGATATGCAACACGAAACGAACGAAGCACTTGAATGTCGCTGCTGGTATCTCACCGAGCGAGGCAGCGGCGTCCACCCAACGATCCGAGAGCGCAGAGACCATCATCGGGTCACCAGCGGCGTCAGACGTGGCCTGGGTAATGGACAATACCGTCAGCACGTTTGGGTACGACGGCGAGGACAGATTTCCTCTGGAGGTCGTCTGCCACGAGAAGTCTGGTTATAAATGCTCTTTCTGGGTGTCAAGGTTATCATTGTGTTCAATATCAATAACAAAGTCAGAAGTAAATCAAGCGAAACATTATCCAAGTGCGGTGTCGTATAACTAGTGTTATCGAACACTAACAAATACTGCTGATAAAATTCCTACGTTGAGACGGTTGACCAGTCTGATCTTATCATTATCAGCTAGTATCTTGTAACCCCCCAGCAACATGCCCCGACAGGTCTGATCTCACAAGGCCAATCCCAGTTCCACCCGTTCCCGTCACGTCTGCCCGCTGACCTGCACTGGCGGCTCAGCCTGCTGCTGCACCTGCTGCTGCTGCTGCTGCTGCTGCTGCTGCTGTCGCTCCTGCTGCAGCTGCTGCACCTGCCGCTGGTGCTGTGTCAGCGCCTCCTCCAGCTCCTCGGCCACCTCCTCGACCATTTCGAAGCGCTCCGAGCCGCCCGGAGACGAGATGATGACGATGTCGGAGAAGTCGTCCTCGGACAGACTGAGCCGACGTCCGTTCACCGTGACAAAGCCCTCCTCCAGCTCCGGCTCCTGGTCCGGCTCCTGCTCCCGCGGCTGCTCCTGAACCGGAGCAGGCTCCCGCTGTTTCTGCTGTGACTCCTGCTCCGTGTGTGCCTCCTGCTCCTGGCGCGACTCCTGTGGCTCCGGCGCCGCCGCTGGTTGCTTGACAACCGTCTCCAGTTCCTGGACAAACACACAAAAGTGTTACTTATATTAGTGTAAAAATAGGTCAATGAGATGACTTCATAGGGCATGGCACAGGAAGTGTGCATATATGTGTGACTGTAAAATGTATATTGATTATTGAGAGAATCGTGTCTAACTTCTGAGTTTATACAGTCGGATATGTTTCAACCCGCTTATTCCGAAGTCAATGGACATTGTCAAGGCGCTACGTCACGGCATTGATGAATATACACCTTAGCAATTAACCACCAGGCACCAACCATACCAAGCAGCGGACAGTATAGCCAACACATCAGTCGCCCACCATTGCCACCGCTGGCGGCAGGCACTCACCGGGTCGCCGACGGTTGCGGCGGGCGGCGTCGGGGGCTCGCTGGCCAGCCACTGGGCCACGGTGACGGGCGGGTGCACCTCCTGGCCCTCCCGCTCCTCCTCCCGGCCCTCTCCCTCCTCCCGAACCGTCTCCTCCGGCTGGGGCGCGGCGGCGGAGGTCTCCTCCGGCCGGCTCTGCTCCGTCTCAGGTCCGACCAGGACGTCGTCCGGCGCGGCGGCCGCGCCAGAGAACGGCTCCAGCTCGGCTGCCGAGTGCTCCACCATCACCAGCATGCAGCTGTCGGCCTCATCCACATCCGTGGGGCGGCGGCGCGGCCGCGGCTGGGGCCGGCCGGCCGGCACGCTGTAGGCGGAGCGCAGCAGCGCCGGCCGGCCGCCGCCCGTGGCCGCCGTGGTCTCCACCGAGCGGCCACCGGCGCTGTACACGGTCACTCCGCTGTGTACGCCGGCCACCGAGCCGCCGGAGCCGTACGACACGCCCGCGCCGCTGGGGGACGAATCGGACACGGAGAATAGACCGTACCGATCCACCGGCGCAGTATCAGCAGCGGCAGCAGCGGCGGCAGGCGACTCAGAGGAGCTCAGCAGAGACCGCAGCCAGTCCGGACCGTCGGCCGGCACCGTCGGAGGGGTCGTCTGCACCCCGGTGTCCGCCTTCTCCACGGCGGGGACCGCAGCTGTACCGGTGGACGCGTCTTTAGCCGGGACTGGGGAGGAGGCCGGCGCCGGCGGCAGGCCGCGCGTCTTGCCCGGCATGGAGATTGGGTCGGAGACGGGCGGCTCGGCCACCCGTTGCGGCGTCCCGGTCAGTCCGTCCGGCTGAGTCAGCGAGCTGGCCGCGACTGACGAGCTCGCCGGCCGCTGCTCCTCTGGCTCGGCACCGCCGGCCGCCTGAAACCGACACGCTAGCGTAAGAAATAGAACACAATAAGAAACTTAATTCAACATCTTAGCAAGTCAGCACACAGTGCGCCACTGTAGCCAAAGTTATGCATGTGAATTGTGATTCTGGCTACTGAGCACCTGTTCACCATCACCTTCTGAGCACCCACCTGGTCGGAGTCTGTGGCGCGCGGAGCCCCACACAGGCAGACCGGAGCGTTGGCCAGCTCCGACTTCACTGCCGTCACCACCTCCGAGACCAGCTCCTTCTGGAACTGAGGGGACGGAGCCGGGACGGGGTCAGAAGCGGGCACCTCCACACCCCTCTGGTGTACGGAACAGGAGCTGATGATATCTGTGCTGAGCTGATAAGGACTCCAATCCATGGCATATTTTTTCATACATACACGTCATGAAATATTTGCCGGCAACTAAAGTTTGATATTACATTCTAAGCAGATTGGCCTGACATAAATGTCACATCAAGGTCATGTGCGAGTAAGAAAGCGACACCAAATACTTTACCTCCCTTCATCAGCCTGCTATCCCAACAAAAGTATTGCAGCTCACAAAGCAACGAGTGGAAGCCATCCCATCATACACCACAGCCCACCTGTCCCATAAAGCTGGCGAACCAGGGCGGGATGTCGCGCCTCTTCTCGCGCTTGTGCGCAGTGGCCGGCAGCGTCTGGTGGCCGGCCGGCGGCGGCGGCGGCAGCGGCTGGCCGCGACTGGGCTGCTCCAGGTGCGCCACCTCCGGCTGCTGGTGGGGCGGTCGCCAGCCGTCCTCGGGTGTCTCTGTACCGCCGGCCATACACGCCTGCTGCCAGGCGTCCACGCGCGCCCAGAGCGGGTCGGCCGGAGCGGCCGGCACGGGACGCACGTCGAGCTGCTGCGGCGGCCGGCGCGGCTCTCGGGCCGCGTGCAGCTCGCAGCGGCGCCGCTCCTGGCGCCGCAGCGCCCGCTCGGCGCTGCCCACCCGCTGTCCGTCCCGCTTGGCCAGCTGGCGCGCAGAGGTGAGCGACGGCTCGCCGCTGCCCGTGGCGCCCGAGGAGGTGTTCGGCGAGGTCCGCTCGCGCAGCCGCACCTCCAGCGCGCAGCTCTGACGCGCCAGCATCTCGGCCATGTAGACCATCACGTTCAGCTCACTGTCGCTCGTCACTGGGATCTAAAAACGGCACGGGGCGGGGCGGGGCGGGAACACCTCAGCGGAGACGACCAACTCATGTGTAATCTGACAGAACAGAACGGAATCTCTTTGTGTTGGGTAGCTGTAAAACAGATTCTTCTTAGGATTATGATAGATAGTGATGAGTAAAGCTTTCCAGCGCTGGGCGTGACAGTCAGCAATTTACCCCACGCCCGTGACTCGGCATCCTGCCGACGACCGCGCTATCTGGTGGCGGCCGCGGCGTGTGGGCAGACGATTCCCGATAGTGACGGTCTGAGTCATGTGCGCAGCACTGATAGTTGGAGACGAAGGTCATGGAGTTCGCAAAGCGCTAGTGCACATTTATGGTAGACATTAATGTGTTTACGAAGAATAATGTGAAATTAACCCTCGCATGTATGCGGCGTTTGCCAGCTTCTAATGTGAAGGGGGGGGGGTCGGTTGGACCCCCCCCCCTTGCCGTTTGGCCCCTGATCGAGCTAGAGCTTCGCGGAAAAAACGAGCGTGTTGCCCGTGACGAGAGGAAGCCGATGATACCCAATTTTAGGGTCCTAGGTCATTGGTTGACCTTCCAGGTCAGGTCAATGACCCAAAGTCGGGAAAATCGGGACCTGTTAGAAAGTCGTAAAGTGTGGCTGCTAAGAGGTTTTTCGGGGTGCTGATCACGAATATCGCGTTAGTTTTGATCACAGCAGATGTCTTTAAGCATTTAGACCAGGTCGGGTCAGGTCAGGTCAGGTCAACCAGTAGGCGTCGTGACGGGTATTCGTAGTACGTGTCAACCGCCTCTGACAGCTTCGTAACACGTTACGAAGGCACCAAAACTACTTCGTAAATGTTCAAATGGTTGCTTAATTCGAATTCAGCTCCAAAAACTAGCCTAGAAACATGTACAGCTCGAAAAAGTGAACCGAGGTCACCCGAGGTCACCAAAGGTCAATGACCTGACCTGACCTTCAGGTGACCTTGACACCCACCCTAATGCATGAAAGCAACATCAACTCACATGTTTGAACGTTTGAAACCACGAAAAGCTTGCAAACGCGCGGCTAATGCGAGCCGACATACGCAGAATCGCGATTCCGGCCAAACATGGTCTCGGAAAAGAGGTCACAGGTCAAAGGTCATTTGGGTCAGGGTCATGAAATTTTCAGGGTAGGTGTAAAATTGATCAATGTGAGGGTACTGAAAGTTTCGTCGCGATCGGCCGCTTTTTACGCAAGTTATTCGCGAAAAACCATGGGGGGGGGTCCATCCGACCCCCCTACACATGCGAGGGTTAAAATGGAGAGAAACTAGTATTTCAATTTGTCACCATAAATTATGTAAAAAAGTAGTAAATCCAGCACCCGAGGAAGGCCTTAAATGGCGCGTCATAACAATCCCGTCCCGCCGGAAGGTCGCCGGTCGCGGCCCAGACCGGCGGTGCACCACTCCGGACGTGATCTCACCTCATCTCCCTCGTCGTCACTGTAGGACACGGACGGCGAGCGCTCCAGCTCCAACTTCTCCTTCTGCAGCACAGAGACACAGAGAGAGGGTGACTGTCACCGGTCGGCCGCACACCGCGCACGGCCCGGGGGCAGTGGGGACAGGCTCACCCGCCGGCGGAGCCCGTACACTGGCCGGCCGAGGGTGACCGGACGCTGATACAGACTGGCGCGCGGCGCAGCGGTGTCGACACACGCCGACACCAGAACTGCGTCACCGGGCGTCGATGTGGCTACACCGACACACAACCGCCACCGCGGCTACACTGCCAGCGCTACACAGCCACCGCGGCTACACCGCCAGCGCTACACAACCACCGCGGCTACACTACCACCGCATGGTAACTGCGGCTACACCCTCGCCACACGGTCACTGCTGTAGTCGCGGTCCGACCTGCTGTGAGCGGTCCAGGTTTCCCACCATCCAATGGTTGTTTAGTGTGTAAATGGATGAGTCAGGCTGGGGAACGAGCGGGGAATCCCGCCCGCCGGTAGCGAAACAAATGAACAAAGCTCAGCGCAGGAGTGAAGGGAGCACCTCGGAGAAGTCCGTCAAAGGTGGAAAGATCGGGGCGCTTCGTGAAAAGGTGGCTCAAGATGACAGCTCGAATGGTGCTGGTCGAACGCATGGAAGCATTTCGATTTTTCGGTAATTGCTTGGGAAGTCAACGAGGAAATGACGCTCGGTAGTAGCAACGAAACCATTGGCTGATTAGCAGCATGCAGCGATGCTCAGGGGCGGATCCAGAAAAACTCCAAGGGAGGGGTCATGAATCGAAGTGGGGCACCCTACCTATACCCAAAATTAAAAACTCAACGGATTTCCGCCACTTATTTTTTGGTGGGGCCCTATTTTTAGTTTTTTTCCTGTTATTTTATTTTATTTTTTTTATTTTTCCCCTGCCCCCTGGGCCCTGACAGAACTGTGGTGCCCCTGACAACCCTGAAGTGTCCCTGACAGGCACGTGGTGCCCCTGACAGGCCCAAGGTGCCCCTGCGAGGCCGGTGGTGCCCCTGCTAGACCTCTGGTGCCCCCGACAGGCCTGAGGTGCCCCTGAAAGGACTGTGGTGCCCCTGGGCTCTGACAAGCCTGAGGTGCCCTGACAGGCACGTGGTGCCCCTGACAGGCCCGCGGTGCCCTTGCTAGGCCTGTGGTGCCCCTGGCAGGTCTGTGGTGCTCCTAGCGGGCCTGTGGTGCCCCTGCTAGGCCGCTGGTGCCCCTGGGCCCTGGCAGGACTGTGGTGCTCCTGACAAACCTGAAATGCCCCTGATAAGCCCAAGGTGCCCCTGGGTCCTGCGAAGCCGGTGGTGCCCCTGCGAGGCCGGTGGTGCCCCTGTGAGGCCAGGGGTGCCCCTGGCCCCTGCGAGGCCGGTTGCGCCCCTGGCGGGCCTGTGGTGCCCCTGGCGTGCCTGTGGTGCCCCTCCTAGGCCGCTGGTGCCCCTGGGCCCTGGCAGGACTGTGGTGCCCCTGACAAACCTGAAGTGCCCCTGATAAGCCCAAGGTGCCCCTAGGCCCTGCGAAGCCGGTGGTGCCCCTGCGAGGCCGGTGGTGCCCCTGTGAGGCCGGGGGTGCCCCTGGCCCCTGCGAGGCCGGTGGTGCCCCTGGCGGGCCTGCGGTGCCCCTGGCGGGCCTGTGGTGCCCCTGGGAATTGATAGGCCGGTCGTGACCCTGGCAGGCCTGTGGTGCCCCCGTGTGGCACCACAAGGTCCCAAGGGGGGGCATGACCCATATGACCCCCCCCCCCCTTGGATCCGCCACTGGCGATGCTTCAGAGTTCAGGAAATGTCGACGTCCGCATGTTAATCAAATAAAATATCTTATTCCTTCACTACCGGCCAAAAATGGTATATGTGATCGAAAATTACACCAATCTGATACGTAAATGCCAACATTATAGTCGACTAATAGATTGTAGCCGTACACTCAACTCGCAAATATAATATCAACAAAATAACTAAAACATAAGGTTTGAAATACCAAATACCAAGTTGGTATTAGTTTGGTATCGGTATACCAAAAAGTCGGAATCTGATTGACATCTCTAATGTGGAATAAGAAAGCAGGCAGCGGCCCGGTCAATGACCGTAGTCCAGTTCGGTAACGGTCACAAATGCTCTCGCCTACCCCGATGAGCACGTGTAGGTAATGAACCATCAATAACAGGCCAATCTGGTTATATTAGGAGAACCGTGGCCCTGATCTGAATAGCAGCATCACCGCTACACCGCTGTCATATTAAAATGACAGCTCGCCGGCTTAAAGTTAGAAGAATCCTTGCATAGGTATTAAACATAATCTCAGTGCTCCAAGGTATTTCCAGGCATATGAAAATCGCACCAATTATGACGCAGGGTGAGCCAGAAGCATTAATTGTGTAAAACTACTCATTGAGGGTAGCGAGAACTCAAATTGGGTTTAAATTTCATCCTTCAACTTAATCGGAATATAACAGTAACACACATTTTGATATAATAAAGAAACGTGTTCTGAAATAGACACGACACCTGCACAACACAATTAGGATAATTTGATATACCTACGGACGAACAAATCAGGGCACCTGGGGCCTCTGAATCGGTCATTATTCTCCCAGCCACAGAAGGTAAATTGCCGAGCAGTAATGAAGCCGGGCCGCGTCGGGCAGCAATGGTGACCGAATGAGTCGCGCGGGATCCCCCACCAGTAATTCTGCCGCGACTGCCGCACCGCACACCCAGCCCGCGCGACTGACTCAGACTCGTTAGAAACGTGACCCCGGCGCAGCAAGCGCGGCCGGTGGCAGGTGTCCCATCCTTCGCTCCCGACCCGACCGCCCTTCCATCCATCCCGGGCTCTTCCCTTCCCTCTCGACCTCCTTCAACCACTCTGGATCAGCCTCCAGCCCTCGCAAAGCAGTACTTGAGCTGTTCTTGTCTCTAGCCGACAGTTCGAGAAGACAATGCAAAAATGGGAGGGCAGCTGGTTTTAATTTAGCTGAATTGATTCAAAGAAATGGTATAGGGACGATCTGCTCTTTCCATTCCATCCTGAGCATGCATACATGCGACATTTGTTTATAGACTGACAATTTTCGATAAATAAATACCAGTATATTAGTGTGTTTGCCAAAAATAGCCTACAAAAACAACTTTTCCTAAGCATATGTTACAAAAGAAGAGAAGATCACACCTAGGCACCATTCCACCACAAAGCAATTTATTCATAAATGCAACAGCATCCTTCTATCTTGGAGCAACGATGCATGTATTTTTGTGGGTAGGAAAGCGTCGCAGTTTTTTTTTGTCAACGGCGGAATCCAGTGAAGTCTATAGATAGGAGATGAAGGTGAAAAAGTCTGACTACTCTGTTCCCGCACGTCAGCAGCGTTGGCTCACACTTCACAGAAAATCGTAATGAAAAACATGTGTAGAGGCGAGTGTGTGTGTCATGTGTGTGAGGTCGAATTCGTTATCTTGGTCATTGTGATTGGACCCCAATAAATATGCAGCGCCTGTTCAAATAATCAGAAGAAATGACGTCGCCCAGCTAATATTTACAAAGGTTCGCAGCCATGTTGTAATAACTGATGTAAGACCAACACCAGTCAGCCCACATCGCGTCGCCAGCGCCACTCGAGGCTTCATGCCGTTCGTGCTCAGACCGCAGTGAGACCGAATGGCGTTATGTTAAGCACACTGGCCGGAACTATTGAAAGTCAACGGGCCCAGTACCTACTGCGCGGCTCGGACGCAGTGCTTTGCACCATGTCGGATCATTGGAGATAAATGAGCATATTCAGTTCCACCTGATAGATTCTTCTCAATTTTACCAGTGAGATGGTGTTTGCTTCACCATGGCTTCATTTTTGCCAGAACTAAATGCATCAAATAAAACCACATATTGAATCGTAATAGAAACGATAGAAAAAAAGACATGTTACCAAGACATGTTATGCCCATTCCTGAAACAATGCTAGTCGTTCCATTGGCATCATTCTCTGTGTGTTTTCACCCTGACCAAAACACTTAAACAACACTTCCTGGAACCAGCGTGGCATTGTCATTCATAAATATCATCAGTCGTCAATGTCATAAAAATGTCATAAATGTCATCAGTCGTCATAAAAATGTCATAAATGTCACCATAAAATTATCAGGACTTTGGCGTAGCTAAACGCTCGCTCAGGCCCTTATAGGCGCTACCCACATCCATTCTCTGGACAAAAGAAACGAGACTTTGTTTACATTTCAGATTTAAAACAGACACCCTGGTGCGTCAATTAGGCCGCCTGACCTAGACAGCCGCCCCCGCCAAGGGCCTCCCCGGCCCAGCCGCCCCCGCCCCGTCACTCACCAGGAACAGACGGAACTGCGCCAGGTCCAAGGTGGCCAGCTGACGCAGCGAGACGCGCAGCTTCTTCCGGATCTGGCGCTCACCGTCACGGCCCCGCACGCGCAGCCAAACCACCTCCTGCGGCCCCATCGCGCTGCCGAGGCACGGGCGAGGTGTCAGACTAGACGGACAGGGGACTGGGGGGACGCGGGGAACACTACGCACAACCATCAGGCAGGGCTGCAATCCGGGTGGACTGGGAATCAGTTACTGGACTCCGGACGGGAAGACAAGGTGATGCGGGGACTCGGCGACGGGCAGAACTGAGCGCTCGTGCGTCCCCGCCAGCTATCGACCGTATCAGTCAGGTGACGGCTGTGTGGCCAGGTGACGCAATAAGCCGGGAAGAACCAGCCAGCACAGTCAGACGATTCAATATTAGCAGCTCACGTGTTTATTTTTTTCAGCAATCCAGCCATGAACCCGCCATGGCTTATGACATTATTACGCCTGGCTAACGTGAGCTACCCAATATGCATGTTATATTGTTGGTGATATTGTTGCCTGTTGGGCTACAACAGTCGACAAACTACATATAAGACACGTAGCACACTTCTGCAACATTATGTAACGTTGTGTAATTTCAGCATTAACACAAATTGTTGATTGTGTAGGTGTGAGCGGCCACTTTCCTCTCACTCCAGAGCCTGAAGTCTGAACTCATGTTCCGTGCTTTTTAACGGTGTATGGTCACGCGCACAAGTTGGGTTTCAACACAGCGAGAGCCAGTTTACTGATAGCTTTGAGCGACAAACAAGATACGCGGCATGAACTCTAAGCCCAGTCACACGAGGTCAGATAGGAGCTAAGTCAGTCGCCCGCAGACTCGGGAAATATATGTGAGTTATGATAATAAACTGCGGGTTGAAGGATGACGGGTCACCCGGACGCCTATGCTCATTGTTTATACAGATTATGGGCCACCACATCCGGCTCTCTGACGTCTTTATTCCGCAGGGCATTCCCCTATAGACTGCTCAGAGGGCAGTCGGTGGATATGACAGCGGCCCTGGTACTGACTCGCATCACGGACACCGTCAGTGCGGGGGTGCAGTTTGCACCGTGATGAAGCCGAGGCTGGGAGAACCGTCAGCCACCTACACTCGGCGTGAGCAGTCACAGATAACGGCCAGCGGGCGGCGGCAAGTCGGCCCGTTCCGTGGAGCAGGGCTGTCGGAACGAGCGGCCGGCCGGCCGGCCGGCCAGTCAGTGCCCCCGGCCGCCGACACCGCGCGAAAGCGGCCCTGACCCCACACGGTGTCGTAACGCGTCATAACGCCGGCCCAATGAGCGAACCAGGCCGGCAGACCGGCCCCCGTCGACGGCGCTCACTTCAGGGCGGCCACCCGGCCTGGACTGAAAAACCGCACCCGGCAAAACAGACACTTTCTGTATCAAAACGCAGGGCTGCGCTTCACAGGGTGCTATCATGTGAGAACGTGTAAGGAAATAAGCTCTCATGAGATAAGTTTCAAAGCAAAGCACCTAAATCACGTTTCATTCTTATCGCAACCGCTGGGGCCACATTTCCTCACCCGCGCCCGCCGTGGAGAGGCGGGCGCGATGTGCAAGCCCTGCAGTGTCCTGAAATTGATTTTTCGGAGAGTGTGATTGAAGCCGCAAGGACGTCAGTATTTCAAAAGGACGTCGATATCGGTGCGGAGCCTCAGCCAGTAGCCACTGAAGATCCCTTAAATCTCTTAAAATTAGCGATTTTCACTAGCAATTTTGACTAAAAGCACCTGAAGACACCTCAAAGGATCATATTAGTCACAAAGTAATGCCAGTTTACCCCTAGTACAATACAAATTTCAATTATTCACCACAAACACCAAAACAACACTTTGAAGATGTCTAGTTCTTGGCCCTGTTTCACCGGTGATAGCAGCACGCTGCTTTTACACGTGTCAAATTGGGTTTCCATGGAAACATCAACAGGCCCATTGCTCCAACACTACCACAAGTGTGACGTCAGCTCGCGCAATTTGATAGCAGCGTGGTAGCAGCGTCCCGTGAAACACCGCCCTTGTCCATGATCGTACACAAGTCAATAACAAATATGCTTCAACAAAAATCAGCCCAAGAGCCAGCGGCTATCACTAAATATTGACGTCATAAGAGGGGTATTATATCGAGCAAGAGGAGTGACGTAAAAAACAGACGTCCAAACAAAGAGGTGGAAAACAGTTAGGAATATTAATTTCCATAGCTTCCTGTTATGAAATTCAATTAAGAAAACTCCAAGGTAGACGCTGAATTTTTCTTGGCTGGAAAAAATGTGAAATCACTGTGCACTTTTCAGTTTTGTACCGACGTCGATTTAATGGGAATGACAAGGTCAATCGACGTCCCCAACATGGCGTGTATTTTTAAGCCAAGGACGACACACTTTAATCAAAACTGTTGAAATTCGGTAACTTTATTCTAATTCAAATAAATAAACACAAACTTTTTCCCCAACCACTATGAACATATGCAAAATTAACTAAGTTTTTGAAGGGTATGTTCAAGGGGCAGCGCTACCCCGTTACTGTGACCTTCTGAGGGGAAAAATAATTAAATATGTTACAGTGATTTGATACAAAAGTTATGTTCTGTGCTTATAGATAAATGTCGAAGTAATATATTTGCATGATTAATTTTTATCTATTCACTGCACAGTTACTAAAACTGAAAAGTGGAAAACGACGTCCTCAGATCCCTCTATTCCGACATCTTTTCTCCTTCATATGGCAGCTATTACCTTCACATGATAAAGGAAAAAAAACTATCCATATCTGACGCACAGAAAACGAAAATAAAACCGCGTTGTTTACTGTTGCGGCAATTGGCCAGCGGTGTAGGAAACGGTAGTTGAGTATAAGAGTGGGTTTGTGAGGCCTTGGGATATATTTATTGTCATTTTGCATAGCTGTGTTTTTAGGCCACAGAGGTGATATTTCTTTTTGTTAGTTTTCTTTTAGTGTTCGATATATACCTGTCGACTTTTATCTGTCAGGGACGTCGTTTGGCTTTCCGGGACGTCACAAAGAGAATCTGTTCGGGTGTGGGTTTCCACCCAAATTCACGAAAATCAGGACACTGAAGCCCTGAGACAGAGCGTCAGCCGGCCGCCCGGCCCGTGGTCCCACAAGGCCTCGGTCGCTCCGACAACCCCCAACAGTCAACACTCATACACTGAGAGACTGGTGACAGGCGGCCGCTCTCAGGATGGAGGCGATAACCCAGTTGTTAGTGAACCGGCGATTACTGAGAAGTAACAATGACCTGTTCAGGCGAAGGGTCAGTGTCTCGCCGAACACTGAACAAAAAGCGAAAATACATGACCGACAGGGATGTGAGACTAAAACCGTCGACCAATGCCTTGATCAGCGTTCCATCCCTTGCTATTTCTGCACCCAATCATCTGACCTCATCGACCAGAGGCCCCAGGGACACATTTCCGCCGTCACTCCCCATCACGTCATTACTCGGTAGGTACAGTCACCAGCACTTGCTACTAATCACCTCGTTTTTGCTCAGTAGTTTGAAGACCAATCAATTCTCAGTCGAGCAAGATACGTCAAACGATCGGTTTGGTCCTCCGATTTTCGAATATCTAACTTGTTTTTGTATGTTCGAAGCATTTTGGGATGAGGAGCCAAAAAACGTCTTTTCTGCCCTAAAGTTGCCCCAAGAAGTCGTAGAACCTAGCCCCGCCTCTGATCCACAGACCACTAGTGCCATCTCTTGTCAGCCGAACAAACCGCAGAAGTAAATAATGTCACGTGACCTTTGCACACGCTACAATTACTACGCAGTTGTAGTGGGGGAAGCGGGGCGGAGGCGTGGAGAGGGACGCGATCGGTCGGCTGGGGTCAGGTCGCCGAGGTCAGAGGTCATCCGCCGGAGGGTGTTTGGGCGGTTGGGCCGTGTGGGCTGGGGCCTGCGGAGTGGGGAGCGCCTGGACCTGTCTGGAAACAAGTTCTACAGCGCTGTGGCAGTCGAGAATATTGTGAGAAAAGAGAGAGAGAGAGAGAGAAAGAGAGGGAGAGGGAGAGAGAGGGAGAGAGGGAGAGGGAGAGGGAGAGAGGGAGAGCGAGAGAGGGAGGGAGAGCGAGAGAGGGAGGGAGAGAGGGAGAGAGAGGGAGAGAGAAGGAGAAAGGGAGAGAGATAGAGGGAAGAGAGATAGAGGGGAGAGAGAGAGAGAGAGTGAGAGAGAGAGAGAAGAGAGAGAGAGAAGAGAGAGAGAGAGAGAGAGAGAGAGAGAGAGAGAGAGAGAGAGAGAGAGAGAGAGAGAGAGAGAGAGAGAGAGAGAGAGAGAGAGAGAGAGAGAGAGAGAGAGAGAGAGAGAGAGAGAGAGAGAGAGAGAGAGAGAGAGAGAGAGAGAGAGAGAGAGAGAGAGAGAGAGAAGAAAGACTGGAGGGAAGGGATAAGGACGGGAGGAGAGAAAACAGAGACAGAAAAGGAAAACCAGGGAGGGTAAAATGAGAGAGAGGGTAATTGGTAAATCAGTGAGGGGGAGCGAGAGAGAAAATATTTAAATGTGTCAGCTTGTTTCGTATGTAAAATGTAAATTTGCTTTCCATCATTTCAGCTTCGGATTGAAAATTAAATCTTAGCATCCTTATGATAAACAAACGCTGACGGGATGGTGACTTTTTATGGTCGTCGTTGGCAGCTCGGCACTAATGGGGATGATGTTGAGGGTTTCGCAAATATTTCATAAAAGAGATGCTATTTTTTGCATCACCTATTAAACATTCTTTTTACGTTTGCTATGAAAATGTTAGGCCCAGTTCCTTCAAGATCAGCTCCACGACTCCACAGCTTACAACAGGAGCTAGCTAACATAACAATTCACCCGAGCCGTGTTGATGGCATGAACTTTCCGTCGAGTGCTGAGGGGGGGGGGGGTTAGGGTGTTTCATTACACTATGGTAAAATAATGTTGGTTCAAAACTCAGCCATATCGACTTTGCCCCAGCTCTACCCGTAAAACTGAATCGATTGATACGCTTGAAACCCAAATTTAAGTATATTTAGGGGTCGCACACTTTTGTCGCCAAACCTCGTTACACAGAGAAGGGGGCACATTCTTCCTTGGTGCGCTTGGGCAGCGCCTTCCGGTTGAGTTCCACGACTCGCAGGCCATCGTTGTTAGGGCCCTGCCGCCCTCAATAGACCGTTGCAGAGCCCTCAGATGCCAGCATAGCCCCCGCAGCCTGGTTGTGTTGGGGCCCTCAGAGGCCGTCGCTGGGCCGCCTGAAGCCAAATGGGCCCTCAGACTTGAGTTGGGTCTAGGGCCGTCACGAGGGCCCTCAGAGACCATCGTAGAGACCCTCAGGGGCCAGTGGGGCCCCTGGAGTCCTGTGGGACCCTCAGCGGTCGTCATGAGGGCCCTTAGTGGTCGTTATAGGGCCCCAGGGGACAGAGTTCGTCGTGAGAGCCCACAGAGATCATCGTAAGGGCCCTCAGAGGCCGTCATAGGGGCCCTCAGAGGCCAGCGTGGCCCCTGGAGTCTCTGTGGGACCCTCAGCGGTCGTCACGAGGGCCCTTAGTGGCCGTTGTAGGGCCCCAGGGGACAAAGCCCTCAGGTGGGAGCCCTCAGAGATCGTCATAAAAGGGCCCTCTGAGGCCGTCGTGGGGGCCCTCAGATGCCGTGTGGAGCACCAAACGCGGCTCGGGACACTTCTAGCCGGTGTGGAGGCCCCGATTAGCATGGGGCGCTCCTGACCATAAATAGACACCCCGGATGATTTCATATCAGTGTTCGTTTCCCGATCACTGATTTTCAGGAGAAAATGTATTGGATGGTGCGACGGGCCCCTTGTATGGATTTTGGGGGTGCAAAAAAGATATGTTTGCACCCCCATGTTTTTCGATGGGGGTGCAGCTGCACCCCCTGCACCCCCTATTCCGCCGCCACTGCCTGGCTTTCTCAACCAAATCAGTTCGCAGGAAGACTACTCATGTTACGGCCAGAAACAAAATCAGAGATGAAAAGTCGCATAAATGTGCGACCTCTAAACATCATCAGAATGAAGTGAAATTTTACACAGAAACTTGTGAGCAGATGACATTTGAGGGGAACATCGATATGACTCGCAATATGGCACTTTGAAAATGTGAAACACCCTAGGGGGGGTGTTTCACGCCCCTCCGTCTAACTCAGCTCCTGGGCCACGTTGCGACACGCGGTAAGCGGCAATCGAAAGAGCGTCAAAAATAAGAAGGAAAACACTCTGTCATTTTAAGTTCAGGGCAAAGGTCAGGTCACCAGAGTTCATCAAAGGTCAAATTTTGTCGATTTCAACGATTTTAAACACCCGACGACTAACTCTGGAACCAATAGAGCTACAGCGCCGTGGAAAAGCGCATTCGATAGCTCTTTTAACGCTCTTTCGCCAACATATCATCAAATTTGACCTCAGATAAACGGTTTAGCCCCCAGAGGGCACCGCTCTGATTGACTTCAAATTTGACCTCAGATCAACGGTTTAGCCCCCGTGCTTTCACCGCTCTAGCACATCTCTGTCAAATCAAAAGTTATAGTAAAAAAAACTGCTGAAGACCTTTCATGACCTGAGATGACTTCAGGGGCACACAAAGGGGGCACAGGTGCAATTTCCCGATTCAGAGTGTCATGTTTACATATGAACCGATGTTTGAGAGGGTGTAGAACGACATTCGGCCAAAAGAGGCTCATTTCAATTTTCTCCCATTGATTTATATGGAGCAGTCGTAAAATTGAACTGACCTTAGGTCACAACTCACAGATATAGAAAAAAATCCGAGATGTCCATTTTATACATACTGTTACTCTAAGCAAGTACTGAAAGTTTAAAAGTGATCGCTCAGTCGGTGTAGCCACAGCGAGCTTTCTAACTTTTTCTGAGGTAAGGTCACTTAACGTTACCTGGTGACCTGACCTTGAATGACCGGGATCTGAAATTTTCATAGCATGTGCGAAGAAGATGTCGGAGCGGGTGTATCTAAAACAGCGGCGCTACGCGTCGCCGTTTTTTAGATATTCGCGAAAAACCTAGGGGGGGGGGCGTAAAAACTCCCCCCAGGACGGCGCGGATCAAACGGCCCCTGAGACCTCGGGATGGTGCCCCTGAGACCTCGGAATGGTGCCCCTGAGACCTTGGGATGGTGCCCCTGAGACTTCGAGATGGTGCCCTCTCAGACCCGGGGAGAGTGCTCCTTCAGACCTCGGATTTCGGAAAAGTGCCGCTGGAAACTTGGAATGGTGCCCTCGGAGACTTCGAGATGGTGCCCCCAGACCTCGCGATGGTGCCGCCGGAGACCTTGGGATGGTGCCCCGGACCCTCAAGATGGTGCCCTCACCGACCTTGGGATGGTGCTCGCGGAGAACTCGGGATAGTGCCAGCTGAGAACTCGAGATGGTGCCCCGCGGACCTCGGGATGGAAATAAATGGACAATATTAAACTAAAAACTAAAAGACTAAACTTAGCTAAAAAAAACGAGGCGAGGGACAGAAATGGGCCTCCGGGAGACCCCGAAAACGGTACCCTATTCCGATAGACCTGGATGGTGCCCCCTTAGGAGACCTCTGGGTTAAAGCTCCCGTCGGTGGCCTCCGTGATGAATTAAAAAAAAAACTCCGTGATGGGCCCCGGGAGACCCAAGGGGGGGGAGAATGGCCCCCATGCCCCCCCCCCCTCTGGATCCGCCACTGAAATGATCTGACCCAAGACCTTACCTAAAAACGACCAAAAGCCTTCCTTCATTGTCCGAAAACCGCTGACAGTTGATAGCTCAATGACACTAGAGCCGTGCATAAGGAGGCGTGAAAACACTCTCCTCATCTCGATCTATTACGAGAGGACCATGTCAGGGCGTGAGAAAGGTGTTCTCAAAATAGATGACACTGTATGAATGAGTAAATAATTCGCGCCCCGTTGTGTTATTGGCGGACCCTACCACCTGATGGGGTGGTGCAGCCGTTTCGTCCTCCACCTGAGATCTCGGAAAGTTACCGACCGATTTTGAAAATTCGAAGAACGTTCGATAGCCCCACCAGGGAACTACCTTGTTACCAGGTTTCGTTGACCTAGGTGCAACCCATGATGTCACAGGTCAGGTCAAATGTTGCATTTTTCACCCATTTAGTCTAAGGAATGCGTTACAGTCAGTTAACACATCAAATAAAAGGCATGTTATCGAAAAAATCGATGGAGCGTGGTTGCCCAATACATATGTTGCCTAAAGAGGTCACTGATGCCAGGTCAGGTCACAGAGGTCAGGTCACTAAGGGTCACAATATGAACCCAACTATGCTAATTGCTAGGGTCACGTGATACATGTTTTATCGTCAATTTTACATTTAAAATTCAATGGTGTGGGCTAGACGGCCATTGGGGCCGGTTAAGATTGCGTTCTGGTGGAGGTCAGGTCAAGGTTAGGTCAAAAAAGGTTAAATTTCAGAGTTCATATTTTGCATAAAAGGGGTATCTATTCGATGCAGCTCATCACGGGAAATCCAATGGTGGTCTTTGGCTTGCTCTGTGTGTTCTGTGACGGCTAAAAATTGAGGTTGAAAATTTTACGTAATACATTTTGAGAAGTGTTTTTTTTTTTTGCCATAACTTTGCTAAAAATGGAGCTATCGAGTTTAAGTTTGGCATATCTAGAGCAGATAGTTCTATAATGTAGGGTGATCCATAGCCGTGTGACCGAAAATAAATGAAAACTACAGGACATGCATTCGTGTTACATGCCATTGCCAAGTACCATATTAAACAGCCAAATCTGAAGTTTTGATCCATGTATAGCATCAGTCACATACACTTTTCCTTTGACTCTCACACTTCTTTTAGACTGACCACCTCGACGACGGATGCACTCCAGCACCAGAGCCTAAAGTTGGCGATGGCGCGGACGCACCACATTCCTAAGGAAATGGAACCAAAGCAGCTGCCAATGTCATCCTTCAGCCCCAGAATATCCTGGGGACTCTCCTCATACATAGACCTCGGACTTTGCATAGCCCCAGAGGAAAAATTCCACGACGTTGAGCTCCGGCGAGTGTGGCGCCCACCTGACCTCAGCGCTCTTTGAAATCAACTTTCCAGGGTTTGCTTACCATTTTTTGTGCCGTGTTTATCATTGAACCGTGCCCTCTGCTTTGAATTGATTAACGATTATATGAATTGTTATCTTCTTACAACAAACAACAACAAAACACATTTATTAGACATAAAATGGAAATAAGCAAATAGTCCAGGTGGCTATTCTTTGGAGTTTCCCTTGGGTGAAAGCCCTCAGACGTGCAGAAACATCTTTGTGTTTGACTCTCACACTTCTTTTAGACAAGATACTCAAAATGATCACCTCGACGACGGATGCACTCAAGCACCAGAGCCTAACCCTCGCCGGACCTATTGGTTTTCTACATACGCGCCGGCCGAGGGGGGGGGGGGGCGGGGACGACCCCCCCTCGCCGTTTCGCCCCTGGTGGAGCTAGCGCGTCGCGGAAAAAACGAGCGTGTGCGCCGTTACGAGACGCAGAGATTGGTACCCGATTTTAAGGTCCTAGGTCAACCGGTGACCTCTGAGGTCAGGTCAAGTGCCCCAGGGTACGGTTCAGTTTTTGGTGAATAACTTCGCAAAAAACGGCCGCAGAGCCGCGATTTTGGCAGCATCGTGTTCGCCTCGCTCAGGCGCGTCGAATGATATACTTTTTGTTCGGGTCAGGTCAACTTAGGGTGTTGACCTCAGGTCAAGGTCAGGTCAGCACCCCCAGGTCACGAAGTTGGTCGAAAGAGGTCATGTCGCATATCATTCGATTTGGCAGGTCTTCCTGAGTCCATTGGTGGCTTTCTCGACTCGCTAGCTCAATTTGGTCGGGAGTTATTGACGAAAAACTAATATGACCTTGATGACGTCATAAATGACGTCACGGAAGGTCAACATTGCAAAAGTGACGCATCTTACCTTGCAAGGAGTGCATCAAATCACGATTCTGTGTGCTTGAGATAGTTGGAGATCGTTCCCGGCGCCAGAATAGCAGTTTTCATTTTTCCCCATTGACTTATAATGGTGAGGTCACGAAAATGACCTGACCTCATATGACCTTTAGGAAAAATCCGAGATATACAAGTTGTGAGACTCATAATGGATACTAGATCCTGCAAGTTTCATTTCCCTGTGACATCTCCTCTGGCAGTGAGGGCGTTGCGAAGTTGCGACATCTGAAGACCGTGCAGAGGTTCACTTATGACGTCATAGGTCAGTGACCTGACCTGATCCAAAAATGCGGTTGGTGTCAAAAGATGCGGCTTGGATCAAAGGTCAGGTATGCCAAGTTTCAGCTCTCTATCGCCAGCGTGTTTGGAGCTATCGCGAAAAAACCCTATGGGGGGGGGGGGGGCGGGTGCCCTCGGCCGGCGAGGGCTAAAGTTGGCGATGGCGCGGACGCACCACATTCCTAAGGAAATGGAACCAAAGCAGCTTCCAATGGCATTTTTTGTGTTTGCTTGACAGACTGCGTTAACCTATACAAATTACACATTTTTACTTTTTGCTGCGCTGTGGACATCTTGAGCGATACACACTGACCAGAACAAGATAGAACAAAACTTCATAAAATTTTCTACTAGCACGTGAAATTTCACGCGGAAATATGCAATCCTCTTCTCAAGAGAGATCAACTAAATAGGTCACATGGCTATGAATCATCCTGTATATTCCAGCTTTAATTTTGAATGTTGTTGGTATTTTCGGGGTGTTATACTTCTATAGTTTTGATGGTCGAACTAAATTTTTGTTTAGAAATCAGAGTTAGCAGTTTTGTGGTGCTGTTTATTTTACATCTTTTTTATCTTGAATATTTTTTGTTATCTTCAAAACTGTAAGCGTGACAGCTCTTCCCGCTAAACCTTTTATTGGGTCGAAAATGACAGAACATGACGTCACTCTGACGTCATTTGTGACTAACCTCTTATAAGAGCTCTGGAAAAATTTGGTCACAAGGTGTAAAAATGATGCCCGGAGAGGTCTTGAAAGTTTGGTGGCGACCTACGCTATACTTTAGGAGATATCGACTGAAAAGGAGAGGGGGCTGTTTCGCGCCCCCTCCCCCCAACGGGGCTCGAGGCTTTCAGTTGTTGCTCTCACATAACTCTTGGTTATATTACAACGTAGTGGAATTGCAAGTGGCAATATAAGCTTCCTGCCAGCGCCGGACCCGAGTTTAAACATGCAGGCTGAATTTTAACATTTGACTTTAAAATTTTTACCGTTGAGCTTTTTAGAAGTTGTATGAACTGTTCAGCTCCTTTTTTGGTCCATCACAGCGGGCTTGTGTGTCATTTGTCAATCAAAATCGAATTAAAAACTTTTTATTGGGTCTGGTTATCTCGCCAAATTCTTAACTGAATCGTTTAGTAGCTTTTGATTGGGCACTGCCCACGTTGTCTGTCAAACTTTTTGTGTCAACGAGAAGAGGCTGCTGACATCGTTTGTCGCGGTTAGATAATACCAATCCACGTCCCAGTGTGGCTGCTCGATCGCACTTTCCCTGGCCCACCTCTCCCACCAGGCTAGGTTTTGCCCGGCACAGCCCGCACAGCCGTCGCCTCAGTGCCTCGGGCGGTGACCCGTTCAAAGGGGCTCACAATTCGTATGGTGCCGTGGCTCTCAAACCAACACAGAACGGTGAAACACACAGGCTAACCTTCCATATAAGGCGAACGGCTGATTCTGGCGCCGGGGCTTCATTCATGCTAAGGCGCCCAATCACAGCACCGCATTTCAGTTAGTGTCGGGCGAAAAAGCTGCTATGCTCCGCCCCTCCATCACGTGACCCTGCCCTCACGTGGCCTCAGTCACGTGGTGTTTCCACTTCTTGGCGCATGGCGGCGCTAGTCTCGCAAGGGCGGTGGTAGCTTGCTCCCCCGCCGTCCGGGGGTGATGGGTAGCAAGTGCTGGTGACTGTACACCAGAAGTCCCCGGCCGGGCGACCTTTGAAGGCCACAGGCGCCCCGGCGGCTGACCCAGTGTCGCTCCAAACACACGACAGGGACCGCCGACGGTGGCGACGGAGCGCGCGTCATCGATCGACGACGGCATTGACTCGGCGGGCCGACCGGGCCGGTACCGCCACCACCGCCCGCGCGGGATCACCGGAGGGGGGGGGGGGGGCACCGTCGGCAGGGCTGGAGCAGGCAGGGCTCGGGGTCGGAGGAAGGCTCGGGCAGCGGAAATTAGGTTAGATGCGCTGATCAGAGGAGTCTAAAATTGGGAATGTGGGTATGAGAGGGCTGTGTGGGATCAGCTATCTATAGGAATCTTGAAGTCGGCATTGAAACAATAAGAATAGAGACTAACTAATAGCAAGGCTGCGATGGCATACAATGTTTGCGTCGTTGGGCTGTGTTACCTATAATCATAAATCAATAGAAAATGCAAATTAATCAAGCGGTATCTCTAAAGATGTCTGTAAAACGAATAACTAAATTAAGAGTAGCATCAATTTACTAGAACTGTCCACTGGAAATATGTACCATATGATAAAAATATCGAAGCCTTTCATCTGTTAGTTGGCTGTATTTGATTACTTCGGAGCATTCAATGCTCTGCCGCAGACTTGGCTGAAGGCTCACGCTACAGCCGTTAGATAACGGTGAGCAGCTGTGCAGGGCGGCTATCACGAAACGAGGGTAACGGCTGCGGGGGCCATCAGTTCAGCACGCGGATAGCGGTCGAGGGGCAGTTACCCCGCACAGTGGGCCAGGCGCATCAAAAAAGCGGAATTAAGTCGAAAATCAACTTCGGTGAAATTCCTGTAATTATGGGATAGAGTATTGTAAAAATGTCCAAAGTTTCCGAATAAGCAAGTTTCCTTTCCCCAATGTCAAGGCAGATAATGCTATAACGTCGCAAAGTAGGACTTACCGACTGGAGATGGAAATGAGAATGACTGCTGTGTACCATTTTCCGTTCCCTCGATTCAAAAGCTCTCAGCGTAAAATCATTAAAGTTATTCCGTACAAAATAGCTTTAAAAAAACAGCCGGTATTTCTGCGCATGTTTCTTGTACTCAAGTTCCCGGGAACTATTTCATGCTTACTAGTAGCGGTGGGGTTTACAGTGCCTGTTCGGAACCGTGGTAGTGCAACGACGCAATGAATTTATATAAGGATATAAAGAAAACATCACCGAACAACACGAAGATATTTGCTGCCTGACTTTCCTCAAGGTGTATAGCTTGCTGCCCGATGCAAATATTTTGCGCATTTTTGCGCGAAATGGACAAATAAGGGTTTAACCCTCGCCGGCATAGGCCGTTTTGCATCCCTCGACGGCACAGGGGGATGCGACCCTCCTCGCGTTTGGCCCCTAATTGAGCTAGAGCCTCGCGGAAAAAACCATCGTGTAGGTCGTCACGAGACGAAGCCAACGGTACCCGGTTTTAAGGTCATAGGTCAAATGGTGACCTCTGAGGTCAGGTCAATGGCCGAAAGTCGGGACCTGTTAGAACGTCGTATAGTGTGGCTGCTAAGGGGTTTTCGGGATGCTGATCACGAATATCATGTTAGTTTTGATCACCGATGATGTCTTCATGCATTTAGGCCAGGTCGGGTCAGCTCAGGTCAGGTCAACCAGTATGGGTCCTGCCGGGTATTCGTAGTAGGTGTCAACCCGCCTCTGACAGCTTCGTAACATGTTACGAAGGCACCAAAACTACTTCGTTAATGTTCAAATGGTTCCTAAATTCGAATTCAGCTCCAAAAACTAGCCCAGAAACATGTAAAACTCGAAAAAATGAACCGAGGTCATCGAAGGTCAATGACCTGACCTGACCTTCAGGTGACCTTTACACCCACCCTAATGCATGGGACCAACATCATATCACATGTTTGAACGCTTGAAACCACGAAAAGACTGCAAACGCGCGGCCAATGCGGCATAGTGCCCGCCTGTCCCAGGCATATGTGCAGCGCAGAAATTAAATAATGACGTCATAGGTCAGTGACCTAGCGTAACCAATCAAATTTGAAAATGGATATCGGATTCGGCTATAGCATGATATTTTACCCTGTAACGAATCATTTTTGGCACCGCAGCTGTGCTCATTGATTTAATTCCGCTTTTTTGAAGCGCCTGGCCCACTGTGCCCCGGCCGAGAACAGCGGCTGTAGGGGCGCGCCCAGACACAGGTGATGGCTGTACAATCACTCAGGGAGAGGTGCTCCAGGTTGATTCGGGTCAGTTGTTTGTGGCCTGATATTAGGTCTGGGCTTGCAGATATGGCGAGTGGTGCCTGTCGTTGGCCTTAGGTTTTAGGCTAATGTGTTACGTGACTGCCAGTATGGGTGATGATCATGGCTGAATAGATGGATTTGGATGGATTGATGGATGGATGGATGGATGGATCTTCTGGATAAAAGATGTGATGCATATTTGGAGTTTGTTTTATATGGGTAAGGGTTCGATACCAACGGCTGAGAACTAAGGTCTGATTTAGTCCGATGCATACACACCGTTTTTGGGTCAATTTCTTGCATTAGCATAATCATGATTGACATAATACCTAATCACAGCGAAAAAATAACACCGAGCGTTTCATTGCTTAACTCTCTAACACACAGACTTAATGGATTCGTCAAAGTACACGTATGAGATGTGATGCAAAAAAATATATATATAAATATATGCAGCCACAAGTCCCGTACCAAGCACCACCTGATTATCCTCCGTCCTTCAACGTTGCAACGCAAGACATCCTAAGCCGCCACTAACCCGCTGAAAATGTCAACAGGTTATTATTGGTCAGCATTTACCGCTTCTTTCGCGTCGAAAATGTTTGGCTCATTAAAGTTTATTGGCTGAGTGAACAGCGGAAAAGTTAATCGACCGAAAGTGGACCACGGCACAAGGTAAATGCCGCAGCGGGACCTTGGGTCAGCTACTCCCATTTCGTTCTTTCTTGGTGCACAGGTTGATCGACCCGCCGGGTCACTTTGTTCAAATGTAGCAAACCAAGCGAGTAGCGACTGTCGGCTGGTGAGCGATGGGGCCATGACTGATATTACAGCCGTCAGATCCAGTGAGCTGTGCCGACACCCAGAAAATTGCAGTTCAGACTGAAAAATAGTAAATGCCAATCGGTTATGAAACTGCTGTGCAGAACCACAGCGAAGAGAAGGCTCGATATGATTCTCTGCATGCGATGGGCTAACGCCGCAAGAAATTCTCGAATGTTTCTAGAGGAGGATTTCACCCAAAGACAAGCACCCTCCAGAGCCTCTGATGAAGCCAATACTACCGTCGCCGCTGCCTGCCACCGGTCGAACTCGATCAATCTCCCCTGCAGGAGTCCCTGCGAACTCGCCCACCGCTGGAGCGGGGTTCCTAGCTTGCCGAGGGAATCCGTCTCAGGCAGGTGACAACGCCCTGCCGACCCGCGTAAGCAAAAATGAGGAGCACAGCTCGAGAGCAGAGCCCGATTGGCGATTACCCAGCTACCTGTGGGAGCACACAGCAGGTAACCAGCCACGCGGCCACCATAACCTCCTTTCAGAACCTGTACACCATGCTGGCTCCCCAAAGGATATGGGAATAATTTCGGGGCTTGTGTCGTTTGCATCCCAAAATATGTTTATCCTCGCAAGTCGTCGGATAGGAGCTTCTCGGCTTCCAGAAAATTCATCCGCTCAGACTACCGCTTCACCCAGCTTCAGGATGTAAAACTCAAAACGCCGTACCAAGTTACACATAAAACAGTGCAAGTGCACAAATGGGCGCATATTGATGCTCGAAACTATGTAATACATTCGCACGATGTTTGCATAAATAAACATTACGATCATAAGGATCAAAGTTAGACCATCCGGGTCGGTCAACACACGGCCATCTAAAAGGTCCGTATCAGCTCAAACTCGCTTCTCCCATCAAACAGTCTGTCACACCTTTGGGTGGTTTATTTCTCAGAGAGCTTTGCGACACCAACTGGGGCCGGCCGACCACGTTAGGCCGGTCCGACTACCTACTACAGATCACAACAGCGTGCCGACGGCAGCGCTCACGGCGCCGACAGACACACACACCGACACACGACAGCGCGCGCAGTTGGTCCCGATACAGTTACTTGGTCCCGGCTCGTCACAGACGGTTACATTTGGCACATGGGCCGCCGCCGCCGCCGCTCCGCAGGTGGTCCTGTGCTGGTCCCTCCACAGCAGCAGCAGTAGTGGCAGCAACAGCGGCGGCGGAGCGCAGCACAACGAGAGACGACACACCACTTACATCAATCAACGGCGGGGCCCATTGTGAAACGGGGCTTTACGCGTCAGCGAGTAAAAACCATGTTTGGCGAAAAGAACAGAAGAAACATCTAAAATGTTAAAACACCGGGAGAAGGGTACTAGATACGCAAAGGACTAGAATGTAACACATCTGCGGAGAACAGTGCATAGGTACGGTCACCGTAGGAGATCCAAAATTGGATTGCACTAAAGAGCTCACTGCTTAAATACCACCCGCCACCCTAACAAAGCACAAACAAATGCGGGCCTCCAGCCCGACACAGCACACTGCATATATGACGGTAACGCACGTTGAGGGGGGGGGGGGGCTGGCCAGCTTTGACCATCCGTCATCCAGTTATCCCTGGTCAGGTAACCACTCACTTCAGAGTGTTTTGACCCCAGTGGTCATGCATGGGACTCGATCTGACGACACAGTCAGATTTTCGTTGACTCGAACTTTTCGTATTTTTCGTTGAAAAATACATCGAAGGACGCTGTAAAAGAGAATCATATCCGGATATGAGGCAGCCACTGGATTCAAATCCGAATGCTCTGACCCGACCAATGACATCAAGTTAACGTAAAATAAATAAGATCAAAAGTTGGTGATAAATGGAATTATTTGCATATCAATTAGGTACCTGCTATGAACGCTAATCCATCCACACGCCGTCAAGCCAACAAAAAGGTTTCACAAGCATAGCGGGCCAGGGAGACAGTCGAGAGAAATCTGTTCGTGAATGAACAGTGCCTTCCGAACACCGACAGTCTCTTCACTGTCACACTTGCCTTCCTTCCCAGCCTTTTTCACATTTTAATTCGAGAAGCCCATGGGTAATGTTCTTGTATCTCACGGTTCTTTCTTGGTTCTTTCATATTACATATAATAATGTGCTAGGTAGGTACCGAAGTTCAGGTTTGTGTTCAAAGTTTGGTTATATTTTTGACGTATTCCTTCATAGCTAAGATCTTATTATTTCCTTACGCCTCTGAATAACAAATATCTTCCTTTGCTAATCTTCAGGATCACCTTCTCCACCCTCAAGCGGTGTGCGATCCACTATCGCCCGATCCCTCTCCTTCCATCTCGTCTTCCACTGCCCTCCCCCCGACTTCCGCTGCCACGTCCTCTCTGACCGTCTCCCCGGCCGGCGCCTATCGCATCAGCGCCAGGTACTCCTCGCGCGTCTTGGGGTCGTCGCGGAACACGCCCAGCATGCAGCTGGTCACCGTTTTGGCGTTAATCTTCTGCACGCCGCGCATCACCATGCACATGTGCGTGGCCTCGATGGTGACGGCCACGCCGCTCGGGTTGATAGCCTCGATGAGCGCGTGCGCGATCTGCTTGGTGAGCCGCTCCTGGACCTGCAGCCGGCGGCTGTAGATCTCCACAATACGCGCCACCTTGCTGAGGCCGAGCACCAGGCCGCGCGGCAGGTAGGCCACCGACACCTTGCCCATGAACGGCACCAGGTGGTGCTCGCACATGGAGAACATCTCGATCTCCTTGACGATCACCATCTCGTCGTGCTCCTCGTTGAAGACGGCCTCGTTGAGCACCTCCTGGATGGTCTGGTCGTAGCCCTTGGTGAAGTAGAGCAGCGCCTTGGCGGCCCGCTCGGGCGTCTTGAGCAGGCCGTCGCGATTGACGTCCTCACCGAGCGAGGTGAGCAGGTCCCGGTAGCTGTCGGCCATCCTGCCCACCAGCTTGTCCTTGGCCGTCGGACGGTGGTCCAGCTCCAGGTCGTTGTGGAACATGCACTTGGCGTGCGCCAGCGAGCTGCGCCGCCGCACCAGCGGGCCCATCACCTCCTGCTGCTCGCCGTCCTCGCCGTCGACGCTCTTGTGGCGGCCGTTGGAGGCATCACCGCTCTTGTGGCGGCCGTTGGTGGCATCACCGCTCTTGTGGCGGCCGTTGGTGGCATCACCGCTCTTGTGGCGGCCGTTGGTGGCATCACCGCTCTTGTGCCGGCCGTTGGTGCCCTCGGGACGATCTCCGTTCATGGCTGCACCGATTCAGACACTAGCTTCTCTCACTGATCACACCACGCGCGTAACACTGGGCCTCAGAGGTCAGCTCTGTGCGCCAGACAATTCCCGATAAACAACGCCACAGATTAAACAGAGCCCAGGCGGTCTGGCTGCTGTGACCTCGGACGTCTGGCGCGACTGCTGGAGCAGGCGGCAGCGACTGGCGCGAGAGGTGTGCTCCGACCGGCCGCGCGCCTCCCACTGACGTATCGACCGACCAGCCGCTGCCGACGGCGTGCCGAGACTGTTGCGCCGACCGGGCCGGGCGGCGGCCGCTGCCTCCGGCGGCGGTGCGGCGCCTGGGAAAGGCCCGCGCCCCTGTGCGGCCGGAGAGGGACCGGACTGCGGCGGACCGATCCGCCCCACACGACGACAGCACGCAGACAGCTCTTCTGGCACATGTCAATGTCAGCGGCCAAGTTCGTGACAGGCTCCAGAGAACTGTGTCATTGTTCATAAACGGAAGACTGCTGAGCTAATCGGATTAGAGTACGCACCGAGTACGTGTTTTCTAGACGCCTTTGGATTTGATTGGACGTGACATCTAAATGGTTTTTAAGATACATATTCGCAAAAACAGCGCCGCCGTTTTTGCATTCGAATTTTTGCATTGAAAAACTTTAGGGAACGGGTGTTAAAACGCCACCACCACTTAGATCAGCGCATTACGTCCCTTCATCTAACCCTCCAAAATTCATCCAACTCTTGAGTTCTCTCCGAAATTCTCTGGATTAGTTGCGCTTGACTTAACAAATGCGATTGGCCACGCTAGTCTGGAATTTCAGCCCACGCTAATGTCGCGGGCACCGTCATTTGCATCGCCACCCAACAGCCACGTCAGCCACAAATTCACGCCTTCCAGCCGGGCGCCGGCTCCATTGGATTTCCATTTGGGCCATTTCGCTGCCCGTGTCGGCCCGTCACATGTTACCCCGCCGCCCGCTCACGTGACCCGGCTACCAGTTCGGGCGCCGTAACATATGCCGACCACGTGACCGTCCGATGGCGCCCCCTCACGCCGGGTACTTAGGGAGGCCGATCGGTAACGGTGACAGCGCGGGACCGGATGGCCTGCTCAATGGCCGCTGCCGATGGCGAGACGCACCATTAGGCGGTGTGGCGGCGGCGGGACACAATGACCCCCAGCGTCACAATGACTCCCTAACCCCCCCCCCGGGGGGAGAGGTTAGGGAGGCCCCCCCCCCCCGGAGAGGGAAAGGAGAGGTCGGATATCGGTCACGGTTCACTGAGCACAGGCAATATGAGGAGGGGTCGCAACGCAAAACGATATTGTGAAAGTCGGTAATGTTTTCCAACACATGTGTGATAAGACCTCATTTGAGGGAGCTTGCTGCTTTTTTGACACTCAATCTAAATCCGGTAGAGTCAGGGGTATCGCAATTCGTATCCAATTGTGAATTCACTACAACACTGTCGGGAACAAGCATCCCGACTCGCTACTTACTGGCCGGCGCTAACGTAATCCATCCTTTTCCAGTCTGATTTAGTCGGACCGACCAGCCTCGATAGCTCACGTCACCCGGAAAGGCCTGCGAAGGTCGGAGGACTGTCCGAGTCGTCTGGACTGGACAGCCCCGATCTCTGACACGGTTGTGAGGTGACAAGTGGCAGCTCTACGAAACTCGCCGACTCGTTCACTGACAACGACCGTCCCGCCAGGCCCGTCCCAGCTGGACTAGCCCTGGCACGGCTTTGTGCCCAACAGTCTGAGGGTGAGAGCTTTCCACTGGCCAGGACCATTCGGTTGGCAGCATGCCAGTGTCACCCCCATCAGCGAGATATCCGGTTGTGTTTAAATAGAAAAACACAATTCTAACGAATAGTGGAAGTCTATTTCAAACAACCTGCGGTTAACCACCATCCTGCCGTCAGTGGCCCCAACACCGCACCAGACGGAGGCACCAGGTGCCGACCGGCCCGCAGATGGCGGTAGCAACGGCGGCCAGCCCTGGATACGGAGTTTGGGGTAATGTGAGATAACTAGTCCTGCTGACCGTCCGCCGCCCGGCTACTGAGGTTCATGCTAATCGTCATTGTTGCACGCACTAGTGCCACGAATCCAAAATCGAAAACTAGTGCCATTGATTGGGATCAGATGTAGACAAACTAGGTGGCCACTGCGGTCATACAGCCTTGGGCATAGGTGTAACAGCACCTGACAAGCAATGACGCCACAGGATGCTGATAGCAGATAGTGTTATCAATACCAGCACTATCAGCATAGCTGGGTGCTAAATGAATGCATAGTTTGGTGGAGAGGTGCCCAATGCATTACCATGCACTACAGTGCCTACTTATGCACAATGTAAGGCATTAATATTAATGCCCTAAAAGTATGCCACAGTGGCTGACCTGGGAGCACTTTCAGTCCCATCAAGTGACACTGCTTTAGGTTCAGATCTCCAGGCTCTTCCTCAAATGCACACAATATCCAACATGAATCAGGTGAAAGCATGATTTAAAATTCAGAATTGAAAGGAGTCTGAGAGCCATGCACAACTTCTTGCACCATTCATTCATTGGGTGGGTGCATTTCATCCTGATCTTGCATGGTATTGTTTTATGGTGACAGACTACAACAGTGTAGCCATTTTCTGAAAATTATCAAGAAATAAAATGCCTAGGAAAATCAAAGGCCATAAACTTGCCATACATAATCAATAAGCATATAACAATTATCAAAACACACTGTCAACTATATCAGATGAAGAAGATAAAGATGGATGAAAATCACTTTCCACATTCAGAAAACTGCAACTGGAAGCATGGAGTCATGTCCTGGACTGCCATTCATAGCCCAGCACATAACAAGGTTGCTAGGCTTGGCACAAAATAATCCATATCACCAATGTCCAGCTATGTGCCCTTGTATCCAGCTGCTATTCTTGAAACTGGCGGGTGCATATTTATGATCATGTCTTGTGGGGATAATCACACTCTAATCAGCAAGCCTTGGACAGTGAAACAAGCTCCTCCAACTTGCTCAATGCTCATGCTCTGCCTGGATCCTGTTTTGCAGTTGTGCATTTAAAGCTCATGTTTACTGCATTTCATTTCCACAGAAGGTACCAAATATGAATCCATTACCTTCTCACAAATGGCTTGATCCACTAATTTGCAACAACTTCCCTTGACCATAGGTTGCTGCCAGCAACTTTCTGTCATTATTTACCATTCATATAATACTTTGTCAACCTAGCTGATGCCCAACACTAGGGATGATAAGAAAGATCAGAATAGCAGTTCTGTCAAGCAAAGTATTTCAAATTACTCAAATTAGCAAATGATGGTCAAAGCACCTGCGCAAGTGCGCGCGCACTATTAGTTCATTGTTTATCAGTATGCTTCCGGTTCAGCCATGTGTAGCCCAATGTCATATCCCTTCTGTCATTGGAGAACAGCATGCCAGTTTATAATTTATATAGCCTTCAGCATGCCCACATCTACGTGAGCCTCAACTTGAAATGAAAATCCGAGAAACATAAGCAAGTCAGCAGGATTGGAGCGCTGACATTCGACAATAAGCCACAACCAATCAGTGCCTTGGCCACTGCTTCCTCAGCTCTTGAGTTTGAATAAGAGTGGTGTTCACTGGCACCACAAACTGCTGAGTGCGGTGTGTGCTGCAGGCTTGGGGTAGGCAGTTCTGACATCACGGCTGCGTGCGGTGGCCGGTTGGGACCGGCCACAGCGGCCACAGAAGACCGACGTAGGGACACAGTGGGCGGAGCTTGAAGGCTGTGTACAGTCCAACCGCACACAGTACCCGTAAACAGCCCTAAGGACAAGGTGTGTGAAAAAACATTTAAACTTAAAAGATCGAAAATGGAAGATTTAATACCTGAAATGCATTTTTAAATTCAACTATTAACAATCATATCGATTGAAATGAAGAAAGACTTTGACTGGTTTTTAATTAGGCTTTGACTTACCTTGAATAGGTGTCACTGGAATTCATCAAGATAAAATATCCAATTTTCTGGCAAAAGGCAGCTCAGTTTCAAGAAAGTGAACAGCAAGCACGGAAATTATAAACCAAACATATCTTCGATTCGTGTGTTGGCCTTCAACCTTCTGTCGTTGCTGTCAGAGGCTGTCAGAGCAGAGCCGTAAGTCGCAACATAACTTGAGCTAGCCCTGCACCGCCGTGAAGAAACTAAAAGTGATCACTATTTACTTTGCAAATAAAATCCCACCCAATCCCACCACAACTCGAACTTTTCCCCAACGCCTCCAGCCTGCTACGCCGTTGTCCTCGTGACTCATCGGATTGTGGCCTTTGTCTTGGCCTTTGTGTTTGTTGTGAAGCGACGATCATGGCGACAGTAGTCAGCTGTTCGCAGTGGTTTTCCGCTGAATAATTTAGCTGCTGCGTCCACCAAATTAGAGCTGCCGGCTCTTTCATTGGAGCGGGTACGCAAATCTAACATCCTTACAAATTTCCGATTCCCGCCAAGGGAAACTTTTTGTTTTCTATTCCTTGTAGCTCCGTAACTCGCCTTTTAACAGCGTTCACAGCTTAAAAGAATGAAATACCAGAACTGAATTACTCAATTGCTGGTTTCGACTGTCATGACCGGGAAATGGCTGATATTGATAATGGTGGTATAGGGTAATGTTGATGTTGTGGAATTAAAGAACCAATAATACTTCATGCTACGCAAACCGAATCCTTCCATTCGAAAAGCTTCCATTAAATTTCATTTACCATAATGCATGAACGGTTGAAGGTCCGCGTGGCAAAGTCGCAGTAAAAGTGGAGGCTAATTGATAAGTGAATCTCGCATCGTATCATCTCAACTCGAACTTTTCAAACGTCAAACACGGGCCACAATCTACGAAATGCATTTCACGATTAGTAAAAATATAAGTGGCTGTTAAAATCACCACGGCGATATAATACAGTTTCAGCGCAGGACGCCCGCGTAGGCAGCACAAGCTTCACGAAAGCCGTCCCACCGTACGGTCGGGAGGGCGACGCCACTCCTCGCCAGGAGAGCGGCAACAGCGGGGCTGGTGAGACACCTCCGTTGCAGAGATGCAGACTCCTAAACACAACTCTCCAGTTCCAATATCACATGATCGGCCTGTAGCGGTCGAAACACACCGCGCCAGTCCAGCCGATCCTTCGGTAGGCATCTACGTCACAACCAGCACAGCTGCCTGGAGCACCCCCTCCCCTCCCAGTTTGTCAGAATTGCTGTTACGGTCCCAGGAGCACAACACGAAACACATACATACCAGGGCAGAACTATAAGGGCACGAGTCGCGTTAGGAGCTCTGTCACACATCTGGCGCAGTACAAAGAATAACACGGAGTCATGGACTGAACTCAGTCGTCTCTGAGTCGCAGCTGAGTCACGGCAGAGTCACGGCTGAGTCACTCAGAGTCGCCGCTCAGATATCGAGCAGCTCAGAGGCGTCCCGGAGAGTGGCAGCGTCCGTGTTGACCAGAAACATGAGTCGGAACTCCTCGAGCACCGAGAGCTCGACGCTCCACAGTTTCTGCGTGCGGATCAGGTTGTTGAGCACGGTGGCCCGCTCGAGGTCGAGCCAGCGCTGCAGGGCGTCCTCTCCCTCAGTCAGCTCCAGGTCGGCGGGCCCCCAGAGCAGGAACTCTAGGACGGCGCGCGCGCGGCCCAGCGCCGCCGCGTCCTCTCGCAGCAGCAGGTTGGCCAGCAGCTCGAACGCGTTCAGTGAGGGCACGTCGGGCACGCTGACCCCGCGGCCGTCGGTGACCCGCTCCAGCGCGTCCTGGACACCCAGCATCCGCAGCATGACGGCCAGAGCCGCCTGACAGCCGGTCAGCTTCTGGCGGCCCTCGTAGTTGCCGTAGACGGCCACCAGGCGGCTCTGCGGGTCGCCCTCGGCGTCGGCGGCCACCAGCTCGCAGAGGGAGCGGTCGACGAACGTCTGTCCGCGCGCCTGCAGCTGCAGCAGGTGGTGGACCGTCTGCAGCAGCAGCAGACACACCTGCTGCTCCTGCTGCGGCCCGACCACCTCCGGCTGCGCGCAGACCACCTCCCAGAGCGGGCGCACCGTCACCGGCGGCAGCACCCACACCGTCGCTGTAAGAGAGGGAGACACACACAGCGGGGTTAGAGGAATACTAGGAAACACAAGCTTGATTCATCTCTTCATCTCGCAAAGTCAATGCAAGTTTTACAAAGTACAAACAATATCTACCAAGGAAACTTCTCCCTGGCCTCGGTATGAAGTAGACTGTAGAGTCTGTAAATATCTCTCCAACAGCTCTCATTTCATGTGAGCTTCTACACATTCCCTTCTGCTCACCCTGCATGGCGGAGGTGTAGGATCCGGTGCTGGCCCGCGGCAGCAGGTGGCCCTGCACCAGGTCACGGAACATGGCCACCGGCGGCAGAGAGGCGGCCGGGGTGGCCGCCGGCTCACTGCTCAGCATCAGCAGTACCGGCTGATCGCGGTGCGTGGCGCGCAGGAACGCTCGCCGGCCGCACGTCACGTGCGTCTCCGGAGACACCTTGAAGTGGGTGAACGCCAGCGCCGGATTGTGCTCGAGCGGCCGCAGTGCGGCCGGCACCGGCCGCCGGCCCGACACCTGGCGGACGGGACGGGAGTTAGAGCGTGATAGATGACGCGAACTATAGTACCGAGATCGGCCATCTGTAGCAGTTACCATCCGCCACTTCAGCATGAGCTTCAGCACGAGCAAAAAATAGCATGGAGATCTTGAATCGTATAGCATAAAAATAGGAAAGTCCTTTTTATGAAAACACAAATGGCAATAAACGAAAAAATCGATGAACAAACGGACGGCAACCGAATCAATATTTATCGGGGAACGGCCCACCACCCGCTGAGGTTCGCATTTCACCCGCCCCCGCCGACTGCGAGCGAGGCTCTCACGTGGCCCACGCACAATTTCTCCGTCTGCTCACGAGTCTGCCGGCGGCGTCCACGATCGACGGAGTCACTCTCACCACCCACCGTCTTCGTAACCAATCCTGCCCATCGTTCACCAGTCCCCAAATACCACGTCTCCTAAATCACCCAGTTCGTATCACCCAGTGTCCCGTCGTCACCCGTTTATCCGGCGTGCCTCTGTCACCGTAAATAAAACACCACCCGTCCCTGCACCAAATGTCATACCTTCCATAGTACTATCTCTCGCTCACCAGTCACTAACACCACTCCTCTGTCTCACCAACCAGCACCCACCATCCCCGTCACTAGACCGATCACCCGTCCACCAATCATCAAACACCACCAGCGCACCACTCAGTCACCACCCACGCCTCAACCCGTCCCCCTCCATCCCCCACTCCTCCCATACCTACCTGATCTAGCAGCTGCAGCAGCGCCTCGTGGTTACTGGCGGTGACGGCGTCGTAGTTTTCCTCCAGGTTCGCATGTACAACCGACGTCTGTTTGCGGAGGCTGACGCGCGACGGCCGCTGACGCGGCAGCTCGGCGTCCGCGCCTGCTGCTGATGCTGATGGTGACGATGATGTGGGAGGGGTGGGTGGCAGCGGCGCCTGGCGACACACAGACGGAGAGATGTCAGATGGGTGGGGCTCATACCGGTGGGATGGATACGAGATAATGTGGAGATCGGTAAATGCCTAAAACAGACACGGGTGACGCCTGGGTTGGACTGATGGGTATGCTAAATATAAATAGCTGTAATTAACTATATAAGATTAGATATAAATAGCATCGTAACACATCCGCTTTGGATAAATACAGATGGTTGATCATTTAGATGATCACATATCGACAGAAGAGACAACTTCCCAAGAAGCTGAGCATAAGCAAATAAGCAGCAAAATATTTAAACGATGACCAATCAGAACAGTGTTAGCACAAGGTCAAAAGTCTAAAAGTGAGAATAACTACGCTTCAGGTAGCGACAGGCAGACAGGACTTGCAATTTGCATTGTCGCGGACGGGAAACGCTGCCGAGGTGGCGATGAAAGCAGATGCATTGGTCACTATGCATCCGCATTTACATGAGGTCATGCTCGTGCTCATCACACTTGCCACGGCTTGCCGGTGTCCATCTCAGCTTTCTTTTGAGATAAAACCAGAAACTGCCCATGCGTTTCGATGGTAAAATAAGACACGTAGCCTATAAACCGAAAAGGTGAGCAAAACACTTCCCGCATTTCTTTTCCATACCCAGGCTTTCTTCGTTTGCGATAAAACCAGAAACCGCCCATGTGTTTCGATGTTAAAATAAGAAACATGGCCCATAAACCGCAAAGGTGAACAAAATGCTTTCCGTATCTCATAACCGTAAACCCGTCTGGCTGAGTATTTTATCTGCTTATATTTTCCGCCGAGCGCCGTATAACGGGGATCATGACCACCCGCCCAAAGAGCACAGCCACGCCCGGTCGTGTCTAGGGGTTCGAGGCGGCCCGGGCGTTCCCACAGCGGGTATATCCGCCCCACCCCGTCCGTGGGAGCCGCTCGTGGCGTCCGGGATGTCCCCGGCAGCTAACGAGACACGACCGAAGTCAGTCCGGTCGCCGGCGGCCGGGGCTGGTGCCTGTCCGGTCACACGAGCCGTACCCGTACTCGTACCTGGTTCGACGGCAGGCCATTGGTGGGAGAGTCCGCCACCGTCGGAGAGGCAGACGACACCTGAGGAGAGAACAAACAGTGGTTATCATAGGCTTAGCGTGACAGTCGTGACATGTGCGGAGCAGCAAATGAAGACTTGGATGTCGAGAACGCACACGATTTCGTTATTAGCGACAACATTATGAGCGTATTTAAGATCACATCAGCCACAGCTTCTCACATTCCAACGTCTTCACAATCGTTACAGTAGTTAAATATCACGTCGTTGCAAACCATACAAGAACTACACTTATCCCTCAGAAGGTCACGGTTTAAACGTTACGGTTCGTGAACCAGGCTTTAGCTTTGCCGGTAAATGCCGTAAGGTATCATAAATTTATTCCACGACTATCCTAGAAGGATGCATGCTAAAAAACGGCTCGGGTGTGCGGAACACTGGCACTTTGTGCTCCTTACACTCCAGTCTGGGTACTTTGACTCAAAGACCACCGCAAATGCCTCTGATATCCGTCATGCATAGTCGAATCTGAATCGCGTGATGGTGAATACAGCTAGAAGAGATTTGGGCCGACATCACGAAAGAGGAACAAGGTTAAAGATCACACTGCTTCAAGGCCAAACGGGGCGAGGAGATGAGAGTGAGACGTGACGTGACTTGGTCTGCTTTGATCTGTTACAGCGCATCACAAACAAAACACACTGCACCGCTCAGTAAACGCGATATAGCTGCATCGATATCGCACCCAGCCTCACAAAGACTGACGAAGGTAGCTGTCACAGCTCACGGTCTGTAAATCACAGCACCTGCGCAGCAAGCCTTAGCCGACAGATGCTCGCAACTTTGCACAACAGCTGATCAAACACGAAATACTCTGCGCACAAAACACACGCAGAGGAGCCTTGTTCAACGTTCAGACAAGGCCGTCACACGAGCCACTGTGTCAATAGAAAAGGCAATAAGCCAGCAATCAGCGGCAAACAGAGGGAATGCGGTCAAATGACTCACAAAGCGCGGCACACAGCACGGCACACGTCACAACGCACACGCTGGCGAAAGCACGCTCACGGAGCTCACGCATCCACATACGTACTAACCTACAATCACGCATCGAGTCGCTCCAATCGGTACACCCACACTGAAAACAAACCTACGCACCGGTATACTAACCGGCCTCGCAGCTACGTGTGCGTTACATAACTACAAACACCCGCGGCGCACGCACCCCATGCGTTTCCTCATGCATTCCGCCTCCTTCGAGTGGCGGGCTCAATTCGCCCGGCGTCTATTGACAATGCCATTGAGAAGGCGTTGACAAGGTATGCGTCAACATACGCTGATAAAGCCTGACAAACGGCGCACGATAGGTGCCCCCAGCGGACACGCCATATTTCTCCGTACGACGTTAGTCAGAGGCATTCGCATATTCCGTCCCTCCCTTGCTGCGTTTTAAGTGTTTCCTGGCCACGACCCACACATGAGTCAGCTCCGAGCGGTGGCCTGTAGCAGTGACACATCTCTAAGCTCACCTGAGGAGACTCGGGGGCCGTCTCTGTCGTCTCGTCCGTCTCAAAGGCCACCCTCAGCCGGGGCGTCTCGCTCCGCACGGAGCCGCCCCGGTCCGGCTTTCGAGGCGTCAGACCAGCCCGGTTCGTCCCTGAGGGAGAGAGGGAAGAGAGGGAGAGAGTCAGAGGGAGGGTAGAGTGGGCGTCGGCAGGGGTGGAGTCACAGCCAACGCAGTCCTGTCAATCAGGATTACCCTAGTCAATAGAGAGGCAAATGGTCAGCTAAGGACTGTTGACCATGCAGGGTGACAGGTCCACGCCGATGAAATCAGGCGTCCAGAGGCCCTCTTCCATCAGAAGTAGGTCAATCAGCACCGCACACTCTGACGCCCTCCGTTATGGGTTTCGTTCCGTGGGCGCTGTCGGCAGCCTGGCTTCAAACACGTCCCGGAAAGCTGCCACCGTCAGCTCCACCCACCCGTATCATTGTCACATCAGCGGCTCATTTCCGGCCAGGTGTCGGGGGGGGGGGGGGGGGGGGGGCTCCGCCGCATCATATGGTCAAACCGCGACGACGTCAAGCGGAGGAGCGGGAGCTTGTATTGAGGATAACCCGGAACACAGGCGAGGCGCAGAGCCACCTGAGTCATGACAATACCGAACAACTAACGGTCAGAGCTCGGGTCAGCGCGCTCCCGATCAACAATACCGGATCAACGACCGAGATAATCAATTATAAATCCACAATAGAAACAACAACGGACCGCCGCCAGGCCAGCTACGGCCAGGAACAACGCACCTCATGCTGGCGAAAACGCGGCATGAGATCATATACCCAGCAGCCGAGCAAGAACAGTGGACATCTCGCTAATGTTACAACTAGACAAAACGTCGTCCTGTCTGAAGCCTGGGCTCGTCTCCTCGGCTTGACATACACGGCCAGACGAGGCCACGGCCAAGTAAGGCTGCCCGTACCGGTGTCACGCCCATTGTCCCCGGCGACATCCGTACGCCGCTGACACTGTACCGACCCGACAGCACATCGCCCACGCCAGGCTGTGACGCCATAGGCCCGAAGTCGAGGTTACGTGGTTTGGGAGACGCCCACCCGCCCACAGGGAGTCCGCAGACGGCCACGGCGGAACGAAGAGGAGAGGAGAGGTTGGGTACGGTTTGGGGTCACAGAACGGTACAGAAGATGGAGAGAGGTGCTGTTCGCACTAACTGACGGTTGGTGAAATATCAAATATTTGATCCAGTAACCAACAAATAGGCATGACTAAAACACCACTGAGTATATGTATCTCAAAACAGCCTTCTTTCAGTCCGTTCCGAAGCGCGCGGACCATGGTCGCGCGGGGGCAGCGGAGGCCCGTCCCGGTCTGGCCGGAGCTGGATTCCAGATGTCAGGCCGGGCGGGCCCGCTGCCCATATTAGCCGAGGCTTATTTAGCCGGGACGGCGAGTGGAGGCGTATGCAGGGAGTTGTCCCTGAGAGATCTACACGCAGATAGCGCCACTAATGCCGGGCTGCTCACTGACGACCATGACGTGGTAAGGCCACTACCTCAGTGGGTTAGCGTAACCACTTGGCTCTGAACTGCGGCGCAGCTGTTTTGGTAACAACTGGTGGTGCCGACATCTGCTTACAAGACAACCTTCAGCGAACAAACTACGAAGATTAGCGGTACAAAAACTACATATCTGAAAAAATAGCTGCTTTTATCGAACAAGCAGAAAAATTACCTTGCGAGTTATTCCACTAAAAATTTAGTCAGTTTCCCTTGAGTATTTCTTGGGATAGGGATAGTGGATATCAAAGCTATCGTAGTGGAAATCAATGATATCTAAAATATCAAATCAATTCAAAACTAATTACGACTGAACGTTCCACTGACATTCCGTAGCTACCGAAGCACCATTCGTGGTTACAGCTGAAGAAAACTGAATCATTAATTACGTGTCTGTTCACAAATGCACGACATTGCGGCTCCGCGCCCAAGACGGAATTAAAATCAGTCTAATCGTGAGAAGTGATAACGGATGTCGTCTGTGTTTATCCAGCAGTGCACGTTAATTGAGCACGGTGACTCAATGACGGCGACCACGTCTTTGTGACTAGGCCAGGAGCACCAACCCAGGTCCGGCAGACTGAATGTAGGGACACAATAATGGGCATTGGTCCCAATAAACACAGAGATAGATTCAATTGATTGGTGCAGTTGCAATGCTGAATCGTTTGCAAACAGCAGCCAATTCAGTACAGGGGAAATCAAACAATGAAGCGAGGGAAGGAGAGAGGGGGTGAGAGAGAAAAATGAGATAGAGAGAATGGGAAAAAGAGAGAGAGAGAGAGAGAGAGAGAGAGAGAGAGAGAGAGAGAGAGAGAGAGAGAGAGAGAGAGGGAGAGCGAAAAAGAGAAAGAGATGAGGAAGAGAGGAAAGAGGGGATGAACGGACAGAGCCTGAGGGGAAAATAAAGAGATCAAATATGTGAAATCTAACGGGTGTCGACCAGAGGACAAACCCAGTACGGTAGGAGAAACGGAGAGATTCCCGGCCCGGCCCGCCTGTCCATCCCGCTGGAGAGGCCGACCCAGACAGACAACGGGAACACCGGACTGGCCAGCGGTGACGTCATGTCCCCGGTGGCACGACCGGCCAATGAAACACTGATCAACGACAACAGGCGGCTCAATGGGACCGGCTCATGAACGATCCACCGGCAGACGCGCCCGGCGGATGGGCGACAGCCGACAGATGATATTGGTGTCGGATGAGCTCAGCACGAGGTCACCTTGGGGTTCACGGGGTCAAATTGAGGTGACACAGGGGTCACAAAATTCATGGACGTCATCCGGTGGTTGGGACGCCGGCGTATTAGTCAACTTTGAGGTCAACAGGTCAATAACAGTCGCTCCAACATACCCTCTGAGGTGCACTCAGTTGACACGGGGTCACCCGACTCCCCACATACCTTCAGTCTCAGCTGCCCCCATCTCCCAGAGATCACAACACCCACCAGATGCCCCTATCCCCCTCACGTGTCCTCTGAGATATCCCCATGCCTCTCTAATACTCATACCCCTCCCATATCCCTCTCCCTTAGGCCACTTACCGAGGTTGGCGTACTCAGTCTCGCGCGGCGCCGTCACCCGGTCGGCGGCGGCCTGCAGGGGCGGCGGGGGCCGCGTCGGCGGCGACAGCAGCACCGTCGCCGCCGACACCTCCGACTGGTCGATGGAGGAGGTGCGGCGCGGCGGCGGCGGCGGCTTCGGACGACCTGGGGAAGGAGACAGGGCCAGGTCAGCGGCGCGTGCGGCGGGGAACAGTGCACACTGGGCCGATCGCCAGGTCCAGCACGACGTGAGTAAAAAAATCGAACTTTGTGGATGTGCAATGAAACCTATACCAATTTGTTCAAAAATGATCATACTACATTGCTGTGGTCTTTGTTTTCCAACACAATAGCTATTTCATGGCGAAAACTCAGCTTAAACACGAACTTCGGAATCGTTTGGAACGAACTCGTCCCCCGCACTCATCGACAACGTATCTTTGATCCACGAAAACAATCACAATTTGAGGAGGAATTCCACATTTATATACATCAAACGATAGCTCCGGGTCTTAAGAACACACATAACCACATGGAAATGGCGAACTCTCACTTGGTTATGATGTATTGGCACCGCAAAGATGTAAAGACGAAAATATAATTTCACATAATTGATGTCACACACAAATAGACTTTTAAAAAAAGTACCGCAGAGTACCGCTTCGAAAATCTCGCTACATGTCACTAATTCATTGCACTACAAGATCCAACAGTCATTTTTTGCGACTTTTTGCGACTTTGGATGTAGCAGCCAAACATCAACCCGCGCCGGACCGGTGCTCGGCGTCAAACGCGCCGGGCCGGGAGGTGTTGATTGAACACTCCACTTCTAACTCGGCTCTTGGGCCACATAGCGACACGTAGTAAGTGGCACTCGAAAGAGCGCCCGAAATTCCAGATGGAGTAATTAGTCATTTCTAGGTCAGGTCAAAGGTCACGTCACCAGAGGTCATCAAAGGTAAAATGTTGCATATATCAACATTTCTCGAAAACCTCGGGGACCAATAGAACTACATCGTCGCGGAAAAGTGCATTCAATTGCTCTTTTAGCGGTCTTTCTGAAATAAGCCCTCAGATTTGGCTTAACCCTCGCCCCTAGTGGTGTTTTTCCAGCCGCGAACGTATAGAAGGGGTCCGTTGGACCCCCCCCCGCCGTTTCGCCCCTGATCGAGCTAGAGCTTCGCGGAAAAGACGAGCGTGTTGCCCGTGACAAGAGGAAGCTGATAGTACCCAATTGTAAGGTCCTTAAATCACGTCTCATGCAACATGACCTGATGTTCCTTTACGGTGTGTTTCACGGCCACATTGACTGTCCTCAGCTGCTACATCAGTTTCAGCTGTCGACACCTGTCAGACGCAACAGGTCCCACGTCCGTGAAGTTAGCGTCGTATTCCGCGACGGATTCAGCGTCGAGTCCGAATTTCAACTAAACCCAACCTATCCGATGCAGTTTGGGACGCTGATTCCGAATATCGTATTCATTTCAAATTTCAAGGTCATCTTCAAGGTCAAATCACGGATTGAAATTGAGACCCCGATTTTTCCTACACCGATCGTCCGATCCGATTTCTGAAGGTCGCATTCGAAAGCTAGGGTCAGAATCTCGAATTCCCTAATATATACCTTATTAAAAATATTTGACCTTCAAGGTCAAATCACGGATTGAAATTTTGAGTCCCCCTATTTTTTCTACAACGATCGTCCGATCCAATTTCTGATGGTCGCATTCGATAGCTAGGGTCAAAATCTCGAGTTCCCTAATATATACCTTATTAAAAATATTTGACCTTAAAGGTCAAATCACGGATTGAAATTTTGAGTCCCCCTATTTTTTCTACACCGATCGTCCGATCCAATTTCTGATGGTCGCAATCGATAGCTAGGGTCAGAAACTCGAGTTCCCTAATATATACCTTATTAGAAATATTTGACCTTAAAGGTCAAATCACGGATTGAATTTTTGAGTCCCCCAATTTTTTCAACACCGATCGTCCGATCCGATTTCTGATGGTCGCATTCTATAGCTAGGGTCAGAATCTCGAGTTCCCTAATATATACCTTATTAAAAATATTTGACCTTAAAGGTCAAATCACGGATTGAAATTTTGAGTCCCCCTATTTTTTCTACACCGATCGTCCGATCCAATTTCTGATGGTCGCAATCGATAGCTAGGGTCAGAAACTCGAGTTCCCTTATATATACCTTATTAAAAATATTTGACCTTAAAGGTCAAATCACGGATTGAATTTTTTTGACCTTAAAGGTCAAATCACGGATTGAAATTTTGAGTCCCCCTATTTTTTCTACACCGATCGTCCGATCCAATTTCTGATGGTCGCAATCGATAGCTAGGGTCAGAAACTCGAGTTCCCTATTATATACCTTATTAAAAATATTTGACCTTAAAGGTCAAATCACGGATTGAATTTTTGAGTCCCCCAATTTTTTCAACACCGATCGTCCGATCCGATTTCTGATGGTCGCATTCGATAGCTAGGGTCAGAATCTCGAGTTCCCTAATATATACCTTATTAAAAATATTTGACCTTAACCCGGCACCGCCTGGGCTATTTCCGTACCCACATCAGCCTGGGGGGGGGGGTCGGATCCGACCCCCCCCCTGTTATCTCGAGAACCAATGGTCGTATCGAGCCCCGCGAGGCGGCGTTCGAAAGGTCTCTACGAGACCTTCCCAAAGCACTCTTAGGATTTTAAGATTGAGGTCAACTTTCGGGTCAAGGTCAGGTCAAAGGTCAAATTCAGGGGTTTTGCATGATTAGGCTTACGGACAGCGGAATCGATAGCTGCTGCTCGAAACTCACCACAAATGACCTCAAAGACATAGTGAAGGTACCATGTGCGTATAGGGGTCATACTAAGTACGGGTCAAGGTCAGGTCAGGTCACGAAAGGTCACGGTTTTCACTTTCTGCTACATGGGCGTGCGACACATGTTTTATGGCTTATTTTTCACGCCAAATCCGATGGTAATGGTTATATGTGACCCCAAGTCACTGTGCTGGTGATAAGTGTGCATTGAAAGCATAAAAAATCGTTTATACCATACATAACTAAACGAGGGCTAAGAAAAAAAGTCAATTTTTAAACTTTTTATTTTTGACATAAAAATGCACTTTTCTAGACGAGCTTTGTCCCAGGAATCTAGTTTTCACATGCGATGTTCAGAAGTGCCTCTAATTCGCGAAAATGCTTATGACGTCACCATGCCCTATGCATGTTGGAGTTATTTTTTACAATTTGGGGGTCAAAAATCAAGATAGAAAGTTGAAATTTGGGACATCTAATGTTCTAATAGAGCTCTATAACATATATTCCGGTTTTTTGGAAATTCTCAAAATTTTGGATTTTATAAGCTGTTTTCCAAAAAATTTAGTTTTTTGAATTTTTAGGGGTGAAAAACGCATTTTATGGACAATCCGAGATAGCCATTTTAAAGAACTCGTTGAGCTGCGTCTTTTCATGTCCTTAATTTGCAATTTGCTTAAAACCTCGATTTTTGGCGATTTTTTTAAACATTTACCATTTTTTGACTGAGAACGCCATGTAGTTACATCACTAAAATCGGTATATCTCAGAAATTTTTGAATTTTTTTTTCTTAAAAATTGCACAGGAGACGTCAAATTGATGGGGGAGAAGGTATGCGAAGTTTCAAGTTGATAGCGCAAGCGGTTCATGAGTTATTCAAGAAAAACGGAGGGGGGGGGGGTCGGATCCGACCCCCCCCCCCAGGCGGTCGCGGGTTAAAGGTCAAATCACGGATATTCAACCTTAAAGGTCAAATCACGGATTGAAATTTTGAGTCCCCCGATTTTTTCTACACCGATCGTCCGATCCAATTTCTGATGGTCGCATTCGATAGCTAGGGTCAAAATCTCGAGTTCCCTAATATATACCTTATTAAAAATATTTGACCTTAAAGGTCAAATCACGGATTGAAATTTTGAGTCCCCCTATTTTTTCTACACCGATCGTCCGATCCAATTTCTGATGGTCGCAATCGATAGCTAGGGTCAGAAACTCGAGTTCCCTAATATATACCTTATTAAAAATATTTGACCTTCAAGGTCAAATCACGGATTGAAATTTTGAGTCCCCCTATTTTTTCTACACCGATCGTCCGATCCAATTTCTGATGGTCGCATTCGATAGCTAGGGTCAAAATCTCGAGTTCCCTTATATATACCTTATTAAAAATATTTGACCTTCAAGGTCAAATCACGGATTGAAATTTTGAGTCCCCTATTTTTTATACACCGATCGTCCGATCCGATTTCTGATGGTCGCATTCTATAGCTAGGGTCAGAATCTCGAGTTCCCTAATATATACCTTATTAAAAATATTTGACCTTAAAGGTCAAATCACGGATATTCAACCTTAAAGGTCAAATAACGGATTGAAATTTTGAGTCCCCCGATTTTTTCTACACCGATCGTCTGATCCAATTTCTGATGGTCGCATTCGATAGCTAGGGTCAAAATCTCGAGTTCCCTAATATATACCTTATTAAAAATATTTGACCTTAAAGGTCAAATCACGGATTGAAATTTTGAGTCCCCCTATTTTTTCTACACCGATCGTCCGATCCAATTTCTGATGGTCGCAATCGATAGCTAGGGTCAGAAACTCGAGTTCCCTAATATAAACCTTATTAAAAATATTTGACCTTAAAGGTCAAATCACGGATTGAATTTTTGAGTCCCCCAATTTTTTCAACACCGATCGTCCGATCCGATTTCTGATGGTCGCATTCGATAGCTAGGGTCAGAATCTCGAGTTCCCTAATATATACCTTATTAAAAATATTTGACCTTAAAGGTCAAATCACGGATATTCAACCTTCAAGGTCAAATCACGGATTGAAATTTTGAGTCCCCCTATTTTTTCTACACCGATCGTCCGATCCAATTTCTGATGGTCGCATTCGATAGCTAGGGTCAAAATCTCGAGTTCCCTAATATATACCTTATTAAAAATATTTGACCTTAAAGGTCAAATCACGGATTGAAGTTTTGAGTCCCCCTATTTTTTCTACACCGATCGTCCGATCCAATTTCTGATGGTCGCAATCGATAGCTAGGGTCAGAAACTCGAGTTCCCTAATATATACCTTATTAAAAATATTTGACCTTAAAGGGACCCTCCCACCTTAACATTAGTTTTGAGTTGAGATAGCCAAGTTTGCGGCCAGGCTCAGAAACCACCATTTATCTTGGTCGCAACCCCCGCAGCTTTATGGTGTTCAAGAAATTCCTTCCCTTTACTTGCAGGGTGGGACCAGCGTGGTCCCTATCTCTTAACCATTACGGGAATCTGATGACGTCATCAGGCTTTCGAACGTCCGTTAAATGTTTGACTAAAACGTTTTGTACCACGCGGTGGTATATGCTGCTTTGCGCGCAACAAATGCCGCACTTTCAAATAAAGTCGCTAGGAACAGCGGAGATCCCAAAAAGTAAACAAAAGTAAAAGTCTAATATCTTGAAAACCGGTGAATATTTTTCGATGAAATTTGGTAGATATTCGTTTTTGCTCTTTCTGAACCGAGCGACATCACTTTCATGCCAATTCATTAACTTTTTTGAAGGTGGGAGGGTCCCTTTAAAGGTCAAATCACGGAATGAATTTTTGAGACCTCCAAGTTTATCAACACCGATCGTCCGATCCGATTTCTGATGGTCGCATTCTATAGCTAGGGTCAGAATCTCGAGTTCCCTAATATATACCTTATTAAAAATATTTGACCTTAAAGGTCAAATCACGGATTGAAATTTTGAGTCCCCCTATTTTTTCTACACCGATCGTCCGATCCAATTTCTGATGGTCGCATTCGATAGCTAGGGTCAAAATCTCGAGTTCCCTAATATATACCTTATTAAAAATATTTGACCTTAAAGGTCAAATCACGGATTGAAATTTTGAGTTCCCTATTTTTTCTACACCGATCGTCCGATCCAATTTCTGATGGTCGCAATCGATAGCTAGGGTCAGAAACTCGAGTTCCCTATTATATACCTTATTAGAAATATTTGACCTTAAAGGTCAAATCACGGAATGAATTTTTGAGTCCCCCAATTTTTTCAACACCGATCGTCCGATCCGATTTCTGATGGTCGCATTCTATAGCTAGGGTCAGAATCTCGAGTTCCCTAAAATATACCTTATTAAAAATATTTGACCTTAAAGGTCAAATCATGGATTGAAATTTTGAGTCCCCTATTTTTTCTACACCGATCGTCCGATCCGATTTCTGATGGTCGCATTCTATAGCTAGGGTCAGAATCTCGAGTTCCCTAATATATACCTTATTAAAAATATTTGACCTTAAAGGTCAAATCACGGATATTCAACCTTAAAGGTCAAATCACGGATTGAAATTTTGAGTCCCCCGATTTTTTTCTACACCGATCGTCTGATCCAATTTCTGATGGTCGCATTCGATAGCTAGGGTCAAAATCTCGAGTTCCCTAATATATACCTTATTAAAAATATTTGACCTTAAAGGTCAAATCACGGATTGAAATTTTGAGTCCCCCTATTTTTTCTACACCGATCGTCCGATCCAATTTCTGATGGTCGCAATCGATAGCTAGGGTCAGAAACTCGAGTTCCCTAATATAAACCTTATTAAAAATATTTGACCTTAAAGGTCAAATCACGGATTGAATTTTTGAGTCCCCCAATTTTTTCAACACCGATCGTCCGATCCGATTTCTGATGGTCGCATTCGATAGCTAGGGTCAGAATCTCGAGTTCCCTAATATATACCTTATTAAAAATATTTGACCTTAAAGGTCAAATCACGGATATTCAACCTTCAAGGTCAAATCACGGATTGAAATTTTGAGTCCCCCTATTTTTTCTACACCGATCGTCCGATCCAATTTCTGATGGTCGCATTCGATAGCTAGGGTCAAAATCTCGAGTTCCCTAATATATACCTTATTAAAAATATTTGACCTTAAAGGTCAAATCACGGATTGAAGTTTTGAGTCCCCCTATTTTTTCTACACCGATCGTCCGATCCAATTTCTGATGGTCGCAATCGATAGCTAGGGTCAAAAACTCGAGTTCCCTAATATATACCTTATTAAAAATATTTGACCTTAAAGGTCAAATCACGGAATGAATTTTTGAGTCCCCCAATTTTATCAACACCGATCGTCCGATCCGATTTCTGATGGTCGCATTCTATAGCTAGGGTCAGAATCTCGAGTTCCCTAATATATACCTTATTAAAAATATTTGACCTTAAAGGTCAAATCACGGATTGAAATTTTGAGTCCCCCTATTTTTTCTACACCGATCGTCCGATCCAATTTCTGATGGTCGCATTCGATAGCTAGGGTCAAAATCTCGAGTTCCCTAATATATACCTTATTAAAAATATTTGACCTTAAAGGTCAAATCACGGATTGAAGTTTTGAGTCCCCCTATTTTTTCTACACCGATCGTCCGATCCAATTTCTGATGGTCGCAATCGATAGCTAGGGTCAGAAACTCGAGTTCCCTATTATATACCTTATTAAAAATATTTGACCTTAAAGGTCAAATCACGGAATGAATTTTTGAGTCCCCCAATTTTTTTCAACACCGATCGTCCGATCCGATTTCTGATGGTCGCATTCTATAGCTAGGGTCAGAATCTCGAGTTCCCTTATATATACCTTATTAAAAATATTTGACCTTAAAGGTCAAATCACGGATTGAAATTTTGAGTCCCCTATTTTTTCTACACCGATCGTCCGATCCAATTCCTGATGGTCGCAATCGATAGCTAGGGTCAGAAACTCGAGTTCCCTAATATATACCTTATTAAAAATATTTGACCTTAAAGGTCAAATCACGGATTGAATTTTTGAGTCCCCCAATTTTTTCAACACCGATCGTCCGATCCGATTTCTGATGGTCGCATTCTATAGCTAGGGTCAGAATCTCGAGTTCCCTATTATATACCTTATTAAAAATATTTGACCTTAAAGGTCAAATCACGGATATTCAACCTTAAAGGTCAAATCACGGATTGAAATTTTGAGTCCCACGATTTTTTCTACACTGATCGTCCGATCCAATTTCTGATGGTCGCATTCGATAGCTAGGGTCAAAATCTCGAGTTCCCTAATATATACCTTATTAAAAATATTTGACCTTAAAGGTCAAATCACGGATTGAAATTTTGAGTCCCCCTATTTTTTCTACACCGATCGTCCGATCCAATTTCTGATGGTCGCAATCGATAGCTAGGGTCAGAAACTCGAGTTCCCTAATATATACCTTATTAAAAATATTTGACCTTATTATATACCTTTTTAAAAATATTTGACCTTAAAGGTCAAATATTTTTAATAAGGTATATATTAGGGAACTCGAGTTTCTGACCCTAGCTATCGATTGCGACCATCAGAAATTGGATCGCACGATCGGTGTAGAAAAAATAGGGGGACTCAAAATTTCAATCCGTGATTTGACCTTTAAGGTCAAATATTTTTAATAAGGTATATATTAGGGAACTCGAGATTCTGACCCTAGCTATCGAATGCGACCATCAGAAGTCGGATCGGACGATCGGTGTTGAAAAAATTGGGGGACTCAAAAATTCAATCCGTGATTTGACCTTTAAGGTCAAATATTTTTAATAAGGTATATATTAGGGAACTCGAGATTTTGACCCTAGCTATAGAATGCGACCATCAGAAATCGGATCGGACGATCGGTGTTGAAAAAATTGGGGGACTCAAAAATTCAATCCGTGATTTGACCTTTAAGGTCAAATATTTTTAATAAGGTATATATTAGGGAACTCGAGTTTCTGACCCTAGCTATCGATTGCGACCATCAGAAATTGGATCGGACGATCGGTGTAGAAAAAATAGGGGGACTCAAAATTTCAATCCGTGATTTGACCTTTAAGGTCAAATATTTTTAATAAGGTATATATTAGGGAACTCGAGATTTTGACCCTAGCTATCGAATGCGACCATCAGAAATTGGATCGGACGATCAGTGTAGAAAAAATCGTGGGACTCAAAATTTCAATCCGTGATTTGACCTTTAAGGTTGAATATCCGTGATTTGACCTTTAAGGTCAAATATTTTTAATAAGGTATATATTAGGGAACTCGAGTTTCTGACCCTAGCTATCGATTGCGACCATCAGAAATTGGATCGCACGATCGGTGTAGAAAAAATCGGGGGACTCAAAATTTCAATCCGTGATTTGACCTTTAAGGTCAAATATTTTTAATAAGGTATATATTAGGGAACTCGAGATTTTGACCCTAGCGATGGAATGCTACCATCAGAAATTGGATCGGACGATCGGTGTAGAAAAAATCGGGGGACTCAAAATTTCAATCCGTGATTTGACCTTTAAGGTTGAATATCCGTGATTTGACCTTTAAGGTCAAATATTTTTAATAAGGTATATATTAGGGAACTCGAGATTCTGACCCTAGCTATAGAATGCGACCATCAGAAATCGGATCGGACGATCGGTGTTGAAAAAATTGGGGGACTCAAAAATTCAATCCGTGATTTGACCTTTAAGGTCAAATATTTTTAATAAGGTATATATAAGGGAACTCGAGTTTCTGACCCTAGCTATCGATTGCGACCATCAGAAATTGGATCGGACGATCGGTGTAGAAAAAATAGGGGGACTCAACATTTCAATCCGTGATTTGACCTTTAAGGTCAAATATTTTTAATAAGGTATATATAAGGGAACTCGAGATTCTGACCCTAGCTATTGAATGCGACCATCAGAAATCGGATCGGACGATCGGTGTTGAAAAAATTGGGGGACTCAAAAATTCAATCCGTGATTTGACCTTTAAGGTCAAATATTTTTAATAAGGTATATAATAGGGAACTCGAGTTTCTGACCCTAGCTATCGATTGCGACCATCAGAAATTGGATCGGACGATCGGTGTAGAAAAAATAGGGGGACTCAAAATTTCAATCCGTGATTTGACCTTTAAGGTCAAATATTTTTAATAAGGTATATATTAGGGAACTCGAGATTTTGACCCTAGCTATCGAATGCGTCCATCAGAAATTGGATCGGACGATCGGTGTAGAAAAAATCGGGGGACTCAAAATTTCAATCCGTGATTTGACCTTTAAGGTTGAATATCCGTGATTTGACCTTTAAGGTCAAATATTTTAATAAGGTATATATTAGGGAACTCGAGATTCTGACCCTAGCTATAGAATGCGACCATCAGAAATCGGATCGGACGATCGGTGTTGAAAAAATTGGGGGACTCAAAAATTCAATCCGTGATTTGACCTTTAAGGTCAAATATTTTTAATAAGGTATATATTAGGGAACTCGAGTTTCTGACCCTAGCTATCGATTGCGACCATCAGAAATTGGATCGGACGATCGGTGTAGAAAAAATAGGGGGACTCAAAATTTCAATCCGTGATTTGACCTTTAAGGTCAAATATTTTTAATAAGGTATATATTAGGGAACTCGAGATTTTGACCCTAGCTATCGAATGCGACCATCAGAAATTGGATCGGACGATCGGTGTAGAAAAAATCGGGGGACTCAAAATTTCAATCCGTGATTTGACCTTTAAGGTTGAATATCCGTGATTTGACCTTTAAGGTCAAATATTTTTAATAAGGTATATATTAGGGAACTCGAGATTCTGACCCTAGCTTTAGAATGCGACCATCAGAAATCGGATCGGACGATCGGTGTTGAAAAAATTGGGGGACTCAAAAATTCAATCCGTGATTTGACCTTTAAGGTCAAATATTTTTAATAAGGTATATATTAGGGAACTCGAGTTTCTGACCCTAGCTATCGATTGCGACCATCAGAAATTGGATCGGACGATCGGTGTAGAAAAAATAGGGGGACTCAAAATTTCAATCCGTGATTTGACCTTTAAGGTCAAATATTTTTAATAAGGTATATATTAGGGAACTCGAGATTTTGACCCTAGCTATCGAATGCGACCATCAGAAATTGGATCGGACGATCGGTGTAGAAAAAATAGGGGGACTCAAAATTTCAATCCGTGATTTGACCTTGAAGGTCAAATATTTTTAATAAGGTATATATTAGGGAATTCGAGATTCTGACCCTAGCTTTCGAATGCGACCTTCAGAAATCGGATCGGACGATCGGTGTAGGAAAAATCGGGGTCTCAATTTCAATCCGTGATTTGACCTTGAAGATGACCTTGAAATTTGAAATGAATACGATATTCGGAATCAGCGTCCCAAACTGCATCGGATAGGTTGGGCGTAGTTGAAATTCGGACTCGACGCTGAATCCGTCGCGGAATACGACGCTAACTTCACGGACGTACAGGTCCCCAGCTCTTTGGCATGTGCCGTTTGCTCGAGTGGCAACGATAAAAAACAATACCTTCTGCCGTATCCCATCGAGGTGCAATGAGCTTTTAAGAGACAACACATCTCTAGACTTCTTTTATTCTCCGATATCAGTGTACAAGGCCTCTGCAAGGCTCCATGCTGCACGAGCTGGCTCTTATTGAGCTTTTGTCCGTCCGAAGGGTTGCGTGTATTTATATAGATTTATCTTAGGCATGACTTCACCTGTAACCGGGTTTTATCTGTACCTGTTGGTGATGAGCAAATAAACATAAACATAAACATAAACATAGGCTAATGCGAGCCGACATACGCTGAATCGCGATTCCGGCCAAACATGGTCTCGAAAGAAGGTCACAGGTCAAAGATCATTAAGGTCAGGGTCATGAAATTTTCAGGTTAGCTGTAAAAGTGGTTATCGCGAGGGTACTGAAAGTTTCGTTGCGATCGGCCGCTTTTTACGCGAATTACTCGCGAAAAAACCAAGGGTTCCGTTCGAAGATTCAGGCCCTGTCGCGCTAGAATGGCATATCGGCCCACTGTGCAGTGGCTGGAAATGGGTACAGAGGTTCAGTCAGCGACAGCCGGACAGTGCGTCATGTGCCCATGATTCAACTCAATTCCCACCAGCAGCGACCGTCGATAGGCATGAGATTTAACTAAAAGGCAAACCTGCCGAATAGTGCTATTCATATTTGCAGAAACTCACATACAATACGGCATGAAGACACGAACAGCCACAACTTTCGTTTAGGCATATCCAAGACAAATTGGAAATTGGATCTACACTATATAGGCTATAGATTCTGAACAGGAGAGTCGTGTTTTACTAGCTCGCCACCTGCGAGAAAACACCCATAAAAGCAAAACGGTGACGAAACACGGAACAAAGTCATCAAAGCACGCCACTGATCCGTGTCAAATTTCCCATCAATAGCCGCACACACAGCGACCACACGCTGTTCATCTCTTTCGCACTGTTTGGGACCGGCGGGCAGGCGAGCGGAGAAAGGAACCGTCCAAACATGATGGATCCATCCGCGGCCCGAGTGGCGCTCTCCAGACTAACTCGGCGCGCCCGTCCGCACACTTTCCTGGCGGACAACAGAACCGAGCCGTCACTGGCCTGACGCACGTCACAATCGGAGAAAAGCGTGCGAACCAATTGGCCAATTTCGTCACTGGACCGTGGCTCCGAGTTATTCCCGGTGAAAACAGCGGCAGATGGTAGAGTACCGACGGCTTTCCGTTGTTTTCATAATTTTCAACGGTAATCGCCAGTTCTGGGAGCATCTGTTTGGACGGCTCACGCTTACACTGTCTTCGCTCGCGTAATAAGAACATCGTTTGTGGTAGCCATGTTGTAAAACTTCAGGGAGGGAAACGCTTGGTAATTACGCCAGGCCAGTTGTTTACATTTACATAGGCACAACGTTTGTAGCTTTCAATCAAGGTATAAGAGGACTGTTCCTTTTCAAATAGCCGCTGAATATTAGAGCGATTCAGACCAGGGATATCGTAGGAGACAGACAACACAAAGCAGCCTTTAGCAGCATCGGTCAGACGCTGACGCCCTATACAACACCAGGTGCCTAGCCGCCCGACCCAGCCCGGGTCACCCACTCAGCATTCCAAATCGGCAACTCATGAGTCATGATTATAGTCCGCGTCTGCTCACCGCGCCGACCGGGGGATGACCATTTACCACGGCGGCTGACCGGCCGCGACCTGTGCCCGCTCGCTGACCGTGGCCGGGCCGACCCAGATGCGCCGGCCCCGCCGGGTCGGCCGCACCGGCACCGGCACTGGGTCGGGAACGACTGCCTCGTTCCCAGTCTGAGCACGCCGGCCAACAAGGGCGTGCGAACGACCCGCCCTATGACCCGACCTGGGCCGCCGCTCACACCTGTGCCGGCCGAGTTGCCGACATTGCGGGTATAGGCGGGTAACTGCCGATCGGCGTGGGGTGACCCGTGGGTGTGACACAGTTGAAGTACATACAGCGGCCGAGGGGCATTGGGTACGAACATCAACTAACTCTCTAGACCCGGCGTCACAAGCACTGCTACCTGCTAAGAAGGTAGGTAGGTAATAGGTATGAGTATCTCTTGAGACTTGAACCCTGGCATTCACACGAGGGAGAAAACGATAGGAGGCCGGGCTAGGGATGGAGACCAGCTCTTCTGACCTTTAATCGTCCGTTGACCGTTGGTCTGGCGTGGGTCCAATTACCTTTCTCTCTCCCTCTCTCCTCTATCTCGTACGGCATGCAAACAATGGTCCAAATGTCAAAGTGGTTCCTCACCGGCCGGACAGCCGGCTAACACGCGACGTTTTAATTGCCTGGATTGCCGCTCCGCTTCCTGAGGAATCTCCGGCCACAAAATACCGTGCCGTCATCGTCGCTAAGCCATCTGTTGTGTAGATCAATCGCTCCAAATGGCTCCGGTTTGGGAAGTTCTCACATCGACAGAAAACGGTAAAAACGCTGTGACGACAGCGCCCCAACACGCCAGGCTGGGCCGGTGGGAGGCGGTGGAGGCCGGCCCTCCCCAGATGACCGGCACAGACGTGAACTGCAGGGATAAGGTGATGAGTTCAGAAGCGGTACGAGAAAAAGCAGCTACGTGACCGTCATAATCCACCTGACAGTTGAATGACATCGCAACAGGTCATGATCTGTGGTGGAGCGGCATATTCAATCCAGTCATGGAGCATTGGACAACCACGCCGTCTTGCCAATGGGGCCATCCAGTCTCTTATCAAGAAGCTGCCGAGCTACCCACGTGCGACATACTCCGTCCCCATGCCGCCATACCACCATACCATACCGCCACATCCCCGCCTTCGTCATACCCGCCGCCGCGGAAGTCGCCGCCGCCACCGGTGCCGCCCTTCCGCCGCCGCCGCCCGACAGCCGCGTAACCGTCCCGTTCCCATCGGTCCGCTAGCGTTTGACAAACGATCCACACCTGTTGACAGTGGGAAGCGGCGCGGTCCCGGCGTCCGCCGATAGTCCCGCCCCAGACGCATCAGACAGATGTAACAGTCTGACGCAGACTGGAAAATAACAGTCTGAGGAGCTATGCCTGCAGACTGAAAGTCAGTGGTCTCTGCTTTCTGATCGGAAAGGACAGCCTGCAGCCTGCATCATCCGGCTTTAATGGCTTGAGTGAACATGATCGTTGGCTCCTCAATTTGCAAACAATGGAATGAGCCTGAGCTTTAGAGGATTGATACGGAATGACCCTCGTTGCCGGTTTGTTCATTTAACAGGGACTGAGATCGATAGAACATGATGATCGGTTGACAATGTCTCCTCGTATGTCACAAATGACCTCATCATACAATCTCCAGACAGCAAGACTTGAATATCATGACAGACTGACTGTCCAGTGGCTATTTAAGTCAGCCAGCTGCCCCTGCAGTCTGATCGTTGTGCAGGCTGAGCAGCTCATCTCTGCGGGCCGGCGGCCACACGCAGCCGGCGGCACATTCCAGTCGAGCTCAGCCCATCTCTCTACCGCTCCCGAGGAGCTCCGGCGGGCCCCGAGGGCCGGGTACATCCGGCACCGCAGGGTAGCCAGAGCATCGCGGCCACAACAGACGGGCAGCTCTGCAAAAACCGGCGGCCCGCCGGCCAGCGCCCAAGGCCACAGCTGATCCGCCGTGCACGGGCGCCGGGTTCAGACCGCCCCGAGTGGCAACCGGTGGCCAGGCAGCGCAGCTAATCCGTTAATAGTCACGTAGTCCGAAGAAGGGGGCGGCATGGCGAAAAAACCGGCCGGGCGGCGGCACGAAGGGATGACGGAACGTCCAGAGGTGGCGGCGCCGAGCGCTGTCTGCGGCCGACGGGCGGACCGGAGCGGCACGCAACAGCGACAGGTGGACATAGAGGGAGAGGGAGAGGGAGAGGGAGAGGGAGAGGGAGAGGGAGAGGGAGAGGGAGAGGGAGAGGGAGAGGGAGAGGGAGAGGGAGAGGGAGAGGGAGAGGGAGAGAGGAGACAGAGGGAGAAAAGACCGGAGACAAACAAACACCGGCAAATGATCACGAAACTGACCACGCATGATGCAAAAACCAAATCACCGGCAATAAGAAGTCCCACTTCTGCTCGACCCTTGGACCCCACTGCTTTCCCCCGACCGGAGAAATTGCATTCGCACACGCGCGCCGGCCGAACGCGCATCAGAATTCGGCGGGCGACCCGCGCCATGGAAACGGTGGCCGATGTCTGACCGGTCGCGGTTGCCACGTGCCAGACAGCGCGACAGCGAGAGCGCTGCGGCACACTTGTGGCTGCAGGGCCACTCCGCCAGCCGGGACAGCTCTCGCCGCTCGCAGGAGGCACGCATATCGATGGCATTCCTCCGCAGGCTCCCTTCGAAAAACGGCCACTTTCCCGCTCCATGGGGCGACGGCAGCCGGCGCTGGAACGGGGTCAGGTACCGGCGGCGCGGGTCAGCGCTGCGGCGGCCGGCAGCGGCGCACTGCATACAAAACAGGCGCGGCCAAGTGGCACACGGCGGCCGCGGCGGAGCAGAGATGCACCTGTGAGTATCAGACCCACCACTTGCGCTCGGGAATCAGTGACAGCTCTGTGAGGGGATGATTGACCGGCAGCTGGTAGCCGTCATCGCTCCTCGGCATGCGTCAGCACTCAGCAATATCGCGCGGCCGTCAGAAAAAGCTAGGATCCGTCAGGCTCTGTCGGTAATCACTAGCAGCATCCACCGCCGTAAACATTCTGCCAGCAGTCAGCAGTAGCCAGCAGCTGTCAGAAGCAGCCGCATCATCGCTGACAAAGCCGATCGGGCTCATCAGCCTCCGGCCGCAGCCTCCGCACGCATCTGCTCGTCGCCAGGAGCCGCACACAGCACGCACGGTCCGCAGGTGACCCAGTGAACGTGGCGGTCGGCCGGCGACCCCGACCGGGCGCGGCGAGTGACGGTGCACCCTGCAGACAGCGCACCGCTGCGCCGGCACCGCTGGCCGGCCGCCGGGCCGGGTCGCCGCCCGACACACATACCGGCCTGATATGATAATTGATTCACCACTTGCGCTCTGAGACAGAGTGAGGCGGGTTAAGGCAGGTATAACAGGAATCTTGGGTACAACCATACGATCGAGCAGCTCATAGTGCGTCGGGTCAGTTTCTCGCCCGAGTATTCGAGCTCCGTCGAATCGAGGTCACCCATCAGCGCTCCCAGACGCCAATTATCTCAAATAATATCGAGATGCCATCGGGCGTTTTCATGTGAAGAGTTATGCGGCCGGGTCGTGCGGAACCGTTCGGCGGCCACTTTGTGATGGGCGTGTCGGCGCCGGGAGCTCGCTCCAAGCCGGATCGGCCCCAGGCAGCGCGGCGGCAGCGTGACATCAGCGACCAATCAGTGAGATCGCTCTCCAATCAGCCGCACAACCGCAGGAAATCGACCGGCCCGGCCAGGCGCGGCCGGCGCAGCGGCGCTCCGCACCTCCCAGGCCCCGGGCGCCGCTCCGAGCCGCCTGGGCAGCCCGGGAGCACCCCGAACCGCTAGGAGTCGCTCAGGCTGCTGCCCTCTCCGGTCTAGCCACCCGATCCGCCGTATCCGAGCGACGCCCACCCACCATAGCGATGACGGCACTCTGACCGCTGCGACACCCAGCCGTGACCGGTGCGCCGTGACTCGTGAGTCGACAAAACTCGTGAGTCGCGGTCACGGGCCGACACTTATGTCCGAGTGTCGTGGCCTAAACGGATCGCCGACTCGCGGACCAAAGGACCCCGGATCAGACCGAGCGACAGGGCAGACGATGGTGTCGCCAAGGAGAGAGCGAGTGACTGCGGACCCCGTGAGCCAATGGCGACTGATTGTGTCCATAGTTTCGTGGATTGGCTAGAGTGGCGGCAATGTGGACACTCTGTGAAACGATGACACCAACAAAGCACGCGACATACAGCAACGAGCGGCGCCAACGATGGATGGCATGCGAGCACTCATGGAACTGGTAGTGAAGAGAGGCAAATGCTCACGCCACGTCAGCGTGCTCTGTGCAGCAGCCGCGGTGACGAAGGCGACGAAGATCGATCTACAGGCGGAGCAATAGCCACCGATGGGCCGCCGTCCACCCATGGTTGACGGCGGATGACTGAGGGCCTGATCAGGGCGATACAGGGCGATGGGACCGGACAGGGCGATGGGCGATGGGTGAGCGGGCCGCCGCGCTCTGACGCTAATGGTGTCGGTGCGCGCGGCTGTGGGGACCGCCGCCGGGCCCGTTCGACAGTGACTGATGCCGTGCGCCGTCCCGGGAGAGCGAGATACCGCCCGTCGCTCGGCCGCCGGAGTCGGGGTCAGCCGGCCGTCCAGGGTCAATGACACCGCCACCCAGCCGCGACTGCAGGGTGTCGAGTGTATGCCCAACGACCGAGTCATCGCATAGTCCGGGAATGACGAGGCAACCGACTCATGAGCCGCGCCCAAGGCATCATAGAACTATCTATCCCGTTCGTTTCTAGAGATGGAGAGGGATAGAGAGAGAGAGAGAGAGAGAGAGAGAGAGAGAGAGAGAGAGAGAGAGAGAGAGAGAGAGAGAGAGAGAGAGAGAGAGAGAGAGAGAGAGAGAGAGAGAGGGAGAGAGAGAGAGAAGAGGGGGGAAGAGTGAAGGAAGAGCGCGGAAAGTCCACAGGAAGTGGAGGCACGCGTCGGTGAGGCAGCAGCGAGTGCGCACTCAACCCAGCAGTCTACCGACACCGAGGCTGGTTAGACGGTGATTTATCGGTCCGTGCGTAGCCATGAGCCTGTGACGGTGCAATACGCGCGCAGTCGAGATTTTTAACATCCACCGCAGTCCCCCACTGCTACAAATCGTTTCATAGAACGCTATGGATTTTGGGTTCCTAATGCAGTCTGGAGGAGGATGCAGGACTGATCTGTGTTTTCAATGGCTACTGTGAGCCGATAATATACCCTGAGCCGATCAGGGCTCAGTCTGTGCCCATTTTCAGATGGCATAATCTAGCCGGCTGCCGCTGGTTTCAGGCAAGTCAAATATGGTCACTGGATATCCGCGCTGGCGCAGCAACAAGCCGCGATATTCCTCAAATCACCCGCCTGGCTGGTGCTTGGTAGCATCTTGTGGTTGACAATTTCCATGTAATGACCTATTTGGTGTCATGTGCACAATGACCTCTGCTCGCTGACCTTCACCTCCCGTTGCCGGACACAAACCCTCCCCAGCGACCTCCCCGTGCCGACCTTCTCATGGTGACCTCAGCAGCCTCAGCAGTCCGGGTCAACGTCACGGTCGTATACCGAGCAACCCGTTACAAACGCGGCGGCACGCTGCTGAGGTGGGCGCCCGTTCCGCTTGGATGACCCGGCGCGGCGCGGCCCCACCCTGCTCCGTGCAGACGACCGCGGTGAGTGGGATCAGAGTCCCGGACCGCCGACCGTGGTCATCGGTGGATACAGGGCGCGGATACCGGCGGATACAGGGTGCGGATACCGGCGGACATAGGATACCGACACCGGCGGGCACAGGATACGGACACCGGCGGGTTGATGGATTCATGATGCTAGAGTACAAAGCAACAGTCAACTGACGAGGTGTGGTCCCTCAGCCTGTGTCTGAGTCAGGGACAGTGAACCAATTCCTCACCTGCCCGTGCATTACCATGGCTCTCAAAAGCTCTGGAGGGCTCACCCAGAGCCCTCCGCTCTTCCCGCGCCGTCTCCCGCGGCTCGGCGCCTCTCGCGCCGCCGCCGAGACCCGGTTCACGGCCAGTATGGTAATGAGAGAGCGTAATTCACGACTGGAATGCCTCCGTTCGGTCGCTGTGACTGCCCCGGGAGAGAGACGCCGGTCCATATGCAGCGGCGCCGGCTATGCAGCACGTAATTACCCAGTCACCTGTTTTGGCGAGGCCCGACACGGAGTGTTTTATTGCCGGTCGATCCGGTGGGTACGGAGAACCAAGCCGGCCCGGCGCCAGAGGTCGGGTCAGGCCGCGGTGCGCCAGGTGTGCTGACGGTGACGCCATGGCCGGCGGTGTGCGGAGGTGGAGCGGGGGCGGCGGGGAGCCGGCCAGACGCATTTCACCCAGATGACGACATGCCGCCGCCGCCGTCGGCCGAGGTCACAGCTGTTGTGGTCGTCTCGCGTCGAGACGCAACGCTCCATTTTTCTAGTCGTGCTCTGCCGTGCACAGTACCGAGACACATTCCCTTCCTCCGCCAGCAGCCGCGGCGATTCATTATACAACAGCAGCCGTTGAATGTGTTATCTCCGTCGCGCTGTTACCTCTGGTGCTGACACTCAATCCCCGTCACCTTCCAACTTTCCCCTGTCCCCATCCATTCCCGCTGCCGTCCTCAGCGTACCCCCCATGGTCCGACCATCGCCTTCTGAGGAACGGGCGCCCGCCACGGTCGGTCCCATACCGAGGTCCCGACCTCGACGTCCTCCCTCTCACACCGCGGCGCCGCTCGGCCGGCGCGGGGCGGGTCCATGTTTGGCCACCTGGGCTGTGACAGCCGGCCTGTTGTCCCCTCGCTCCGACGGGGCGTGTCTCCTGTGTCAGGCACACAGCGCACGGCACCCGGCTCACGGACCGCCGCGCACGACACACACAGCGTACAACTCACGCACACCTGTGTGACGAGTGTGCCCGCCCACCTCCGTACCTCGCCGCCCGCCCGTCCGTCCCTGTTTTGCCAGCGGCCCGTGCAGCTGGCGCAGACGCGCCCTGGCGAAACGTCGCGGCAGACGCGCCCGGCGCCGTGGTTTCGACACGGGTGCCGACACGGCCGCCGAGCAAAAACAGCGGAGAGGGCCGCTCTCCGCCCGGGACGCCCCGCTGCGAGCCGCCGCCGCCCCCGCGCCGGCCCACACGGCCCACACCAGCCTCGGCCGCCCCCGCTCTCCCCTCCGCAGTCTACGGCTAGCACTCTCAGTCACAGACCTTACCAAAGAGGCTTCTATGGATGCATGGCGGTGCTAGACAGACACACCGAAAGAGTCATCTTGCAAAATATTCAAGTGCTACTAGGTAACGCTTACGACTCTCTCGCATGGCCGTTCAACGACCCAGCGCACTTTGCTCAACGACATAACATCCAAGGAGATGGTTTTGACGAATTGTGATGAAGTCGTGACGTGGCTCGGTGGCGACGTGACGAGACGCGTCGGTACCGTGACGACTGGCGCGGTGACTGGCGTGTGGGCAGAGCCAGGACGACAGCCAAGCGCCGTAACAGCGCCGCTGCCAACACCTGCTCCAACACAGCGCAGACGGAGCGGAGAGAAGCCCCTCGAGGCGCATCTCCGAAACAAAGGAGAGACCGGAAGAGGCGAGAGAAGAGATAAGGCGGCAGAGGGAAGGAGATAATGCAGTGCGGGCACAGGATGCGGGTCTGGTGATGGTCGATGGTGAAACGACCGGACGCAAGAGGGGCTTGTTGTGAATTGATTGGTTCATGATCTGAAGGCAAGGCACCGGCCATTCTCCATAGTGCATAGAGCGATACAGGTCGAAGTTGTGTATCTTTTGAATTCCTCGACCTTCAAGGCATCTTCCCACACCGCCCCTTCTGTATTTCGCCCTGTTTGTCTCCCATGGCCGCCCCTCGCGAGCGCCGGGGGCTGAGGGACCACCAGCGCCGCTGCGCCGCCGGGCAGCGCCCAGCTGTCCCGCCCCGGTGGCGTGTGAACCTCCAGCCGGCGACTCCCACTCGTCAGCCGCCGCGATCGGCCGCCAAATTGGGCCTCAAGGTCCCCGGCGAACCCGACCGTCCGCCCTGTGCCGTGCCGCCGAGCCGAGCGGGGGAGGGAGCCGGTCCGGTGCCCGGTCGGTCCGCGCCGTCTGGGGCCGCCGGCGCCGCGGGGACGAGGGAGCTGGGGTGGCTGGTACGGCAAACTGCTGGAGGTGGTACCCTGAGGCTATTGGTATTAGCGATAAAAGTCGGTGGTATTTCCGGACTAGACACACCCGATCGCCTCCACTCCGTCGCTACCGCTGTCTTCACGGGCCCTCCTGTAAAGTCAGCTCGTCAGTTGGCGGCCCGCCGAGGCGTGGCGAACGAGGTCGCGCTTCACGGCGCGCTGCGGCCGGCCGAGGCGTTGAACCGCGCTCAGGCGGCCGACGAACAATGCGCACGTGCCCTCAGCCGTGATGGCTCGATTAAATGGCCACGCACGGGGTCGGGAGGTGTGGAAAACGTCCCGCAGCTCGATGCAGCTCGGGTCGGGGCAGACAGTCGTGAGTGCACGCAGAGTAAAAGTGACCGGTGAGAAAGTGGAAGGTTATAGCCTGCGGTGTATCACGTCTTTGCCAGCCCCGCTTACTTTGATGTGCTTTACGTCAGCAGTAATCGGGTGAGCGTTGAAGGTAGGAGAGACGAGCCCAGTTCATACATTGAGTTGAGATTTGGCTACAGGTGCGGCGCATCATTGAGAACAGATGCCTCAATTCTCAGCCCACAACAATGGCTCAAGGCCATGGCGCAGTCATCTGGCGACCCGACAGTCCCTCGATAGGAAAAATGAGCTGATTTTAAAAGCTTAGCCGAAAATAAGGCGAGCTATGCGGAATGCGCGAGGCGTGGGTTCACCTTTGTTTACCTGTTATTTCCAGCCGAATTTCCCTTTCACCGGAATGTCGTTAATCCGCTTCTAATGCTTTTTACGGTTATATCTCTATTCCAGAGTTCTCCAGCAAAGCTCTCTATCCTCGTTTTATCCCGTCTCTCCGTTCCGTGACATTCCGCCGTTATCTCCTCTCGCGGTCTCTTCCCCTCTGTCTGTTCCCGTGTTCCGCGGTACCCATTTCACACTCCATCGCTCCGGCCATCTGATTGGTCCGTCACGGCGCCCCCGGCTGTCGGCTTTTTGTCCCTTTACCGGCCTGCGGACCCTGTCCGAGGGACCGTCACGGACCGCCGGACCGACACACGGGGACCACACGTGGACCATCACCGCTAGACCGGCCGGTGACCGCGTTCGGACCGGACCCTATGTAGCACGGACCGCAGTCAGGTCGGTCCGCGGTAACATTAGGTCCAGCAGAGACCGCACTGGGAAGCTGTTGACTGCTCCGACCAGCCAGCCAAATTACGATGCGCCGCGCCGGCCGGCCGACTTACCGGCCAAATGTAGGTGCTCGGCCGCCGGCCTGTCTCGGCGCCGACCGCGTAACTAATGGGGCACGGTGGGGCACCATTAACTTACAGAGGGTCGGCGCCCGCCCCTCCCCATCCATCAGCACCCCACCCGGCCGGAATGTCGGGGCTTTCCGCGGCGCCGTCAGAGTCTGAACTCGAGGAGCGCACGGGTCCAGTTCCACTCCGGCGGTACGCCCCCCCCCCCCACTCCCCCGTACCCCATCCACCGCATCCCTGGTGGTCCCCGCCCGGCCATTACTGAGGTCATAGGAACCAATCTTCACCTGCCCTCTGCCCTTGTCTGACCTCAGCTCTCATCAACCGTTTCCAATCGGCACCCCATTTTCCCTTCCCCTCTCTCCCACCCCCCTCTCTCTCTCTCTCTCTCACCTGACCCCCCGTCCCCACCACCCCACACCATCGGAGCTCGGTACAGTCGGTAGCTTAGGGAGCCGCCGTCTGCCGCGCCGGCCGTGCATGGTAAACAGTGCAGCGTGGTCGGCCGAGCGGCGGGTGAACGGCCTACCAATGGCCGTGCCGCCGGCAGCCCGAGAGGAGCGCCCGGTGGACCGGGAGCCGGAGCTGGGCGACCCAGCCGGCCACTGACCAGCGCCCAGCACCACGCTCAGCACCCAACGCTGAGCTCCTCTGAGCGGTCAGCGCCGCGGTCAGCAACTCAGCGGCGCCCAGCATCCCCGACGGTGGCAGTGATTGGAACGTCGTCGGCTGTGCCCTCGCCGTGAGCGGCGGAGGCTAGACGGCGCGCGGCGTGACGGTGTCGGGTATCGGTATGATCGGGCCGCGCTGGGGCGGGGCAGGTAGGGAAAAGCCGGGTCCGTTCAGGCCAGTCGGCTGATCAGGGAGGGGGAGGGGAGGGGAGGGAGGGACAGGGCGGGTTCGGAGCTCCCAGCGAGACACCGCCGCCCAAGGCGCTCCGGAGATGCTCTCGATCTTCGCCAGCTGAAGAATCTGGCCAGGTGGGATAGAGCGAGAGAGGAGGAAGAGAGGAGAGAGGAGGAAAAGACCGGAGCGCGCTGGTTGGAGGGGCGTGTCTTGAGACCGGCGGCCGATACAATAACAACGTAAGAAAGGAGAGATAAACAGAGGGAGATGAAGAGAGTGAGGGAGAGAGGCGCGAAGAAAGCGGGCGACTTGTAGGAAACGATGGATGTGGAGAGGCCGCTTTCTAAGCCCTCCTATGGAGCATGTGAAATAGAGTGGCTTAGAAAGGCGGCGATGAGGATTTGAATAATCCGGAGATCCAGAATGACAAGTGGCGTGAGGTCATTAATCATTCTGTTGTTTCCACCAAAGTATCGCGTCTCACAACAGACGTCAGGGCTGGCGACTGGAGGAGACAAGGTATCACCTCGACCGACCCAGCGACCTTTCGGCACGCCACAGGCCACGCGGACACCGCTGGCACGATAGCATCGCCTCCGTCCGGCCGGTTAGGCGGCACGAGGAAGAAATTCGCCACCGCGACGGTGTTAATCCCCAGGCGACATTATCTCACCGACTTAGCTAGGAACAACGGTCTGGGCGGCTGGCGGCCATTTCCGGACCGGCCCCGCACGGGCGGCCAGCACTGTTCCGCTTTCTTCTGCACACCGGCCCACATAGGGCAGATGCCGACAGGGCGCCCGGCGTGCATACACTCACAGCGCTGATTGCAGCCCGGGGCGGGTCCCGACTGCGCGAGATGGCGTCATTATCGGAGCAACGGCGGCCGGCCGGCGGCGTCCCGAGCTCGTTAGAGTGTCTATCTCGGCTCCCTGAGCTGTCAATCACGTACGGCAATCGAGGGATAACGGGTCGATAAAACCAACGCACCGGAATGCATGGGAGCCGGACAACGCGCCGGCAGGAGCGCTGCACTCCGGGCGAGCGCTGTCTGGCCATTTAGATGATAATGGGTTCTGGCGGCGGCGGACAGGGGTGGGGAGCGGGGCCGGATAGTCAGCTGTAGCCTGTAGGGGCAGCTAACTGCGCCCAGCGACCGAGAACAGCAGACACATCGCGTGCTGACGGCCTGTTAATATGCAATTTACGGTCAGATTGCGTGCGATAGTCGGCACTCACCCTCTGAGTTGAACCCGAGCGAGCCGTGCTGCCAAGGAGTGCTGCGCTGGCCCGACGGAGTGCCCGGAGTGCCGGCGGGAGTGCCCGGGGTCGCCGGGAGGGTCGGAGAGGTGGGTGAGGGCCGCTCGGCCGGCCGGGCACTCGACGTCAGCGGACCCTGGGGGAGACAGAAGGCGCGGGTCAGAAATGGGGCATCGACCAGACGGTACCGATCAAACGTGAAAACATATGAAAATACGAGTAGACCCGACAAACGAAACACACGTCTTTCATTCACTCATTCATTCATTCGTTCATATATTCTTTAATACATTCATTCATTCATTCACCCATTCATTCATCCATCAATCAATGCCCGGACGGCCCTAGAACCCATCATTCTGTGTCATCCATCCGAGTGTGAACTGACACCTCGTTGTGACGTTTGTGCTACAGCCTGTCGTCGCAAACAAACACAGCTGCAAAACCATTCGAAAAAACAATGAACACAATCGACAATAACATCTGAGCCACAACAAGCTAGCATCAATCATTTCATTCTGATAGATCAGCGGTCAGCATCCCATTTCGGCTCGTCGGAAAATTTGGCAAACGCAAGACGACAGGCTGCACGCACAGTGCACACTAACGGACCTGCCTGTTCCACCAAACCAGATTTTGGAGTCGCTTCGAAAGGTCACCACTCCGCATAGTACACGTGTGCCTACCAATCACCGACAATCTGACCTGGCAAAACTTGTCCTCTAGTCTCGCCGGGCACTGCAGGAACGGATTTTATCGCTGGGAGAGCCAGAATTCAAGCCAACTCGCAGTCGGTTTGAAGCGTGTTCTAAACCAGCTCACAGCTGACTAAAAGTTAACTCGGGGTTGGGTCACATAGGACAGAATGCGAGGATACTGGGACGAAATATTGTGGAAGAGTAGATCGCCATTGGTGAGTCGTAGGACGGACCGGCCGACATGCCACGGTCCGACAGACGATCAGATGACAGCCAGACAGTAGGGAGTGGGATGGGTGCAGGGTGAGCGGGACCGCAAACAACTCGGGCCGGATACGGCAGACATTCACTGCCGACCACCTCAGGCTTCCTCTGCAGCTGGGAGAACCACCGTGCTTCGTCGGTCTACGGCGGCTGCAGAGGAGGAGGAGAGAGGGGGCTGCTGAGGAGGGGGAGAGGGGAGAGGGGCGCCGGCGGAGCGTGACAAAACTGGTCGGGCGTCGGATGACTGGTCAGGAGACGCCGCCCCGCGCCGGCCCGTCCCAGTCCGAGATGCAAAGGCGCCGGTGGTTCAACAACCGGTGGTAACCAGCCAGTGACCGATGCAACGTGTGCATCGTCATCAGGCGACTGTCACAGCCAGCATTCCATACGACCGAAACGCATCAGTGCACATGGTGTTTTGTGTTTTGCAAATGGTATTTTGTCCTTTGCACATGGTAGGCATTCATGACTGGTGTCAGTGCATGCGAACCCGGTCGACATTGCCATTTGCCGCTCGCAGCACACCTCCCGTGCCACAGTAGCCCCAATGACGTACGATGATGTAATGGTTCAGAGAGGCCGACAACGAGTAGCCGACATTTGGTGAGCGTGAAACACGACACGGCGCGCCGGCGCACCGCCTGATGGGCCATGCCGCAAAGATCGCAAGCTGATAACGGAAAAGCAACGAGTTTTTTCCTCGTTCTCAGTGGTAATCCCACGTCATAAAATTAATCAGGACCACCGTAAACGCTCCCGCGGTTCAGCGCCGTCGAAAAGAAAAGGCGAGGTATTCAGGGGATCACTGCCAGACAATCTGCATGAAACCATGCAAGTCACATCCGTAAACAAACCGGCCCAAAACCGGCCAGGCGAAGGCCAGCAGTCGCGGTGCCGGGTTCTTTCTTCTTATGGGCCGCTTGCAGGATCGTTTCTAGGCGTTGTCATGATAGCTCCAGCCCACCCCGTGTCTCCTGACAGCTTCAATCGCGTTGCACCATCAGACCACCAGCTAGTCCATCAGCCAGTCCAGTCAGTCAGTCAGCTAGTTTACCTACCTACTAGCTCAACTGCCAATCAGCCAGACACGTCCCCGATCGATGTCGGCAGGTCCGTCTCCATCGCCACATGTGCGCCCGCCCGGCTCACACAATGGGTTGCAGAACCGGGAGGGACATGTCACCGCGCCCCTGACAGGGTTGAAGAATGCGAGCAGCGCGCCCGGCCCGCCGGACCGCGGCACGCACCAGCGGGTTCCGCCCCAGCTGTGGGAATTCGGGGGCGATTGAGGCCAGCCGCCCCCGACTGTCGAGCGTTGCAGGATCTTGGTTGCAGGTACTGGCTACACGTCTGGAGCAGCAGGAAATGGTGAGGGCAGAAAAGGATGCAAGTGTAACATGGAGCTAAAAACCACAAACATTTGGTATACATGAACGGTTGTACAATACACATTGAGTCAAAGCATTCTGGCTGGATCATCGTACAACGAAGTCGTCTAACGGCATAGTCTGCAAGCTGCATTGTTTGTCGCTTAAAGGGACCCTCCCACCTTCAAAAAAGTTAATGAATTGGCGCGAAAGTGATGTCGCTCGGTTCAGAAAGAGCGAAAACGAATATCTACCAAATTTCATCGAAAAATATTCACCGGTTTTCAAGATATTAAACTTTTACTTTTGTTTACTTTTTGGGATCTCCGCTGTTCCTAGAGACTTTATTTGAAAGTGCGGCATTTGTTGCGCGCAAAGCAGCATATACCACCGCGTGCTACTAAACGTTTTAGTAAAAGATTTAAAAATCGTTAGATCTCCGCTGACGTCACAAATTCTAAGGGGGCATACCAATGCACTAGCCCCTTAGCCCTATTCCTGGCGGGGGGGGGGGCCTCAGGAGCCCCCCCCCTGAGGTTTTTTGGTTATTTCTCCCAAACGCGTTGAGCTAGGAAGCTCAAATTTTCTGACTTTTCCTAAAAGGCTTCTACGCAACATGTCTCAAAATTTTGAGTTGATCTGACCTCAGGTCAGGTCACCAGAGGCGGTTTGGTGACCCTACCTCAGAAAAGTTTGCAATCACGCCAGAGCTAGAGTTTTTGACCGATCAATTTCTTCTCTTCAGGGTTTAGTTAGGGTACCAGTATGTGCAATTTGTATATCTCGGAATTTTGATATCGGTGACCTAAGGTCAGGTCAATTTCGCGACCTCCCCATTATAAGTCAATGGGGGAAAAATCAACTCCTTGTTTTTACCACTAAAACGGGTCGGAATGGCCCCATATACCATACATGACTTCATATACGATCAACCTTCACTACCTTGAGGTCTGTTTTGCTGTTGGGCAGCTGTGAGGTCATGTGACGTCATCAAAGGTCACCAAAGGTTTTTGGCCAATAACTCCGTACAGGAACAAGATACAGACGCGTGGATGGTCTCATTGTGTTCAGCTCGTCAAGACGCATCGAATGATATACATGATGACCTCGAGGTCACGTGACCTGAGGTCAACCTTTGACCTTGACCTTTCGAGGTCAACATATATATCATTCGATGCGGATTGACGAGAGGATCACGACGATGCCCTTAGTTTGTTCCTATCTTGACTAATTCGAAAGTTATTCGAGAAAAACTCTCTCCATATCTAGCGCCGCCATTTTGACTTTTTCGACCCCTGTGACGTCATCTTTGACCTGACCTGAAAATGACCTTTGTAAAGATTGTAGATCTTGGCCGTGCGTATCCGATGCCGTTTACCGCTTGTCGCTATCTTGCTTCGTTCTCGAGATCTCAGGGGGGGCCGAATCGGCCCCCCCCGCCAGTTTCTTGTCCCGGCGGAGCCCGCCAGGAATAGGGTTAGAATCCGAAAACTGCAAGTTTGAAATTCCATATCTCCGAATTAAAGCATTTGTCGATGTTGTGAGTGCCCAAACCGGTATTTGCAGGCCATGGCCACCAATTTGGCTATCTCAACTCAAAACTAATGTTAAGGTGGGAGTGTCCCTTTAAAGGGACCCTCCCACCTTCAAAAAAGTTAATGAATTGGCATGAAAGTGATGTCGCTCGGTTCAGAAAGAACAAAAACGAATATCTACCACATTTCATCGAAAAATATTCACCGGTTTTCAAGATATTAGACTTTTCCTTTTGTTTACTTTTTGGGATCTCCGCTGTTCCTAGCGACTTTATTTGAAAGTGCGGCATTTGTTGCGCGCAAAGCAGCATATACCACCGCGTGCTACAAAACGTTTTAGTCAAACATTTAAAAATCGTTAGATATCTGCGCTGACGTCACACATTCAGAGGGGTACTCCTATGCATTAGCCCCTCTGAATCAAAATGCTGCAATTTTGAAATTCAATATTTCCGATTTAAGGCATTTCTCGATGTTGTGAGTGCCGAAACCGGTAATTGTGAGCCAGGGACCCCATTTTGGCTATCTCAACTCAAATCTAATGTTAAGGTGGGAGGGTCCCTTTAAGTACAGTACAGTGCATACGGCGCACACCACCATGAACGTTCTGTGTCGTGCATGGCGTACGCTGACCACCGAACGTAAAACCACGGCGCGGAACGGATAGAAGAGGCCGAGAACGGCGTATCTGACACCGGCCGGGGACCTTCTCACGCAGACGCCGCCGAGCGCGACCAATGGCGGTAATTCACCCGAGCCCGGCCGGCCGACCACACGCCATGGTGCAACGGCGGCGCAGACGGCAACGTAACGCCATCCTGAGCGATGATGGGAAATAGTTGGGTAATCCAAAGTGATTAAACTTTATCAGATGATTCATGGCGGTTTGGTCATTTATATCCTTTGATATTGTCCACGCCTGTGTTGGCACTGATGAGGCTAGAATAACGCGTCAGGTGGTGGCTCACGGCTCAGTCGGGAGTAGGAATTCAGGGACTAGAATTCCTACTCCCTCTTTAACGAAGTTTTAAGGAGTGTCCGGCAGTGGGACAGGAGTAAGAGTTCGGGCGACTGGATCAGTGTATCGTTCTGTGGCTGGCAGAGGGACAGGACTATCGGAATTGGGAGGTGACCGGCCGCCGACAGCGCCCGTCACGGGGTCGGCAGCGCGGAACGGCACGAGGACGTGTCACGAACAGCCCATCACGGCGGAGCATTCCGTGACGGGCGACCGATTGACGGCAGGTCGGTGCCTGGAATACGGCGAACGGAGCCCAGGCCCGTCCCAGGCGCATCAAGTATTTATAGGATCGCTAAGCGTAAGCACATAGTTTATGTAGTTTATTTTAGCAGCATCCAGTTAACAAGAGCATGCTTGCCTGGTGCCCACTGATCACTGCTCGCTCTCGAATGTTGCTAGGCATGTCCTGTTCATATTGCTATAAAAAGCCATTCAGGCTACCGAGATGTAGGGAAAGATATTCAGCGAAACGCGACGAAACACGTCATCGCATGTGCAACGTGCATGCAAGGCGCCCAGAAGCTCGGCATGCAACATTACACAGGAAAGTGAACACAAAACAAGCACCGGTGAAAAACTGGCCTGCCCGGCCGGGCATCTCTACAAGTGAAACCCGCCGAAAAGTGAAGCCGTCGGTTGCGGCGCGTCTGTCATGCGGCGGCCGGAGGTTTGACTAGCACGGGTCGGCGGAATGCCGCCGGACCGGGAGCTGGGAGCCGGGACAGGTCGGGGCGGCGGAGCAGCACGTGCCCAATACGGTGCCGCTGAGGAGACCGTCCGTCCTCTATAGGCTGTCTCTGGGCTGCCAGAGATAGCCAGTCACAGACGGAGAGACAGCGGAGGAAACACCCCCTGAATGCTCGCCTCCGTGCCACGGAGCTCGCCTTACAACAGGAACATTCGATCCGTATTGCAGACAGCAGGAATTGTGTCACGGTTATCACGGACAGCAAACATAACCCGCCGTCCATTCGTCGAAGTCGCGCGGGAAAAGCCGTGCATCGGAGATTTGTTTTGCCGACGGGCCATCGAACGCCTTGAAACAACAGTGTACGATGAAGCTGTTGCCATGATGTGAGACGCGGCAGCTGTCCCGTTCCCACGGGAGCGATTCCCGCGGCGTGAGAGGAATGCACATCTCAGTGCAGTACACGCTCTGAAACCGGGAATGGTGAGCGGACGGCAAACGGCCGGCGCGAGCATATGGGCCCTGTGTCAGCCGGGCGGACATCGGCGGAGTACCTGTTTCTGCAGTCTTCTGATGGAACGTGCAGATAAACGGTACAGCTTCAACGTTTTTGTAAGGTGATTTCCATTCATATGCCGCGTTGAAGTGTTGCAATGGCATACCAGAGCATCAAACTAGTGATAACGAAGAATGACCCATAAATGCATTGCGCTCTTAAAACTGCAAAAAAAATCATGAAAAATAAAGTAATTCAAAAAGGAAAAAGGGAGACGAACTGAGAGAGTCCGTATCAATGTTTCCACCAAGGATTGCGCAAGTTGTTAGTGATAAGTAAATAGCCCAGCATTTCTCAATGCATCAATCTCAAATCACATCACTCAGCTACATCAGATCCTCTAGGCTCGGTCTGAATCCGTACCATAGCGTATGACACAATGGCAGACGGATGCCAGTTATCAAACAGTTGTGTCATTATGCAAACGGGCCACTGTGTGCGGGGCGGCGGGCTCGGGTCACAGAGCCGGGGACCTCCGGCGGCCGGCGGCGCGGCCCACAATGGCCCGGGTCACGGTCCCGCCGCGCGCCGTGATGAGTCACGCCGCGACAGTTACGGCGCACTGGCGGGGCGGGCCGCGCCGCCGTGACCCAGCTTGACCTTCGGGTCAGCGGGTCAACAGCGGCAGGCCAAACTGGTACAGCTAGATTCGGCACGAACCAAATCGGGGACGGCTGAAGTAGGCACAGAGGAGCAAGTTGCATTTTAAGCATGCGCCGCAGAAGAAGTATGAAGTGGAGGATGATAAATTGCAACCAAGTATTGCAATTAGGTAATAAGGGCAATTATGTTGTCATCTTGTCGGTTAACAAGTCAAAACTCAAACTAAACACATTCCTCGGTCATTGCCAGACTTGTAAACGATTCCAATTAATTCAATCAATTCAATCACGACTCACTTGATGAAATGACCGATTCAATCATAACTCAAACAGTCTGATTTTCCAAGCGATTCAATCACGACTCATGGACCTTGTGATTCAACTCAATCACGAATCATCCCATTATCAGTGATTCAGGGAATGACTCAACTCATGATTTGACTCAACGCGATTCAATCAAGATGTTATATAAAATATATACATATGTGATATCAATTTAAGACATTTTTGGAAACTGATACCAAACAGATACCAACCAAATACACTAGGAAAATACCAAAAAAACATAGAAAAGTACTAAATCTATGCTTGCTCACAAATGTCCTGATGAAACAGGGTATTGAAAATAAAAAGATTAACATGGTATCTAAAACATGTGTGTTGAGCAATGTGCGCCTGCTTACTGCTACTGTTAACTTGATTACTATACTGATTTTAGGGCACTGGAAAGAAACTTTGGGTACATTCATTTTTTCATCTTCATGCATTGACATTTGTGTATAATTTTGTGTTTACAGTTTGATTAAAAACTTAAAACAAAATTTTTGTTTTTTAATACTGATAGCTGTGCGCATTTATAATACTGACAAAATACCTAAAAAATTGCAGTGCATTGTGTGTGACTATGATGCAAATGCCACATATACCTATTTCTACATAATATAGTACCTACTATATATGGTCATAACTTCAATTTCCAGCACATGGTGATTGAATCATTTCGTTAATTCAATCAACTTGAATCAATGAGTTGCCGATTCAATCACTTGCAGTTGCCATGTGTGACCGATTCAATCAGGATTCATATGGTGACAAGAGGTGATTCAACCGACTCAATCACAGTGAGTCGGCATTTTCAAGCGATTCATGAGAATCGATTCAATCAGAGTTGAATCGCTTACAAGTCTGGACTCATTGCAGCTATGAATATGTAGCGAGGGGATTTAGAGAAAAGGGAAGGAGGAAACACTGCTGCATCGTTGCGGTTGATCAAACACCGCTGTCCACCGTTGTTCGGCTAGTTTAGCAGAAGAGAGAGAACAATTTGCTGCTGTAATGACTCGATAGTTGAACTGGTAGAACAGGGGAGCTTGAGAGTCTTGGAGAAGATCCCGAAAGAGATCTAGAGAGAGATACAGGTAGTGATGAAGATCCTGAGATAGATGAGATCCACCTGACAGAGATGTAGATCCACCTTGCATACAAATACATCTGATGGAAGATGCTTTTTAATTTAGAGGCTTGATAATTCTGTTCATTGTATAGACCATGATGCACGAGATGCTTCTTCACTGCTCGGATTTGGGATAGAGGGATCCGATCAGCTGGGTTTGCGGCACAGTTGGGCAGGTGAAGGACAGGGCATTCGAAGTCCCGATGACCACTGCCAAACATATGGGTGGTAATTACATTGATAAATTGAATGTGATCATTTGTCCAGTCACCCATTCCTGTACTGGCCTTCCCATTAAGAAAATTGCCCACTTAATTCGTATTAGCGTTGCTATAGTTTAGTTGCCCTCGAGGGTTGCTAGCTCGACTGCCGTAACCGAATTCTACGCAATTCCTATCGGCCTTATTCTAAGATTCATCCTTCAACATTCTCACACCCTTGCTCGCGTTACATTCATTCATTCATGTATTCACCCAAATTTAATTCGTAGCCCTCGAAATTCCCTCCGATAGTGTTAGGCGTCGGATCAACAACGATCTCCCCGGCGAGATAAATGTCTCTTTCCGAAATCCATATGCATGCTCCGCTAACCGGCGACTAAGATACTTATCGCAGGGCCGTCCAGAATAATTGCACAAATATCCACCCTGCTAATTTATGGGATTCACTACACGTCCGATAGACTTATGGTACACATATACGCGATTTACATCCGACTTATCTCTCTATCCGGGAGAGATTACCTATGCCCTCTTCCGGTCCGCGTGTAACACCTCCGTTCACGACCCAGGGACCACCGTTCATATCCTGGAACTCTCCTCAGGAACTCTTCTTAAACCATGGGATTTACTCTTCAAGGCCTTACGTGTCCTGGAGTACATTCTTCCCTCCCCTGAGGCTGTCCAGTACCGATTAAGGTACCTTTACAAAATAAGTATGAGGACTTATTCGGGACACTACGGCTCGCCTTATCCGCACTTTTGGGTGACTCACCCCTGACCCTCGGCTTCTTGCCTTTGGCATAACTTACTCTCCACTGCACACTGTGCCAATCTTCCCCTTCCCCCTGCCGTAGAAACCTCTCACTGCCTTCTCACCCAGTGTTACCTAAGCGGGAAAATTAACAGTGGCCGGTACCACTGGCGGAAAACGTGCATATGCCCTGCGTACGTGACGGTGTGTCCCTCTTATTATTCCGGTCTGGACGTGGGTTTAGAGAAGTGCATCTGTGTCTCATACAGTCATGCTGGTAAACATTACGCCATAGGAGACGGGCAAACAAGCCGTCTGCGCCTCACAATGCCCTGTGCCAATATTGGTGGAGTAATTATTGGCGCTAACTCGTAAGAACGCGAATAACAGAAACGCATTATTATCCAACCTAATCATAATCTCAAGTCCTAATTGCTGCTGCACGCATGAACCTAATCACTAGTTCTCGTATACACTCCTAGCAGACCTTGAACCGCTCTTGATTTAATCAGATGATCTAGAACCAATTAGTACGCACCGATCTGTCGTCTGGTTGTGATCCACCGTATCATAGTGAATTACTGAATGCTCAACGGAAATGACTCCTTGAAACTCGTTCGATAGCTTCTGATGGGCTACTAGTTACCTATACAAATTATCTTTATAGAGTGCCAGAGCATTGTCATAGGGGTCCCTAGCCTTTCATAGAAAATATAATTTAAATCATCCTATTAGCAGTAAACAATGCACATCAAACGAAGTGCAGTCCTAAATATCAAATAGCATGTCATATTTAAAATTATGCATTAACTGTTTACGTTCTTATCCCGTTGCAACTTTCCATAACTAACCATGCTCCTATACAATGACCTTCACCTACCGCACGCGCCCCAATTACAGTTAGCCCACTGCCCTACTGTGGCCGCTGCTCCACTCCCGACGCTGCTCTCATGTGCCATCTAGCGGCGCACGGTCCCGCGTCGCGAACGACGATTACCACGGCTGCCGGCCGGCGCCGCGTCGACAGTCGACAGTTGTCAAGGCCGCGCCGCGATGGGCGCGTCATCACTCTCGGTACGCAGTACTGGTGTGTGCGGTCTCTTCGGGCCGGGTAGATTCAACGAATGTGTCAGTGAGTGTGAATCTGGTAAAATATCGCTGCAATATCTCCCTGTTCGACATCTCATCGGCTCCATTCCACGTAAGTTTTCTTTTTAAATTGAATTCCTGTCCCATTTAATCGTTCCCCAACAAAGATGGTCCTTTCTAGTATTTATTCTACAAAAGCACAACGATCGGTACCTATATTAGTCGCATATTAGTTCTAATCACAAACAATTCTACATCTACCTGTTACTCGACATTTCGCAATTTCAATGACGCAAAGTGACCATCTAAAGTCGCTAAGTGTCAAACCGTCAACCTCAAACCACTGCTCGCAACTCTGCACCTAAGTAACAGAAGAAATTCCGCCGTAAGCTCAAGCATTCGTCTCTGTCGAAAATCATAACTCATAGCCATATTCATAGATCGATCGCATGAATCAGTCGCCACCTTAAAACATTACATTCCTTTTTAACCGTATTTACCTGTTCTATAATTGATTTCGACTTCGCAATTAATTCCTGGCAATTGCTGGCGACTCTGACATGACCTCAAAAGTCAGATCCTAATATGCTACTAGGGTGTCTGGACCAATAAGTTCAAAGTAATTTAAGTTTTCCAATTCCAATTGAGAGTGCATTTTATGGCAACCGAAAATGTTTGGCAGTCGTCACGGCACGGCAAGCTGGGCAGAGGGGGGGGGGGGGGCAAGGATCAGGGATTGAGCAGACTTTTCAACAACACTCACATTCTGGAGTTTCTCTGCGCTTCCGCTTCTCAGTGTGGTCACAAGCGTCGGCGGTTGTCCTCCGGCTCTGGTCGGTCGAACTGAAGAGGCTTCTCGCGGGTGACCCCGGACCGACGGCGGCCTCCAGGTGGCGTCTCCGGCTCCGGCTGCAGACTGTGACTCTCGGCTGCTCGACTGTGATTCTCCCCTCTGGTTGGGTGGCGCACCCTTTTATAGTTGGGGGGAGGGGTGACTGCCACGCCCTTGCGACGTCATCTTCCTCTGCCTTCTTCTGGTGGGTGGGGCCGTAAGATGGCGCCCTCTGTCCTGTTTAGTCACCTTGCTCCTCTGTGCCTGCAATTTTTGGCCGTCGAATCGTCTTCGTGTTGAGTGCTTTATCATTTTATTAATCGCTGGCATAAAACAATCCCCGAAAGGTTTGTGATTTTCGAGTTTTAATTTTGATTCTTCAATTTCATTTTATTCAAACCTTTGTTTCCTTCCGTTTCGTCTGCCGGCAACGCCCCTTGTGACGTCACTCTTGCTCCGCCCACTGGCCCGGGTGTGGCCGTAAGTCAGCGCCTTCTTCCCCTGCGGAGATCTCTGGAACTACCTCATGAGGCCATTGTGAGGTCGGTCACCCGGTTGTTTTGCCAGGGTCACTCACCCTGGGCTGCTGTACCCGACAAAGGAGGCTGTGTGCTCCAGCCGGCATCCATCCTTGACACTGCTCCATGATCTGTTGACATATCTTACTGATCCAGCGCTCCCAGCCGTTATCTGTCCTCGGCGTGGGTCCATGAGCTGTTGACAATGTTACTGATCCAGCTGTTACTTGTTGGGGTTCGAATCGTTCATCCTGCGGTAGCTGTCTCCAAAAGCGCGCGTCTTAATGGGAGTTTAACGGCTGCCCATTCTGTGCGGACAGTGATAGATTAGGGGAACTGGGGGGGGGGGGGGGAATTGGGTGTGGGAAAGCGAGGCTAGGCGTGTGGCCGGACTGCGAGGGAGAGGGACTGCCGGACCGAGCCGTGCCGAAAAGATACTACGTTAAATGTTCAAGATGTAGCGTGCTACAAATAATTCGACAATGGTTTGTGTCTGTGTGAAATAATGGTAACCTGCGACAGGTGCATTTTGCACTGCAAACTGGCAACACTGGCCACTAACTATCACATTCACGGATGACGACAGATCATATTTACAACACATTGAGACCTCACCTTGCTGAAGGACGGCGAGTCGTAGACGCGGGTGCCCTCGGCGATGAGCAGCGCCTTCTTGCGCTGCCGTTCCTCCTCGTCTCGGCGTTTCTCCTCCTCGCTCCTCACTATCACCTGCACACCGCCGACGGTGGGCGTCAGGTCCAGCGGGTGGATGATCTCCGGCTTGGCGCGCTCAGACACCGAGCCCACGCGCTCCTTCTCCTTCTTCTTCTCCTCCTTGCCGCTTTTCTTGTCGTCCTTGCTGCTGCCAAACTTGAGGAACTTTTTCAGCGAGAACTTGCCGCGGCGTTTGGGTTCGTCCCGGCGGGACTTGCGCTCGCCGCCGCTGCTGGCTCCGAACACGCCCGCCGGACTGACGCCGTAAATCTTCTGCTTCACCTCCTCGTCAGTCATCAGGCCCTCCACGTGCCGCGGCATCGACTGCGAGCGCGGCTTGATCAGCACCGTCTCCCGCGAGTAGTACTCGGCGCCCGGGTCGAAACTGACAACGTTCGAGGAGCGCTTCCGCGAGCGAGGGCTCACCGATGACGAGCGCATCGACGCCGACGGAGGCAGATCGTCGTCATCGTCGAGGTCTGGTTTGAAAGATGAGCGGCGGTCGAAGATGGCTGTCGATGCGTACGGGTTGCCATCGTCGTGGATGCGGAGCTTTGCGGCGGTCTCGGCCCGAGGCGGGGCACTGGAGGGAGTATCAGAGGTCTGCGAGGTCGTCTCGCCTAACTTGTCACTGGCCTGGTCCCTAGGAACAGGAGCAGGAAGTGCACTTTCGACCTTCAGAGTTATGGGTGGGATGTGTTCAGGCTCAACCTCGTCTGATTTTTGGACAGGCGTCGGCGCCTTCTGCTCCTCCTCGTCCTCAGCTTGTCCTGTGGCTTTGGATGGAGCGACGTCTTCAGAATCAGCCTGAACATGCGATGGGGCCTCAGAGTTTATAGTTGAGGTGTGAGAGCTGTGTTCCCGGTCATGCTCAACATCCTCTTCGATCTTTTGGAGTGAAGTGGGCTGAGTGTCATCAGAGCAGGCCTCCGATTGTAGTGAATGCTGGTTCTTGTCAGAACCCTGATCTTCGTCATGACTAGGCTGATTGCTTCTTATGTCTGCGTCACTGCCCCGCCGACCTGATTCTTGATCTGAGTCAGCATCGCGCTTAGGCTGGTCCGAACTTCCACTTCCTTCAGTGGCATCCGTAGCGCAGCTCGCACTGTCAGCAGTCGAGGCGTCTTCGTCCAAGGGCGAGTCGGACCACACACGTGAACTCTTCCGAGACTCGACAGCAGGACTCTCCTCTGCATCGTCCTTGGCATCGGCCTGTGAACAGTCCTCTGCAGGCTCCTCAGTGCTGGATGCGTTCTCTGGGGCCTTCGGCGCCGGCCGCTTGCTAGCACCACCATGATGACCGAAAGACAACAGATTGGCAATCGCCGTCCGATTTGCCTCGTAGTCCTTGCTGACAGGTCGCTTTGACTCTCTGTCACCGGGAGGCTTCGGAGCGCGCCTGTGCTCCCGAGCGCCGTCACTGCTGATGGTTCTTTTCACGTTCAGGTGACCAGGCGGCTGAGGCGCCGGTCCTCGACCCGATTCAGAATCATTACTAAATGTTCTCTTCAAAGCCATATCAACGGGTGGCTCGGGGGCCGGCCGCTTCTCCCGGCCCGCTTCGCTATCATTGCTCACAGTTCTTTTCAGGTCCTGATGCACCGGGGGCTGGGGCGCCGGCCTGTGCTCGCGAACGGCGTCGCTGTCAACGCTAACAGTTCTTTTCACCTCCTGGTGTCCAGGCGGCTGCGGAGCCTGTCTGTGCTCTTTCCGCGCCTCGGTCGGTCGCGGTTCGACGGGCTCCTCATGCTCCTCGCGCTGACGTTTCTCCAGTTCTTCACGCTGCTTCTCCAGTTCCTTCTCCCGCTGTATAGTGCGCTCCTTTCGTGTGAGGCTCTCCCGTCGCAAGGGAGGTCGCGGAGGAGAGACATTGATTGTTAGATGGCTCTGCTCTTTAGGCTCATCCGGTACCGGCTTAGCGCTCTCAACCAGCTTCGTCAAGCGAGTAGACGCATCTAGAACGGGACTTTTCACAGCCACGCACACGGGACCGGACTGCGCTTCACCCTCCTTGGTGTCGCTCTTTTCGTCTGAAGCCTGGGTGACTTGGTCAGGCTCTGACTTCAAGACTTTCACTGGCTTTGGCTCCACACTTTGCCTGACCTCGCGGTCGACACTGTCGCGCCGAACTTCGGGAGATGAACGAGGACTGTGGTCGCTTTCAACGCTGGTCGCTCTGCTCAGCCGATGTAGCTTGGCGGGTTTCGCTGCGATCTTGGGCTTTTCGCGGAGAATGGGAGGTTTGGTCGAAGCGCCGCCCGAAGGCTTTGAGCTAGATCGGATGATGGCTTCCTTTGCTTTCGGAGCTGCTGTCCGTTGGACAGGAGGTGTCGTTTTAGCATCTTCGGTTTCGACCGGTTCCTTTTCATTGTCGATGGTCTTGACTTCCCCATTCATTGCTGGCTTTAAATCGGTGGCAGAAACAATGCTCGACCCGAGAATATCGTTCAAGGTGCAGTCCTCATCCTCTGGTTTTGAGTTTGTTAGTGAGTGCAAAAATGAAGCCCTTGGCGACGGTTTGGATGAAGTGGCCCTTGTAATCAATGGATCTCGTGGATGAATGTCACCTTCCCTGGTAGCATTTTGCGAAAACATGACAATATTGTCATTGGAAGGTGGAAGTGGAGCGTCAAGCTTGCTCGGTTGATGTTGATATGCGTTGGTATATGCTGTATCGTCCTGTGACTTCTCAGAAAATCTCGATTTAAGAGAGATAAACTTGTTTTGTGACTCAGTGGAATTCCCATTATGGCTTTCTGAGCGCAGGGGCAGCGCAGACACCTTCGTGTTGTAGCCGTTCTGGTTATCCACATCGGCATCAATCAGCTTTTGAAGTGCCGTACTATGAGTGGACTGCCTTTTCTCCTGGGCGTTCTTCGTCACTTCTTTGACTGAACATCCGTTTGGTTTTTCAGGGAACAAACTGATACCGTTAGATAATTCGTCACTCACTTTGCCCGTCTGTACGTCATCCTTTGAGCTCTTGAAATGTGAGCCGTCAGTCGCATTATCACTCTCTATCACACCATTCTGCATTTCATCGGACGCGTCTGACGTGATTGATGTCAGCGACGATTCGTTCCCTGGCCTCAGGGTCACTACGCTGCCTCTGTTGTTTCGCGAGAAGGCCTTGTCCACAGCTTCGAGCACCTCTGCCGTCAGAGACCCAACTGTACCCGACGGCTCATCGTCAGTCATTTTGAGCGAACCGACCCTCTCGCTCTTACTGAGCACGCCGTTCTTTTGAATAGAACGACCTTTGTCCGATACTTCATTTGGTTCTTCACTTTCAACATCACGCGAGCGTCTCAACGGCGATGGAGTCTCGCTAGACGTGCTAAGAGTTGCAGCACTCTTGGGAGAAACGCCATTTGTTGTGACAGAAGAGCTCCTGTTTGGCAGTGGATCGTCTTCATTCGTAGCACTTGGTGGCGAACGGACGTTGGCGGCTTTCTGTATGACATCACTATTGCGTCGTGACACTTGCTCTGCATCCTTTCGCGGAGTGTCCTCCACGGATCGGTCAGCTCGCCGAGACGGTGCCTCGGGCACCGCCGGAGCACTCTCTCGTCTGCTCCCGATGGAGAAACTGAGGCGTGTCTCCACCAGCGGCGGAGGGGGACTGGTGGTACTCAGAGTGTCTGTGAACTCAGTGATTGACACAGACTCCGTAGCCAGGCTGGGACTGCGCTCAGAGTCGGCGCTGGTGATCTCAACGCTGGTGGTCGTCCTTTCCTCCAATTTCTTGGGTTTCTCATCGATCAGATCGTCGAGACGAGTTATCTTCTCTGCTATCTTCTTCGTCATCGGATCGGCGGCGGATCGCTTTTCGACCATCTCGAACTTGTTGCGGCTCTCTGTAATGATCTCTCCGTTCTTCATAGGCGCCACCAGGTTCACCTTCACGCCGCCACTGGACCGCGGTCCCGACGAGAACGGCGCGATACTGACGAGCGGCGTGAACTTCTTGTGGCGGCCGGTGAGCGCACTACGCTCAGTCGTCCGGTCGCTGTCGTCCAGCCAGTCCACCATGGTGCGCGAGGTGCCGGACAGGTTGCTGTTGATGGAGTTGAAGTCGGTGTTACGCTGCGTCAGGCTCAGCAGCTGGCGCTCCTCCGGGCTGAGGAGGCCCGGAGCTTCTGGCTCCCCGGGCTCGTCGGGTTCGTCCGGCTCATCATCAGACTCGGCCGGGTCGCCGCCGACGCCGATCACCTCGTGCCGCTCAGCGAAGGCGACGGAGCGCCGCTGCCGGCCGCCGCCGCGACCCTCCAGCACCAGGATGCCCTTGCCGGCCGGGCTGGGTGCCGAGTCGACCAGCGCCCTGTTGACGGCCGAGTGTACCGCTGAGTCGGCCCGGTCTGGGGTGTCCCTGGCCAGGGCGACCAGCCGGCTACTGGCCAGGCGGCTGGCCGTGTCCACCGAGCCGCCGCGGCCGGCCGCGTCCAGACGCACCATGGCCGCCTCGTCCTGGCGCGACTGCAGGCCGCGCAGCAGCGCCGTCGACTTGAGACTGCCGCCGGCCGGCGCCGTGCGGGTCAGCAGGTCGCTGAGCGCGGGCGAGCCGGCGCGCCCCGCAGGGCTGTAGCGGTGCGTTAGCTCGTCGAGGCTGCGCAGAGGGTCGGGCCGAGGCACCAGTGGCGCGCCCGGAGAGTGCTCCTCTTCCGAGCGGAAACAGTTGGAGCAGAGATCCTTGCGCCACGAGTTCTGTACGAACGTGCTGCAGATGACTGACATGGTGTCGGCCTCAGCCGGCCATCGCGCCGCTGCTCACGCCGTTAGCTGCACTCTCAGTAATACACAGAACGCATTGCCCATGGAAGACCAGCGGTGCTATCAGCCGAGGTCAGTTCACCGGTGCAGTCCGAGATATCGTATCTCAAGCACACCAGACACCGGAAGGACCAAGCGGTGTTAGTCACCTGTGCCGAGCCGCAGTCACCGCCGCTGTCCCTCACAAAACCGACGGTTCCTTGCCTCACACACGACGCTCAAACACACCACTGTTACCACTAGCACAGCCGTCAGTCACCACCGTCCGTGCTCCCTTCCCAGCCGCCGCAACGGCACCGTCCACACCTGAGCGTCCCCACGTGCGTCGCCCGCATCCACCACGCGCCGCCGGACACGAGCACCAACTGCCGGTGCCGGGTACCGACCTGAAAACGGCGGCGGCCGGCGCCGTACGCCCTCCGACAGAGCCGGTACGGTCTCTGGCGCCGCGCGGCGGTCCGTCCGCGGCCGGCTCCTCTGTAGTCTCCCCTAGCCTCGCCTCGGCACCCTGGGGAATGCGTCAGGGGATGGTATTCAAGGTCAAAACAGAGGAAACAGGGGAGACTGCGCTAATGGGCGGGTACGACACACACGCAATTCAAATTAGGCGATTGAATGGAGGGGTGAAAACTTTCAGACCATTTCATTTGGAAATAACACACGACACGATTGTTGTACGGCCGGGATACAAAAATGTCGCATTGCCAAACGGATTACACTGAGTCAAACAAAACACTTGGGTAGGTATATAGGTACTCCAAAAGCTACAATCTGGAGCGGAGTTCTATGAACACCGACGAGAAAACCCGTAGAACTTTCTTCCGTAGTCCTTTGTCTCTAGGAATTTCTATCCGTATGACCTGTACCATGACTATATGACTATAGTCTGACAAACCTAAGAAAGAACGCAGCCACCGTTGATTGATTGACGTGCCTTTATACATAATGCCTCAAATATACCTATCAGAAAACAATTCTATCGCGACTTTTCACACAAATTTTATCCGAAACATGTATTTCCAGCAGGGCTGCGGAGTCGGAGTCGGTCGGAGTCGACAGTTGTGACCGGAGTCGGAGTCGGAGTCGGAGTCGATATTGGAAACCCCAGCCGGAGTCGGAGTCGGAGTCACCGAAAATCTGTCGACTCCGCAGCCCTGCCAGGTGTGCAGAGTCGGAGTCGGGAGTTGGAGTCGATCGGAGTCGACATTTCTGCCCGGAGTCGGAGTCGGAGTCGGAGTTGGTTTTTGAAAGCCGGAGTCAGAGTCGGAGTCGGAGTCGCCGTAAATCCATCGACTCCGCAGCCCTGATTTTCCAGTGATCAAGATTCAAGACATGTGCTAAGTGATACAGGCGCTTTAACTCCTTTCTTTCTTAGGCTGGCCAGACAATTAGAACTATTCGTTTCGTACCAGCTAACTACCAACTTCATGAAGTTGGTAGTTGTTTTTCATGAGTTTCATGAAGCTGCGGGGAAAAATCAGGTTCACATAAACTTGTTTTTTTTCTACATCGGCGGTTATTTTTTGCGTGACTATTCTAGCCAGGGCAAAGGCCATATACCTATAGGCCATATGACCAAGGCCATATGTGCCTTCTAGCTTATGGACAGCTACAATATTACTATAGACTACTGGTGGATCCAGGGGGAGGCATTCCGGGTCATGCCTCCCCCCCCCCCAACACCCGAGTTTTGACATTACGCCTATGGCTGTGCCTGGGCCAGGCACGTACCCAGGATTTCGCCCAGGAGGGGGCCACCTGCTTCCGAAGGGGCCCTAAAGTCACCCGGGGGCCCCCAGGCCGCCCAGGCGACCAGGGGCCCCCATGCGACCAGAGGCCCCCATGCGACCAGAGGCCCCCATGCGACCAGGCCCCGGCTACCAGGGGCCCCCTAGGCGACCAGGGGCCCAGGAAACCGGGGGCCCTCGGATGACTGCAGGGGCCCATCGGGTCATCATCATCAGGGGCCCCTCGGGTAACCAGGGGCACATAAATGAAACTCTGATATCATTTTTTTCCTAGTAAAAGACTTTATCCGGTGTTTGAAAAAAAAATATAGCGGGGCCTGAGGGGCCCCCTGAGCGCCTTCGGCGCTCAGGAGGGGGCCATGACCGTAGCCCCCCCCCCCTTGGGCACGTCACTGGCCTGGGCCGTGCATAAAAAGAACGAGGCCATTTCGGCCATTTGCCCCCCCCCCCCCCTCCCCAACAAACGTCCGGCTGGATCCGCCCGATCCGGCTGGATCCGGCGGCATTTATCGCCTTGGATCCGCCAATGCTATAGACAGCTAGAACTTGATATATAAGCTTAGGTATACTTACCAAAGTCGACGATTTTCTTGTAGTGAAACTGGCATCTGACTTGATTATGATCCTGATAATTTATTAGCTGCGATACCTAATTGTACCTGAACTCAGCTCAGCATTTCAGCGCCTCAGGTTTTCAGCTTCCATTCTTCCAGTAAGGCCCTATACTAGGGCCCAAGGCAATAGTCCCATCCCCCGTCCCCGTGATGTGAGTAATGTGAGAAGTGAGACCGAGACGGAAACTACAACCGGTATTTTAAACTAACGTGAGTACAAGTCAGAACACCGTATTAAACGTTTCACTCAATATGCCAGGCCAGCGCGAAAACACGGTATATAGAGAACTCGCGAGAAGAAACAAATAAAACGCCAAAACGCAAATGGCGCCTATAACGCAGCCATTCAGACCAACAGCAAAAACGATCCAAAACAAGCCTTCAACTTACTTAAATTCCAGTAAAATATGTTGAAAATTCTAGAAAATTACCGCAACAGCGTTTTCATGAAAAATATCAATTGTTCTAGCTAAAGTAAAGCGAATAATCACAAACCCGACGAATACTCAAAGTTTGGTTGCAGCAGTTTTGTTCGAATAAATTACGTCTCTTATGCGCCAAGAAACCTAGACATTGGAAAGTCCTGTTCAAAAAAAGCGTTTTAGAAGACTAATGAGATGCTGCGCCTATGTTGCCTAGCAACGGTAGTGCGAGATGCAGCTTTAAAATGTAGTTGCTAGGCAACAGGAAGGAAGCTTTCCGCTAAACCTCAAGCTGAACAAGAACCTCGCAGTGGGGCGTTGTAGCATGTTGTTATTGTGATTGTGGTTATTATTTCATATTAGTTTAGGTGCTGATTCAGTCTGCATCTGCATTACTGCATACCATTTCTGTTGGTGAGGAAGCATTCATGTGTTTATCTTTTCTGGAGATTGTCAGGAGTATTTGCTCAGCAACACAGGGTATAATTAAAGCTAGTTTCGTCTTCTTGCACCCGGTGCCGGCACTCCTTTTCCAAAATCAGTGCTTATTTTTCACAAATCGTGTTTTCCTTGCTAAGGAGTGAAATCGGCTTCATCGTCGCCAAAGATAGCAGAATCCTTGTCATCACATGTTTGCTAAAAATAGCACATGCTAAAAATGACAACGATTGACCGAACCTCCCCCAACTCAGAACCTCAGTGGACGGTGAGGGGGCTGCCTGTACGTGGCTTTATGTGTTCTCCATCATTAAACTTTGGACTCTAAAATCCTCCCATGGACATTTATCCATTAAAACTGGGGTAATCTTCAGTAATTAGCCACCAATTCCCATAGCGTAACCCTCTTTGTGTTGGATGATGTTAGACATTGCTGATTGTTGATGCAATGCAAAACAACTGGCTATCAGCAGTGAATGTCATTGGAGCTCTGAAGTTTGGTTAAAACATTCCTCCTAAAAATTATCCCTGGAGATGCCTCTGGACAAGATGCAAGCCCAAACTTTTAGCCCAATGCTCCCAATAAATTAATGTTCAGGTAAAGTCACCAAATTTTGCCTCACTAGGTGAAGCGTTATTTTATCTAACAGAGTAGCTGGCCACCGGCAAAATCGCCCCCTGCCCCTGTAATAGTGCTAGAGAATAGAGATTCAGCCTGAATCAAAGGTAATAACTAAGATTTACCTAAATTTAGCTCTATACTTTGAGTTTTTCGAGCCATCATGAAGCAAACGTCAGAGCTTGTGTATCGTAACAGACCTAACCTCCTGGTGTAAAGTGCAGTGGCTGATTTCCTCTCTGCTCTCAGGCAGTGTCCACTCCGGCCTCCCGATGGTGGTGATCCGTGAGCTGGCCACCGATGACGAGGACAGCGACTTCAGTCCGGGCGGCCAGGGTCCGCGGCCCGAGGACGTTCGACCGCGCGTCCGCCGGCGCACCAAGAGCTCGGGCGACTCGAGGAAGGTGTACGGTGCCGGTCGCCGACCGGCGCCGCTCCGGCCCGCCGCCGGCCGAGACTGGCTCTGGTTCGTCGCGGCAGGTGGGTGATCGGGAGAAGAAGGTCGGAAGGGAAACAAGAGGCATGGTGGGAGTAGAAGTGTGGTGAGAGAGGGGACACTATGGTGGCTGGATGGAAAAGGAAATTTTGCGGTGTGGTAACGAATGGGGTGAGTGCGACGGGTTTTGATGAGGCTGGAAATTGCCGGTGGTGAGTGTGGTGTGAGAGGCCGAGGTGGTAGCTCCCTTTTAGTGGGAGGAAGCTGTGGATCATTTCGTGAAAGAAAAGACAAATGATAGGAGAGAGGGAATGTCATGTGACATTTGCTCATGTGATCCCCAGGTGTGGCGTGCGGTCTTCTGCACGCGTGGCACGTCAGCACGCTGTTTGAGAATGACCGCCACTTCAGTCACCTGTCCACCCTGGAGAGGGAGATGTCGCTCAGGACAGAGATGGTAAGATGATGACGACCGCATTAATTTCGGGACTTAAAAGGAACGGTGACTTAGAAATTGACAATGCTTGATGCTGCTTTGAACGCTTGAGTGAATCGCTATTTTGTCTAACTTTTACCTGATGTTTGCAAACAATAACCATTAAAATCATAAACGTGCGGATGTCTCTGCCGTCTCGTGTCTAACCACGTGCTTTCACTCTTCCTCAGGGCATGTACTACTCGTACTTCAAGACGCTGGCCGAGGCGCCGGACCTGGTGTCAGGCATCGAGCTGCTGATGGAGGACCGGCTGGTGGAGGCGCCCTCCGCCGTCAACGCCCTGCAGCGCTTCAACCTCTACCCGGAGGTGGGACGGACGGGACGGGGACTGGATGCGGGTGGGGGGGGGATTACTTGAATCCCTGATGATGTAATGCTAGGGATAAGAGTCGCGAAGGCAAAGGCTGAGACAAACTTTCAAAGTGGTAACGAAGACTTCATGTGGCTCGCTGACTGTGTAGGTGTTATTCTGACTTCACCTTCCTCCCCCGTCCTCTAGTTCAGACGCATTGCTGCCTGCGCCGATGTTAACCTAACCACCCCTCTCTATCTTCTCTTCCAGGTGCTCCTGGGCACGGCCTACCACGGGTTTCGCCAGGTGAGCCAGGCGCTCGGCGTGGAGACCCGCGAGTGCTGGAAGGTGGACCGCGGCGACAGTCTGGCGCCCGTATGGAGCTGCGTCGGCCTCGGTACGCCCGTGTTCTTCTACCTGGCCGGTGTGTGGCTGTGTGCCGCAGTGCTCGGCGTGGTCCTGTTCATCTACGGATGCCAGATGAGGTGAGCGAATGCAGTGAGGGGTGAGCGATACCAGATGAGTTGAACCGAATTAAGGTGTAATGCGAATTGAGGCTAACAGTGGGTTGGATGAGATGAGCGGTGTTAGTGTAAGTTGGGGTGAGCGGTGTGGCTGTAAGATGAGGCGAGTGTTGTGGTTTAGGTCAGAGACGCGGCTGTTGAATGAAATGAACGTCTTGGTGGCATCACTTTAACTGGCTGTTAACTTTATATAAAACATGCTTATTAGTAATTTTAGTCATCGTTCACTGGATATGAGCGAGCGGCTTTATGCGCACTGATTATCCGGGATTGTTGACCGAAGTTGTTCCAGATGAAATAACAATTGATTTGCTTTGTCACTGAGCCGATTTTGAAGGCAGGTGCGAAGTCAATATGTTCGTGTCATTTTACGGAAGTGAATCGCGATTTGTAGGCTCTCTCAGGGTCCTGTTTTCCTGTTTGATTTTATCGCAGCGTTGCCGAATCACGTGTAATGACTATGTGCCCCGTTTGCCCTCTGATTCAGCGCCAACATCTGGGGCGGCCTGCTGACGGTGGCCTGCTTCTTCTTCAACCACTCGGAGGCGACGCGGATGATGTGGACGCCCCCGCTGAGGGAGAGCTTCGCCTTCCCGTTCCTGCTGGCTCAGATGGTACACGTGTGCCGCGCCATCACCACCAAACGGCCCGGCTGGGGTCAGGTGAGACGTTCTCGCCACCAAACGACCCGGATCTGGGCAGGTGAGAGAGACATTCTCACCACCAAATGGTCGGCTGGGGACAGATGAAGTAATGAGAGACGTTCTCACCCCAAATGGCCGGCTGGGGAGAGGTGAGCTATTTTCACCACCAAATAGCTGTGACACTACCAAACGGTCCGGCTAGGGGTAGATATAAGATACGAGGCCTGGAGTTCGTATGGAATAGGCAAAAACTGACGTGTCGGCATTGGACGTTCATCTGCTGAACAGAACAGGCGCCAAAATGTAAAGGAATCTAATAGTTCTGACTTTTGAGACGGATGACTTAAAAAATCCTCTCCAGTGTTCCATGACCAAAAAATCGCTGCCTCATATATAATTCAGACCCGAGCCGACACTCCCCGCGTCTGACTAGTCAGCATTCTTCGCGTCCAACTAACAACGGACTGGTGTATGACCGTTTGCTTTCCCGTTCCCGTCCCTCTGGGCTGTGACCACCTCTCTGATCAGCCGATCTGACCGACTGCTCGTCCGTCTGACGTCCCGATCAGACCACGGCTTTGACTAGCTTGCTCCTCTGATCCGATCGCCCTTCCGACTGGTCTGACCCTCTAACCAGCCAGTCTCTGACACACTGACCGCCCCGTCCCCTCCGTCCGGCAGGTGCTCAGTATCGGCTGCCTGACGGCCATCTCGCTGCTGTTCTGGCAATTCTCGCAGTTCGTGCTGTTCACACAGACCTGGCTGATATACCTTCTCTGGGTGATCGGTGCACTCAGCACCACCCAACTCAGGGCAGTGCTGGCCGCTCAGATGGTGAGTGAACGCGGTAGGAGCTGGGAGTTTTGGGCGCTCAACTCAGGGAGATGCTGGGGGTGGGGGGATGAGCAGTGACTTTGTGATGGGTAAGCTAGACTAGGTGGCTGCAGTTAAGTTCAGGGTTATGCTCGTGTTTCAAGTGGTCAAATGGGCTAAGCTGTGATTGGATTTATACGAAGATATTGAAAAAGAACGTGGATTTATACGAAGATATTGAAAAAGAACGTGGTTTCCTTTTTAATGAACTTAGCGGAGGTCTATCGTTGACTTTTACTTCAAGACTACCTTTACCAGTCATGTCCTCCAGCTACTGTAGATGAGTCCCAGCTGTTTGGTAACATGCCTCCTCCCCTTCACATGTTCTCGGTAATTCGATAACGTGCAACCCCTTCCCCTCTCTGCCCCTCAGGTCGGCCTGTTGACGGCATTCAGCCTGCTGTTCAGTAACTGATCCCCCTCTCCCCCTCCCTCAGGTCGGCCTGCTGACGGCGTTCGGCCTGCTGTTCGGTAACCGGATGCTGGTGTGCTCGCCGCTGTCGGCCGCCGTGCTGGCCATGCTGCTGCTGCTGCTGACACTGGAGGACCTGCTGCAGCAGCTGCCGGCGCTGGCCGGCGCGCTGGCCCGTCTCGGTCTGGCGCTGGTCGGCACCATCGGCGTCCGTCTGGAGCTCTCTCACCTGCTGCAGGACCAGCCGGATGATGTGAGTACTGAGTAGTCAGAGCTGTCCCACCTGCTGCAGGACCAGCCGGACGATGTGAGTACTGAGTAGTCAGAGCTCTCTCACCTGCTGCAGGACCAGCCGGACGATGTGAGTACTGAGTAGTCAGAGCTGTCTCACCTGCTGCAGGACCAGCCAGATGATGTGAGTACTGAGTAGTCAGAGCTCTCTCACCTGCTGCAGGACCAGCCGGACGATGTGAGTACTGAGTAGTCAGAGCTGTCCCACCTGCTGCAGGACCAGCCGGACGACGTGAGTAGGCTGGAGGGATTACATAGAGTACAGGATCAGCGTGTGTACTGGGCTGGAGCTGCCCCACCTGCTGCAGGACCAGCCAGATGATGTGAGTATTGAGTAGGCTGGAAAGGTGGCATCTGCCGCAGGACTAGCCAGACGACGTGAGTACTGAGTAGTCAGAGCTGTGAATACGGGGCCAGCCCGACGAGCTGAGTGGACCTGGGGAGATTTCACTTACTGCAGGATTAGCCCGATAATGTAAGCCGTCGGTGATGGGCTGTGGTTTCCAGTTGAACCGCAAGGCCAGCGGGACGATGCGAGTTTCGGGTAGGTCGATCGGGACAAGAGTATTAATTTGTGTGAAATGGTGTCAGGGCTGGGACTCACGTGCCTGCAACTGATGGTACAAAGCTGCTCGAAAAAAAATGTGTGCTAATGAATGAGGGAACGTCGACTTTTCTTTACTGTGCCAGTGTTTCTCCGGCGTGACATGTTCCTCCGTCTGCTGTTCCAGTCGCACATCTGGAACATTTTGCGCGCCAAGCTGGGCAAGTACCGTGACTTCGACACCATGTTGTACACGTGCGCTGCCGAGTTTGACTTTCTGCCGCCGGAGACGCTGACGCGGCTGTCTGCCACGCTGCTGATCCCGAGCGCTGTGCTGGGCGCCGGCCTGGCCGTCTCGCTGTGGGGCATGGGCGGCCGGCGGCCGGACCCGTCTCGCCGGCCGGCCGCCGCTCCCTCCAGCAGCGAGGAGGAGCCGGTCTCGGCCAGCCGGACGCCGGTCCGGCCGCGCCGGCGGCGCACCGTCTCGGGCGCGGCGCCCGGCCCGTCGCTGGTGCTGGCCTGGCTGGCGGAGGCGCGCGGCCGGCTGCGTCAGGACCTGGACGTGGCGTACACCCTGCTGCAGCTGACCGTGTTCGCCGCCATGGCGCTGATGGTGATGAGGTTGAAGCTCTTCCTGACGCCGATGCTGTGCGTGGCGACAGCACTGCTCGCCTCCAGGAAGGTAGGTGGTGCTGGGGATGGAGGTACGCGATCATATAGGCTGTGGGTGGACCACGTATCGTATGATGGATACTAGCTTTGTCTTGTGATGGTTGGATGTTACTGGCGAGACTTTACGAAGAGGACTGTGGCGATATATACCCACACGGAGAATCTCGTAGTGTTGATATCTTAATCTAAGGACTTAAAGGAATTTAAGGAACTATTTTAATTAAGGACAGCTTAATTCCATCAACTCTTTTCGGTACCCCTTTGGTTAGACTGTCTTACCGACCTGATTTCAGCACTCCTCGCTCATGACGTTTCCTCGGAATGCTAACGGCATTGTTTGATTTGCAGAAAGGGTTGTATTAAATGCGAATTCCTCTGCCGCGTTCCTCCCACTTTCGCTCTACAATGTATTGTTGGGCTGAACGATGAGATAAAGACATTTCCTATTGGACTTTCCTATCATGTGTTTGCACGAGTGTCGATTTCACTGGCTGATTTTATCTGGTTTCCTAGTTATATCATTGCCAGATCACTATTTCACAATTGCTTCACAACTCGTGCGGCATTATTCCAATGCTATTCCGACCACTGTTCTACTTCATTGACCTATCTTCTATGTTTTCAGTTTGTACACTTTATCCAGCTGAAGCGGACACATCTATGCATCCTGGCTGTACTGGTGAGCGGCATGGCTGTCAGGGGAGTGAAAAATATCCAGGAGCAGCACAATATAGTGGGTGAGTTATGGGGTGAGACGTGGATCATGGGGCTTGTCGCACTAGCGTGCAGTGTTAGTAAACGTTGGCGAAAGGGAACCGCATGTTTTTATAGGTGTCATTGCCTTAGTTGAGTTCGCTATCGAAGTATATATATATATATATATATATATATATATATATATATATATATATATATATATATATATATATATATATATATATATATATATATATATATTGAAACTTGAAAGTTCGACATACCACAGCGGGTAGCTGGCGGCACGACCCTCCCGGGATTCGTTGCAGCTTTCCTTGCCAGTTTTGAGCTGGTTTGATTGAACTCGCAGGCCGAACATGTTCTGCTTTTAAGCTCTTTACATCGATTGCCACCAAGTTATACGGTAGAGTCATCCATTTTACGCTTCATGGAGACATACTTTGGCAAACGTTTTTCACATTTTATCTCTGCCGTAACTTAAACAGACTACTTGACCTGCCAAAAATCGCAGAAATCCCCTTGGTTTCCGTCTCAGTCATGATACCACTATTACTCCGTTAATCATAAAGTCATAAAGCTGTCATCTCGGCCGGTCGTGACCCCTCCAATCCTCGGTCCGCGTCTTTCTCGGGCTAGTGCCATACCCTGACTTCTTTCCCTCCCTCGTGTCTGCCTCAGGCAAATACCAGACCCCGGACGACAGTCTGTCCCCGCGTGTGCCTCAACGGAGTACCAGAACGCTCACCTTTCTGTGACATTTATCTCCACCTAGTCAAGCAGCGTAGTACCAAACGTTTGATCTTCTCCTGGTTTGTTTCGCCCAGGCGAGTACTATAACCAATAACCCCGACCTTCTTCCCTTCCCTCAGGCGAGTACGATACACCTGGCTTACCCTCCCCTCTCGCTCCCTCCCGCAGGCGAGTATCAGAACCCGGAGTTGGAGGAGCTGCTGGAGTGGGTGCGGACCGACACGGCGCCCTCGGACACGTTCGCCGGACCCATGGCGCTGATGGCTACTGTGCTGCTGAGCACGCGCCGGCCCGTGGTCAACCACCCGCACTACGAGTCGGCCGGCGCCAGGTCAGTCGTATAGCCAGCGCCAGATCAGTGGGGTGGGTCAGCCAGACGGTACCGCGGGTTAGGACGGTTGAGTCAGTGAGACAGACACGCTGAACGGTGGTCAACCACCCACACTACTAGTCAGTCGGTGCCAGGTCAGTAGAGGGGAGAGTTAGACAGACAGTCCGGGAGGTCATGTCAGTGAGACAGATACTCGTCGGCCCGTGGTCAGCCACCCGCACTACGGGTCGGCCGGTCGCCAGGTCAGTGGAGAGTCAGTTAGTCGGTACCTTGAGCCAGTTTAAATAGATGACCTCATTGGTCAGACGGACGGTTCTAGGGTCAGTGGGGCTGTGACCCGGGTCAGACACAGGCGGACGCCGGCAGGCCAGTGGGACCAGTTAGACAGACGGTCCCTCGGGTCAGTTCGACGGTCCTGCGGGTTAACTGGACACTCTATACAGGTCAGGCATGGTCAACCGCCGCCAGATCAGTGGACAAGACGGCTCGATCCGTCTGTCAGTTTGGGATCATAGATCTCTTTAGTATGTATACTATGCCGGGGTCATTCTGTCTACACCGAGGTCAATCAGTTGGACAGGAGCAGGCAATATTTAATATTTATAAATGGTGTGTATTCCGTTTATGTCCTTCTCGCCTTTGTGGGACCGTTCCCTCGCACCGCCTGAGCTAGCCTGTTGCATTTACAGGGAGAGGACGCGCCAGGTGTACCAGATATTCAGCCGCCGCAGCGCCAAGCAGGTGTACAAAACGCTGAAAAGGCTGCAGGTCGACTACGTCGTCCTTTACGAGCCCATGTGCTACGGCTCGCCAAAGTGAGTAACAAATGTCCAAAGTTGGTTCAGATGTGGCGAAGGTCAGATTGGAGCCGAGCCTAATGAAGGTCAATTGAATGGTTCCGTTCCGCTTTCTGCGCGCCAAAGGTTGGGTGTCTTTGCGGTCAGTCTGTTTGGCTGTTTGTTGGTCTATCAAAATGGCCAGCCAAGTGGTCAGAGTTTGTACGACAGTACGATAGTCATTATTTGTGTAGCAAGCTCGTGCTTCGTGCTTTTGCTATGACCGATCAATTCAGTTAGGGTCACTGCATTGGGGCGTGTGTATTGGAGCGTAAGTGAATCAATCAAACATCGCATAATCTGGTCCCAAGGATTGAGCCGTGTGTCATGCATAGTTTGCTAAAGAAATTCAGTTTGATGAAATGAAGTGACCAATAGATTCTATGGATGTATATCGAGTTGATTCAATTAATGATGCTTCAAAGTGGTTGAATTCATCTCTCTGGATTGTTGCCTGAGCGATGTATACTAGTGCTGGTCAGGCCCAATTTCGTTTTATAGCGGCCATTGTGTCCCAATTGTATCGGCCGCCGGATGATTACCATATGGCAGTTGTCTGGGCTGCGACCACCCAGTGTCCACAACTCCAGTGTCTGAACGGGGGATCAAGTTCACCATGTGCTCCTGCTTCCAAAATGTGTGCTGCAGAAGGAACCCTTTCGTCCTCTAAAACATCCGCCTGAGTGACCGACAGGCTCATATCCACACCATGACATTTTCGACAATATTTCTCACCAGGCTATTAATAGTCGACCTTCACAGTCTCTGTGCCCTGTGTCCGCCAGTGAATGTCAGTATGTACCCGCTGCGACCGTGTATAGTCTCTCTTGAAAGTATCGCGACTCTGGGGGGAGGCGCCACCTGCCCCAGCCGCGGTTGAGCGGAAAAGTTTGAGAGCCGCCGTTAGCACTGACCGAAGCCTGACACGGGGGCGAGGGGAGTGGTTGCGGACTGCGGAGGGATGAGGGGAGAGGTGGCAGTAGCCGTCCGGGAACTTGTGAATTCAGTCAACATATGGTCAACGGAAGCCACCCTACTCGCAGAGTATTCGCAGAGGACTTGTTGAGATTTGTTTCATTGCAAAGTTTACAATTTGACCGGCACCACTGTCACACCATCGGCACCACTGTCACAGGTTTTTGGTAAAATCCGGAAATCCGTGCCCGAATACAAAACAAAAATCATCAGTTGCATCCGCTAAAAGAATGCATATTGCATGCATCCGTGTTGCAGATGCACCCGCGAGCGGATTCAAATCACAAAAATTCTCTCTCTAGGCAATGAGTCATATATTTGAAGTTATCTCTTTTTAATGAGCCGCTTACTGAGCGGCGCAAAAAGAAGAATATTCACATTTTAGCCGTCTTCTTTTTAAAAGCCCTATTTGCTGCCAGGCTGCCCCTTTCCCCTCCCATGACCTGTTTACGTCATTCGGAAGGCCTCTTCACTGCAGGGTTATTGCGGAACTTTGCTTCGTTGTGATTTTACGCGTCTCGCACACTGAATGATTAGCACCCACTGGCAGACCAATGGAGCTTTAGGGCGCGCCGACTGCCGGAGTTATTTTGCCTGGCAGACCAATGAGCGCCCGGGCTGGTGAACCCAAGCGGCGCCGGTATCCGCCTGGGGCGGGGGACGGGGTCAAGGAAGAGCGATACGAGCATGACCTTTGGCCGGCCTCCACCTGTTTTGACCCAGTTGTCAGCCTCTGGTGCCTGCGTCATATACCAGTTTTCCTCCTACCGCTGGCGTAGAATCGAGGTACTGCGTACTTTTTATGATACAGGCCATGACCTCACTGCTGGGGTCCTCAAACTGAATGGAATAGTTCGCCGAGCCGCCGCAGCCCATGACGCGATACTTTCAAGAGAGACTATACTCCCCGTCCCTACTGCAGGCCTGGCTGTGCCATGGTCAACCCGTACCGTCTATATGCCAGGTGTCCATCTGCATAACCTCCCGTGCCCCCTGTGACTGTGTTCCCGACCTTGCAGGCCCGACTGTGCCATGGTCGACCTAGTCTGCTGTCGCTTTGTCCTGTGTCAGTCTGCTTGTGTATGTCGTATAGGTAGCTATCTACGCCCCGGCTGTAACCGTATAATCCCCGTCTCTACTGCTGGCCTGACTGTACCATTGTCGATTCGTACCGTCTCTGTACCCAGTCTCCCGTCTGTATAGCCAACCGTACTAGCTCTGACCGTGTCCCCGCCCTTGCAGGCCCGGCTGTGCCATGGTCGATCTCTGGGACGTGACCGACCCGGACCAGCGCGGCCGGCCGCCCGTCTGCCGGCGGCTGATCGAGGGCGACCCGTCCCCTCTGCTGAGGGTGTTCGAGAACTCCCAGTACGTCGTACTCCGGGTACCGGCCAAGTACGTGGAGATTCCCGCACCCAAACAGGGCGCCTCATGAGACCGGGTGCGGGAGACGGCGACACGAGCTTCATTGCCAAACAGACTCCGCGCGGAGATGCGCGCTGCGTCTCGGCGGTCGGACCGAGAGGCAGTTATTGGACGATGCCAGGGCGGTGCAGCTGTGGTGGACACATCTGCTGGTAAGTCACACACCCCAGCGGAGCACAATAACCTCTGGAGAAGGAGTCTGATGTGTGTGTCAAACTGTGTTCCGAGCTTTCATGGCAGCTACTTCGTGAACGATATCGTCGTGGGGTCGGTAGGGCCCATGAGTGCCCGTGTGGACTTTTAACCAACCGGTGACTTAGTGGCTATCAATTGTCAGTGAGCACGCAGAAGTGTTCACAGGGTGCAGCTGTTTATCCTGACCAACGCCTCGCCTGTCGTGAGATTAGTGAGATGGTGTGTGCGTGTCGGTGTTAATTGTGAACTGACACGCAGCTTCTCACCGTCTGCCATGTCGGTTACTGCAGTCCCCAGCTGCTGACAGCGGCTGCCCGTACCTCGCCCGCTCGTGGGGAACAGCCGCGGCTGCTCACACCGTTCGGTCACAATAACCCAGCCCCGTGCGTCTGTCCTAGTCTGTCGGGGGGGGGGGGGGGGGGGGACCGGGGGAGTTACCAGAGCAGTGAGATGTGAAATGGCTCGGTGGTTTGTACACTAGAAGGAGTGATGACTGAATACGAAAGAAGGGAAAGGGGTGATCGCAGAAATGCGAAACTCATGCAGATACAACATGCAAAGCAACTCTGCATCTTGAGGGATAGTGATTGATGTACTGGATCAATTCGGTCCGAATATAGCGCGAACCGCAGCTGAACGACTATAACCGTATCAATGCGGAGGGAACAGTGAATCAAGTCAGATTTGTTGGGAAGTGTGCTAAGTGTATGTAATTTGGGATGTGTCCAGCCGCTACTGAGCTCACGGTTGGTTGCTTGCATTGATAGGGTGATAGGCGGGGCTGAATGGTTGTTCATTCCGGGATATTGTGTTCTCGGGCATTATCAGTGGGTCTGGTGGGAATTCCAGGCAACATGTGAGGCTCCTCCCGAATAATCGAATGTTATTGATAGGGGGCTGGTGGGGAACGCCATGTGATTACGGTTTGTAATAAACGGACAGCGAGCTGTATTGGACAAATGGAATCTTACGTTGGAGCTGAGCAGTGACCAGATTTAGACTACTTGTTCACCAATTTTGAAAGACTCGTTTCTGTCAAGTCTGTCAAGTGCTTGTGGTCGGAAAGGAAAAGACTCGCTCACTCAATCCGGCTTCCAATCATTCACATCGAGGCGACTTCGGTCTGTCGGCCTCCACGTCCAGGCTACCATTCGGAGTGGCTGTGACTTTATAGTAGCGAATTCTGCGGAGCCGAATTGAATACTAATGAGTCCATTGACTTCTACAGGAACGGGTTTGGCTTTTTGCGCAATGTCTGAACTGGCGAGGCAGTTTTCCTACTAAGCGTAGCAGATGTTGGATTTATTTCGGGACCAAGAGTGAAAAATAGGCGATGATGGCAATCGGCGAGCGCGTTGAATTTCAAGTGAAGAGTACGGCATTGCGTCAACTTACAGGTGTATAGAATGCGTCGCGTGTGTAGAGACCAGTGCGTGGTCTTGACAGACCCGCAGAAAACCGCGTTCCAAGCTCCGGCTGCGATATGATTTTAAATCGGTGGCGCCGCGGTCGGTGGTAACGACAGAAATCAGCGGCAGCTAATCGCTCTTCCCTTGAGGCACAACAGCTGTTAAAACGTGACAAACAAGCACACTTAATTTCATAATGTATTTTTAACGGACTTTTTTACGTAACGTAACTGAAAACATATTCGCCGCTGAGTCGCGGACATGGCTGGTCGGGATCAGCGACAACGGACTCTGAGCATCACACATTGCAGTCATGGAGCACAATTACATGTCACGTAACTGAACAGGATGAGTCAATAAATAACAGGATGACAATTGACAGCGCAGTGACGCGACATAAATAGCGGAAGAACGTGTTGAACAAACTTACTAATCTATCACATCACATGAGATGAATTACAGCCACGTGGACGGTATTGCCCAACCAAACGGCGTCTGGTAGCGAGCGCCGACCCTCGCTCAATCTGCACAGCCTTACAAGCCCGATCCAGGCATCCCACTTCCAGCGCCGGACCTCTCACCCGCACCCATCTCATTCGCCGCTCTACACCGGGCATCACTAGCCTGCGTCTCCAGCTACTGACTTCAGTCGTCGGCCTCGAACGGGTCCGAGTCGTCTCCGTCGGAGGGCGCGCCGGCGGCCGGCCCGAACAGCTCCTGGAAGGGCTGTGCGCCGCTGACGGCTGTGCCGTCGGTCAGGTCGCTCTGCAGCTCGGTGTAGAGCCGCGGGGAGGCCGGTGTGGTCGGAGCACACAGCGGACTGGACGGTCCCGCGCCGCCCGGGGACGGCGAGCGGCCGGCAGTGTCGGTCAGCAGCGGCGCGCCGGCCGGAGAGCGCAGCCACGGAGAGCGAGCGCCTCCCGCCGCCGGCCGGGCCGACTCAGAGTCAGAGACGGCATCTGACTCCTGCTGAGTCACCAGAGACTCGTCCGCCGCGGGGCTGGGTGGCTCGATGTCGGCATTCTCGGCTAGAGGCGAAGATGGAGGATCTTCTGCCGCGTCACCGTCCTCGGGCTTGTCCGGGACATCAGGTGCGGAGTCTGCTGGTGGCCCGTCACCTGCACCTCCACCGTCCGTCTGCCGGGTCTCCGACGCCTTCTGACCGCTCTCATCCTCACAGAGGGCCTCCTGGTCAGACCTGGCAGCATTATCAGTAGATGACAGGGACGGCGCCTCTGTACTGGCGGGGTTCACCGGAACGGCATTCTTCTTCGTTTTCTTCTTGGGGGCGAACGACGGCTTCAGACTCTGGGAAGTGCTCTGAACCGCTGGCGTCTTCTTTGGTGTTTTGGGTTTAGCGTTTGTTTTTGGTTTCTCGGAAACGTTTTCGGTGAACACCGCTGTGTTGGATTCGGTGGGTGCGGTTCCCTGAGATTGGGGAACAGACTCGCTTCCCAAAGCTGGCGCTTTCTTCGCCTTCTTTACCGAGAACGCCGGCTTTGTTTTCTCGGTCTTGTTTTCTGCGGCAGGTGTCTTCGGTTTCTTGGGCTTCGCAGGTTGCTTTGGTGTGGTCGTTTCACCTTCGCCGACGGGTTTCTTTTTGGATTTCGGCTTCGGCGTCACGCTCGTCTCTGGAGCGTCAGGGTTGCCTTCTGCGGGCGTCTTCTTGGGCTTCTTCTTCGGGGTCTTGGCAGCCTTTGGCGCATCTATCGCACCATTACCAACTTGTGTCTTGTTCGATTTCTCCCCCGGTGGAACGTTCTCTTTAAAGTCATCCATGTCGTCAGGCAGTGCCGTCATTTTTGCCTTCTTAGCTTTGGGTGTCTCAGTTGCTTTGGGCGTTTCAGTCGCTCCAGGAACGGCCGATTTCTTCTGCTTCTTAGGTTTTGGAGTTTTGGTCTGCTCACTCGCCTGATCTTCCACCGCGCCCACCGGTTTGACCTTCTTCGGTTTGCTCGTTTGGTTTCCCACCTCCCCCAGTGGCTGGGACTTTTCCTTCTTGTTGGTGGGTTTCTTAATCTTGGGTGCCGCCGCGGTATCGACTGGGACTGGGGCGGCCTCGACTCGAGCGGGGGCGGGGGCGGGTCTGGGCACCTCCGGCGGCCGCTCGGGCTCGGGCGATACCGCCTGCTCCACGTCCGAGGCCCCGCTGTCAGTGAACATTGGCGAGGCGTCGGCGCCACCTGACGGCAGGAGTGGAACGTCAGCCGCCCGACTGGCCTCCAGAGTCCGGGGACTGCCGCGGCCGACACGGAGCTCCGGCGAGCTGGAGAAAGCTGCGGTCAGTGGGGTGCACCGTAAATCACAATAAATCGTCATGCGCCATCTACCATCTACACTACAGTCTGGTCAGTCCACGCATCGGTTAATGCACTGCGATCGGTGTTTGCGAGCAACGGAGTAGAGACAACACCGCAAACCACCGTGCACAAAGGCACAGACAGAAACCGGTCCGTTATTTATTCTAACGATGCGGCGCATGCACCTTCATTTACATTAGATATGATGTGATATGTTCCCCATGCAGTCGTTTGGTGTGCTTGGGAATGGTGCATGAGATAATGGGATGTATGAAGGAGATATGTTTGAGGAAAAGAACGAGTTTTACCGGTTCGGTCTCGCGGTATCGCGAACCTCGAGCGCTGTCATGGAAAGAATGATGAATGAATCCGGTTACACTGCTCGTGACTACCTCGTGACTTCGTTATTTTCACTAATATGCAACAGCAGCAGCTTCTCAGTTTATTTTTGGTCACATTTTGGTGCATCGTATTCCGCAAATACCTACCGTCTGAAACAACTGTGAACTGTAAATCGTACCCACAAAATAACGAAATTACGCGAGCAGACCCAGCGGCCGCGGGCGGTTTATAGCTATGGCGGAGGGCTGTTAAGTGTGACGTCACGGTTCCAACAGCTGACTGCGCTAATGCTGTAGAGATAGGGGATTATCTAGAAAGGTGTATTGTGGCGATTCAAAAATTGTCCGACCCTGATTTGGAATTTCTTTGGAAACTTAGATGGATGAATAACATTTCTGAAATTGATTTGCTTCAAGTTTCATCGAAATTTGGCTGAAAAAGCCCAAAGAAATGTGAGGCTACTAAATTCACAATGGTGTTAGCATTTGTGGCGCATATGTGACATTTGGTGAAAACCACGTGAAAACAATAGTACGTTACGGACATTTGCACGTTTCTGGGCTGCAGGCTGTGTTTGACGTGTTTGGGCATGGTGTGAGCTATCATGGCCTTCGTTAGTGTTGCAGCCATAGGTGATTTTTTTCAAACTATGTCCAGTGTGATTGAGAAGGGTGAAAGAGCATTGGATGGTGGCAAAATCCGATCCATTGCCCTGCAGGATGGCAAATACATTGTGGCTTCTGTTGAGGCCAGCATGAAGAAAAGGACCTATGATGTTCAAGTGAGTATTTCTTCATGCTTGTGATAGGCATTTCAAGTACTTTATGAAATCTGCCTTCATGAAATCGTGGCATGAATGTGGGAACAAAATTGCAATTGCAATTGAGAATGAGGTGAATGTGGCAAAAGTATTGAGTGAACATGACCAAATAAAAGAAACATTTCATTATATATTTTCATTCGAGTCTACATAGGTACTCCATAGTTCTTTATATTATCCCCATGTGACAGGCATCTTGCATTATTTTACCTTAGCAAAAGCTGAATAGGAAAAATGAGATGCCACGGTAGCAGACGTAGCACGAGCTGCCATATGCCCCAGAATGCATTTTGCTAACCAAATCAAAACACCTAACCAAAGATACGTAACCTGACCTACAATCTACTTCCTACAACCTACAACCTTGAACCTACCACCTTCAACCTATGATATCTCACATGGCAGCTCGTGCTATGTCTGCCCTACCAGTACCGAGGCCACTTGGTATTGTTTGTGGAGGACCTGACCTCCTCCAGCCCGGAGTGTAGTTGATGTTAGCTTGGTTTTAAATTTAAGTGTATAGTACAATGATAGATCAATTGATCTACGTAGCAAGTGTGCGGCAGACTTGTGTGGCATCCTGTGCAACCATGGACATTTAGTGGAATTAAATGGATAGGAGGGTTTATAAGTTGAAATGGAAATGGCAATTTGGTTTAGGCGATGTATCTAATCTTCAGTCTCACTCAGGGTGGGAATTCTCTTTTTTTTTCTTGGTGTCTGAGTACAAATTTTCGGGGAAGTGAGTACAAAATTTCATGATGCAGTCACGGCATATCAAATATTAAAAGTGATGATTCAAAGTGATGTACCTAAGTATGATAAAAAAGGACAAATTCAGCACTGCAAACACTACTGACAACACTACTGAGAATTTGCCCATAAAAGACAAGTTGGTCAGCTGGATGAACATGATAGCGAAAACAAGGTATTTGATTAATAATAAAAATAGATATTCCTCAGTAGGCAGCAGTCAATCGTCCGCAAGTGAGCGAGCAGCGAGCACTCAGCAGGTGCCGAAGCCTCACGTGAATCAATTCAGAACAAGTTGCTCTTTGTTACACACACACACACAAAGAATACATTTCTGATCGTCGACGTTTCGCACGTAGCACTGCACCTACCGGCAATTACGTGCAGTGGTTGATTGATTTCACACGACCAATACGCCTTACGTGCCCGCGCCTCACACCAACACCACGCGCCTGCCTTTTGAAGAGCACTTTGCCTGTAGTTCCACCGCCTTCACTGAACAGCGGCCAATGCGCCATTGAGGAGCATGAGGGGTATGGGTTCTCTTTCACTGCGCGCTAGTAGCGCTCACTAACATAAAAAGCGCTTTCGGTTTCCATGGAAACTTGATAAACTTGTTTAGCTTTAATCACCGAACGCTTGACAGCCTTTGCCTCTCTTTCAGAAAAGAACATGGCATTGACTTCGGGCGACATCTATACTATTCCTCACGAGACTGCCGACCAGCGCCATCTAGCCAGGAAAACAAGAGAAGAGACTGAGAGCCACGAATGCGGACTTCTGACCAAGACGACCCTTTATAACATTTAATCCAGCTAATCAACGAACGCCGAGTTTTCGTAATACTCTATGGTTGATTTATGTAACTATGGCCGACATAAGATAGCTGCCGTCCAGTCGCGAGGCAGCGCTGCGCCAGTGCTCACGATCGCGTCGTACCCTGATGGATCCGTGTTTCAATCATTGCTTCTTTGCGTTGCTTCTGCTGGTATATATTGCGAATAATAATATATACTGAGACACGAACTCTTTTTTATCTTTATTAGCAAAAAAGGTCGCCATCGGGCAGCCAGCCACAGTGTACCTACTACAAAAACGGTCGCCGTCGGGCAGCTAAGCTCAATAAAAGCTGAAACAGACTCTTTCCGCAGTCAGGAAATCGCACGCGAGAGCCTATTCAAATGCATTAAAATCCTTCCCGCATCATTCGTATGCGGGAGGTGCGTACGATTGATGCGAGCGTGATTTAATGCATTTGAATAGGATCTCGCATGCGATTTCCTGACTGCGGAGAGTCTGTTTCAACCTTTACACCATAAAAAACAGCCACCGCCGGCTCACAAAGTCGCACAACACTACACAAACGGTCGTCACCGGGCGGTCAGCCATCAGCTGAACGAAAGGTCCCATCATAAATGCCACTGAGAATAAGAAGCCATGATGATGATGATGATGATGATGACGGCGATGGTTTGAGGTTTTTGGGCGTCCGGACTGCAGTGGTCATCGGCGCCCATAACACGACATTAGAAGATCACGTTATGATTATAAAAAAGAAAACGCAGGAGAAACTACTTAGATCCCAAATTAATACGCCTGAGCAGAAATATGTTTACCTACGCTCCTGGAGAAAATATGACGAACATCAACTACTCATCACAGCCTTCGCCTCATATGATTTGTACTTGTCATAAGGAACCAAGGACTAGCATGAAGACCATCTGTTCTAGAAGGTATCCCTGATAGTGATGTCAGTTACAGAAAATCTGAATACCGATACCAAACCAAATACCAACCAAAACCGTAGGAAAATACTGAGACCGAACCAACTAGGAAATATGATGGAAATACAACCTTTTAACCAAATTCACAGCCCCTTTCACATTAGCGAGGATCCATGATACAAACAAAAATACCAAACACATTTGGATTGAAATACCAAATACCAAGTCGGTATCGGTTGGTATCGTTATACCAAAAAATTGGTATCTGATTGACATCTCTAATCCCTGATATCAGCAGAATGGACCATATCTGGACTACATAAAGCTAGAGAAAGATTAAATAAACATAAAGCTAAACACTTGACACGTGGCTACAGGCCAGCACTGCGCTGGCCTACTCGCTGGTGAGGCACAGCCTCACCAGCTCGCGCCTGATGGCGCTGTATGCTGACGGCGTCAGGTGGACGCCGTCATCATCATACAACGCCGAGACCGGTGGAGCGGCGTTGGCGTCCGGCGGCGGCGGGCGTCCGGGAACCCACCCCGTGGCCCAGGCGACGTCCGGGACCGGCAAGATTAATTATTAATTTTAGGATAGCGTCTAGCAAAGCCATTCTTGCCAATTGCCATGCACTGTCATAAGATTAATGTCAATGTTAAAATTCTGAAATTATTGTTATTGGTAGCACTGGCGCCCTACCAAGCCTATAGTAAACGATGCCCATGGATCATGATGCCGATGTCCGTTCTGTGTTCACCATTACAGACAACAAACACAAAGACATGTCAGAATTAAAAATCATGCAAATCCTAGCCTTCTCAGGTCGCGAGGTTTACATGTAAGCACATTGCACACCAACCCGAACTGGATGAGATTGCAACTTTTCGATTTCATAAATCGTAGGTACCTATATCCTACATACTGCAAGGTAAGTTAGGTACTTACAACAATGAACAAATCACTCAGCAATGATCGTCGAGCGACGCCGGCAGCAAGACAAAGAACCCTCGCTGGCGGGGGTGTCCGTCCATCGGCGCCGGCTTGTTTGCGTCGCTTCCATGCTTCCATATCCTCGGGCTTTGGCCTCGGGCCGAGCCTCAGGCTCCCCACCCTCTGTCCTCTCCCTTTACTTGTACTCGCCTCGCTCTTTCCCTGGCGGTCGCGGGCTCATGCCCTGATACAAGCTAGATGCGGCTGCTAAATTAAGGACTTCATTTGGAGAGGCGCAAAAATATTTGAAGATCCCATCTCAGTATACGTTTTCTCATCAACCATGCATACAATGACATCAAAACGCCGTGTGCTAAATCTACAAAGAATTTGCTTTGAATTTCAGTAAAAAAAATAAAAAAAACTAATTTCGTTTTCAAAATTTTTTTGGAGTTTGAATAAGTTGTGACCGTGAAAAAATAGTTATTTTAAAACCGAAAATTTTGCTACAATTTCTTTTTCAAAGGGTATAAAATGCCAAAGATGATTAGTTAGGGCTTTGAAGATTTGATTTTTGACAATTTTGTTACATGTTACTGTCTAAACATTCATAATTTGTTGAATAAGATGAACTCTCAAAATTGCTCGGTTTTAGGCTCCGACCCCAAGAACGTCAATTTTGCCAACTAGGCGAAATCTCACCAAGGCATTTACGACGCAGATCTTAGGTATTTGTCTCGAAAGTTTTGTGGACGCGTGGTAATGGTAATTTTATAGTGTGTGGTAGGCTCCGTCTAATGCTAGTGATTGCAAGTTTTTACTTTTGGTAAGTTTTGATGGTTGCTAATGCTTATTCTTGTTTTAACCTACTAATTCAGTGGCTGGTACTACTGGTGATTTTATCTAACTTAGATATCGTCTGCCATTGCTCATTTGTGATTCAGATTGAGGTTCCTACCTACCAATTATAATTCATGGATTATTTGGCTGGTACCTACGCCATACTGAGTGATTACTTTTATGACCATTTAAAACCTCTTTATTCATGCAACGTAGCTTCCAGTTATGAATATATTTGTATTTGATTTCAATTAACATTTCACAAGTCAGAGTCACCAGTCACCACTCATTACAATGCATTCACACTTCAGCATCATACCGCTCAAAAAATGAAATATCAAGGAACGGTAAATCCTATTACTCTTCATATCGGTGCTAAGGCTTCTTTTCTTTGTTCTTTATATTAGGTATTACTGCTGTTTTCATTGGTGATGTCTTGTAGATTTCCTGAAAAGTGAGAACAAAATAATCATTATTTTCCAGTAATGAGTACTGAGTACAAAATTTCTCAGTGTCTGGAGACACCAATCAGCGGCAACTTTGCCAACCCTGGTCTCACTTCATTCAAGATCACTCAAAGAAATTTGCTTTCAAATTTCAGTTATTTTTGTTTACTTTTATTAAAGCATCCCCAGATATACAGCATATACTTTTAAAAAGCAATCCCTTTTTGCTAAAATCTAACATCAAGTCATTGTCCAAAACATTTATGTTTTGTAATATCAACTATGATTATAATGCATATTTGGAAGGTTCTATGAATATAAACAGCTGCAATCAATTGTGCTCATTTTGTGAACTTATTTTCATGATAAACATTTCACTTGAGTGAAACGTCCACTTTGATATTAATTGAATATGGTTTGAACTAATGTGTTAGAAAAATATCATGCAGGTATTTAATAAAAATCTGAATAAGGCTTGCTGATTACCTGCTGCAAAGGTGTAAATTGTTGTTATTCTGTGTTTCAGGTCACTGTCGAGAACAAGAAGCCAGTGGATGGAAGCTGCACATGCCCAAATGGTCAGCATCGGTGCTCCCACATGGCTGCCATCCTTCTGTATGCACAGAAGAACTGGTCGCAGACTGATCGGCAGTGTCAATGGAACCGAGGATCCAGCAACGCGACAATGTTGAAAGCAAAGGAGATGTTCCCCCAGGAAGACAGTTCTTTGCTGGTGAGCTCTGTCAAAGAGGACCAACTGGCATGGCTGTATGACCAGGTGAGGGAGCAGCCATGTGGGCTGGCATGGCTGTTGGCTCCAGAGTCTCAGCCTTCCCCAGAAGAGAAGGTACCAAACATCGACAGCATCCTAACTAGTGCTGAGTTTCATGCATCAGCTGACAAGTCCCACTTCCTTTTAGCAATGCTGTCTCTTTCAAAGGAAGAGATTGCAGAGGTGCAGAGGGTGACCAGTGGTCAGGTCAAAAACCCCAAGTGGTTTGTTGCTAGAAAGGGAAGGCTGACATCGAGCAACTTCGGCCTCGTCTTGAAGGCAATTGCCAGAGGAAGATACCCAAAGTCACTATTCAAAAGGCTCCTTGGTGGCTATGACCCATCCGGCAGTGCAGCTGTAAAATGGGGACGAACCCACGAAGCAGCTGCAAAGCGAGCGTATGAAAATCGCACTGGAAAAAAGGTGGAAGAGAATGGGATTTTTCTCTCTGAAGATGGTATGCTTGGGGCCTCTCCAGATGGTGTAGTGGGGGATACACTCCTAGAGGTGAAGTGTCCGTGGACACACAGGTGTCGAACGATCCAGGAAGCCGTGCAAGCAGATGGAAAGTTTTTCTTGGACGAAAACCTGAATCTTAAAGAAGATCACGATTACTTCCACCAGGTACAGGGCCAGATGTGGTTAAGTGGCTTCACCAAGTGTGACTTTGTTGTCTGGACGACTCGTGACTTACACATCGTTACCATCGCCAGAAGCGATTCATGGACTGTAAACCTAGAACTCCTAAAACAGTTCTATAGGGTCCACATGGTGCCGAGCATCATCGGGTCCGCTTAACCCGCAGGGCTCATGCCTGCTGGGCGATATGAGATTTGCCACTGTGATGTAATGTGTACAGGTGCGCGCCAGGCTGGTTGTCGTGTTTCACTTTCAAACGTCAAACTGTGTGTAATGTACAGGTGCGTAAGTAAATGTGTGTCACTGTACAGGTGCGCGCCAGGCTGGTTGTCGTGTTTCACTTTCAAACGTCAAACTGTGTGTAAATAATGCAAATAATAAACATACATGTTTGTGGACAGTTTTATTGACAAGTAAATGTCGCGTACCACAGCGCACAGCTGAAACAATTTCCAGATTATCATACTTCCATGACAGCTATAACTCAAGAAGTGTTTCATCAGACAGTGAAGACATATCAAACAGTTCGCAAACCAGTTTAGGACAAAATGCACAGTTTCCCGCGATAGTACTCCGGGCGTTGGTGAGAAAAACACAGACAATGCTATTGACTTACTTCAATTGATAACTACGCAAACGTTGCATCTAACAGGGTGATACCACTAATAACGCGCAGTTTGCTACCCGGCTTAAGAGGACATGTTGCTAAGTTTCTCGTGGCTTATGATAGGGCTCTGGGCGGTGGTGAGGAAGGCACAGACACGAACTATATTGTCTATCATATTCCTATACTGGTGGGGTATGCCATCTAAAATGGTGTAATACTTCAGCCGCTGAATCGCGCGCTCAACGTGCACGCGGGCTTCGGCAACTTCCCTGTTGTGCATCACCTCTTGCTTGGTGAACTGAGGCTGAAATAGATACGCAGGTGTGTTGACGGTGACGCCATCAGGTACAATGTCCTTGATAGGAAAACCTTTGTCAGCCAGGATGAGGTCGCCTGTGGTTAGCTGCTCCAACAGGCCGCTAGTCTCCACGATGTGCTTGTCAGAGGCATTGCCGCCGTAAACGTCACTGACAAAGTTCACAGTGCCATTGGGTGCCACCCCAACCATGACCTTGAAGGTGTTGGCAGCTTTGTAAGCACTGTAGGTGCTTGAGCGGCCCTCACAGCTATCAGGTCGCTGAATCCTAATTTCTGTGCAATCAAGTGTCGTCCTGCAGTGCCTGAACTTCCTGAACGATGCTGGCATAGATTGAGAATTCTTTTCTCTACTAGGCATACCCTTCCCAAAAATAGGCTTGAACAGAGCCTCAGCGAAGATGGACACAAATGTCCTGAAGACATTTGTAACGGTGGCTACACTCTTGTTAAATCTCACGCTTAGATCTGTGTGCCCAAAGTTGTGTCGCAGTTTCATCAACACCAGGAGAATTTGGTCCTCTAATGTCATCGTTGTGACCTTGAAGGCGTGGTATGTAAAATCACACATGCTCACATATGTGACTAGAGTTTCAAACATTGCTCTGCTCAAACTAGTATAGTAAGTTACTAGCTGTTCGCTATGGCTAATCTGGTTGTAGCAGAACCTCTGCTGCTGATAAGCTGCTGCAGTTTCAAGTCGTTTGATATGCTGTTTGAGAAGCTCGTTCTCGGCAGACAACATGGCCTCACTATGCACAGGTGGTCCAAGGACAGCATCTTCCATTTCCACAGCTGCATCTTGTCTTCTGTTTCCAGGAGAAGAGTGATGGGGTCTGGTATCATCAGGCAAGTTGATCCGCTTCCCTTCATTCCATGGAAACCTCACTGGACCTGCTTTTTTGCCATTAGGGAAGTGCCACGAACAGATCCTTGTGTGTTCGGTAGGGGTGAAGTTCTCCCTCCTGCAACAGAAAAAAGGGATTACATGATGATTTAGATTAGGCATGCATGATTAGGATGACGCAAGTTACAAGCCCTTCAAGTAGAAAATATCCACAAAAACAGGTTCATGCGATTGTTTCTGAAATGAAGCTTGCCAGTTTATTAATAATTTTCAATTTGAATGTTACAAAATGTAAATGTTTCAATGTTCATATCCAAAACATACAACAGACTTGGTAAATATATTTGTGCTATGACTACTGTTACTGCTATTTATGGAGTACCTACGCACCATGCACAAGTGATTGACGATCAAGGCTCTGAGTTAACCTTGTGAATCATTCCGTAATGATGCCAAAAATAAATATTTATCATTATCTGATATTATATACTCTATAGCTTTTATAGAAATAGTTAACAATAATTTGATGTTTTTATTAAAAGGTAAGATGCCATATTTCCCTTGCACGATTTATGGAAAAGATTTATGATGGGATTTATGAAAGCTTGACATGTAAAATATGCTGATTCTCAAAATTCTTACTAACCTTATCGCACGAATGTAGCGTTGACGGATCAGTTTGTTGCTGGGAAACCTGTAGAACGCATATTTGTTTTTGTCCCCTGACCGGTTCGTACAGCCTGGGACACAGCAATTCACCATCTCGATGTTCAAAGCTTAAAACAAGCGTGCGTCTTGTGATAGCTGACCTGAGGTCTGAGAAACACAGTAGGTATATCTAATTAATAACCCACTCCAATTCACTACCTATTCACAGCTAGTACACTCACCTACTAAGTGATGTTCGCCCCCCGACGGCCCAGCGTTTGACTGGAGCGGTAGACTGTGCCGCCTCACACCCAGGTTCAGCGGTACAGTATATCCCTCTGGCCTCACGCTCGGCACAGACGCGTTGGGCTGGGTCAGGGACGCGCCGCGCTGCGCTGGCCGCCTTACCACTCATTACGGAGCGAGCGAAGCGAGCGAAGTCTTACGTAGAATAACGGACATTTCTGAGTATGAGCGGCCGGCCGGCCGTGGTCACGCTTTTGCGATGCTTATATCTCAGCAACCACTTGACGGATTTACATGCGATAATTTTTGTAGGGTAGTTTCATTCCTTTTACCAAGTATTGGACTATTTCCGATGCATGTGGGTGACCCCTTATGCACGTAGCACGTGCAAAACGAAGAGGTGTCAGTTTTGTAACAATTGCAATATCTCGGTAACTACTGGGCCGATTGCGCTGAAACTTGGCTCAGAGAGTGAGTCAATGCTCGGTTCTTCGATATTTCTTATGGGACTGAGCTTAGTGGATGTAGGTAGGCACCCACTAGGCAATGCATTTGCATGTGCCACGGTTGGTGTGCTGCTGCACGTGCGCACGTGCAGGGGTCGATTCCAGATCTCGAGAACGGCTGGACCGATTGCGCTCAAATTTGGTACGCGGTTAGGGACCGGTTAGCAGGGTGCCGTGCAAAAGTCAGTTGGGGCCCATTTTGCACGTCCGCACGTGCAGAGTGCCGCTTCCAGATCTCGAGAACGGCTGGGCCGATTGTGCTCAAATTTGGCACATCGCTAGAGACCGGTTAGTAGGGTGCTGTGCACAAGTCAGTTGGAGATACCCCTCACGATTTCGCACGTGCAAGGCCCACCCTCTCGCTCGCTCCGTTAGTCGCCCCAAAAGGCGTTATGCTGGTTTTATTTTTATAGGTGGAATGCGTTGGCGGTTGAACCAGCACGGCTCGTCGGAAAATCATTTCATCCACCAAAGAAACGAAATATACCGTTCGGTTCGAAAGCTGACGGTGAGCTGATTCCAAAACAGTATTTTATATAGAAATCGTTGGATGGCCTTTTAAAGAAATTGCGTTTTTGTAAAATCGTAAAAATCTTTTATTTTATTCAACGAGCTATCCAGGACAATCTTTAAATCATAGTCATGTGTTTTTTTCGATTACCAGTGAAAGCTGAATGCCAAAAGAACAATATGTAGCGAAAAGTATTCTGAAATATTAAGATGTGTCTCTCACAGCCGGCAACAAGGCGCAATCACACAACTCAGTGTCACAACGGATCAAAGTAAGCCACACAAAGGCGTCAAATGACCCTTATCGACGCGCAGACCCGGCGCTCTCAGCTGTCTGACGGACCACAGAAGAGACGTTCGGCTGTCGCCATACTAAACAGACGTCATTTTTGTTAGTGTAACAATTCAAGTCGGTACTTAAGCTTTTCAGGATACCTGAGAGGAAGATTCATTGCTCTGTCATTTTCACATCATGTATGAATTTGCATTTGTTTTTGTCTACTTTGCTCAACTCAGCTAGGCATTATGCCCATACAAGAAGAGTTGGCCGCCCTGAGCTGTCAGAGGCTGTATCGGCTTCAACTGGTCAGAAGTGGGGGTAGCGCCCGGCGGGGCGGGGTAACCTTCGACCGGTCGCAGGGCCAAACAGTTGTCACTGGTACAACCTCTGACAGTGAAACCCCGCTAACTTTCCCCGCGCGGGCATTGAGCGTAGCGGGACGGAGCAAAACCTGTATAAGGAAATGTAAGTTAACCCTCGCACCGACGGGGGGGCGGATATCCGCCCCCCCCCCTGAGGTTTTTCGCGAATAGCGGGAAAACCGCGGCGCGTAGCGCCGCGAAATTTAGTATGACTATAACCTCATCAATTTTACACATGGTGTGCAAGTTTGAACCTCCTACCTTTTAAGGTCAGGTCACCAGGTCACTTTGAATGACCCAACCTTAAGTCACTTTTTTGCAACTTTGTCACCGTGCCAGAGCTACAGTAGATGTCGGAGGCCTTTGAAAGTCGCAGGATATTATTAGGTCATTAGTAGCTACAATTTGTATATCTCGGAATTTTGATATCGGTGACCTAAGGTCAGGTCAATTTCGCGACCTCCCCATTATAAGTCAATGGGGGAAAAATCAACTCCCTGTTTTACCACTAAAACGGGTCGGAATGGCCCCATATACCATACATGACTTCATATACGATCAACCTTCACTACCTTGAGGTCTGTTTTGCTTTTGGGCTGCTGCGAGGTCATGTGACGTCATCAAAGGTCACCAAAGGTTTTTGGCCAATAACTCCGTACAGGAACAAGATACAGCCGCGTGGATGGTCTCATTGTGTTCAGCTCGTCAAGACGCATCGAATGATATACATGATAACCTCGAGGTCACGTGACCTGAGGTCAACCTTTGACCTTGACCTTTCGAGGTCAACATATATATCATTCGATGCGGATTGACGAGAGGATCACGATGATGCCCTTATTTTGTTCCTATCTTGACTAATTCGAAAGTTATTTGAGAAAAACTCTTTCCATATCTAGCGCCGCCATTTTGACTTTTTCGACCCCTGTGACGTCATCTTTGACCTGACCTGAAAATGACCTTAGTAAAAATTGTAGATCTTGGCCGTGCGTATCCGATGCCGTTTACCGCTTGTCGCTATCTTGCTTCGTTCTCGAGTTCTCGAGACCGCCCCCCCCGTCGGTGCGAAGTTGGCGCAGACCCCCGTCGGTGCGCGGGTTAAAGCATGTTGTAGGTCAATCTAGCAGAAGAATAAACTTTCTTCACCGGTATCCTGAAAAACTTTGATAGTGATATGGATCGTTAAACAAACAAATATGACACTTGTTTAGTAGGACGAGACTCGAACGTATTCCGTGGCCGGTCAGGCGGACCTAGCGCACAGTGATGCAAATGGGGTTGACGAGTGGCTATAAATACCAAAAAGTCAAGTTTACCAAACCGAGTAAATCACTATATGGCTAACCAAATAAATGTCGCATCTGAATCACATAGTTTTCATATTTTTGTCAAAACCGGCCTCGTGTATGATTGTCAGAAGTCGTGATATTTTCTATGTCGTAAAATGACTGTCAGATACTTGCAAGTTCAAACGCCGCTAGCGTGCGTTCATTTAACCCTAGAACACCTAGGGGGGGGGGGGTTGTATCAACCCCCCCTGAGGTTTTTTTCAAAGTGCACGCTAAACGGCTTGTCGTAGCGGGCTGAAATTTTCAATACCCTCTGGGGCAACCTTTGCGCATCTTTTGCCGAAAAAAAATTGATCGGGTCATGTCAGGTCACGGAGTTATGACGTCATAAGAGGTACAGCCTCCGGCCGGATTTTCACAAACTGAGTGCCAACGCCCGAGGTTTCCTGCCGGTGGTACGGACATCGGTTGATGGATCGTGATGAAACTTCCCATGCATGTTGGGGCAAGTATTGGCTATCATATGGTATAAGAAATTTGACCGGGTCAGGTCAGGTCACGGAGCTATGACGTCACAAGAGGAACAGCGTCCGGTACTATTTTTGAAAAGCGCCCGAACCACTATTTTGCTAATTCTTGTCACCTCAATGGGAATATGCAGCAATATTAGCTTCTATAGGGAGCAAATGGACCTCCCAAATCCAAAAATACAATCAGATTTCAAAAATTTAAATTTTGATTTTTCGAATTTCTGCCGCCGACTGTGACCTTGCCGACTTCCGGCGCTCCCAACGCGCCATTTTTAGAGCTAGGGAAACGAAATACATACCAAACGATAGAGAATTGATCAAGGAACACGATAGTGAAGGTTTCAAGTCGATATCTCCCACCGTTTTGCCGCAATTGCCGCCGAAAGTTGAAAAAAGTCTATTTTTCCGAAAATTTGACCTTTGACCGGTCAAAAGTAGGTCAAATGTTGACCTAGGACCAAAAAATATACCATCAATCGCGAGATCTCGTTGAGAGCAATCCGTTGGTTTTTCCGCTAAGCTCTACGACCTTCCGTTTCGAAACGCCAGGGGGGGTCGTAACAACCCCCCCCCCCCTGGTCGTTCGTGTTATGAGAAATGGCCTGGTCGTGCGAGGGTTAATACAAACTGCAAAAATTATGCATTACAATGATTCCTAAAGCCTGCTGCTTCTCATGCGGGGTCACAAAAAGCCGCATCTGTTTTGGTTTGGCGGTCATCGAATCATTTGTCATCATGTTGCAATCGCAGTTTTTTACTAAAAAATATTTGCTTTCGTTTCACCTACAGCAGTCTACTACACAGTGTGTGCCCGTTAGTGCACCATACCATAGCATTCCCTAACCATTTCTGAGTCACACCGTGAAAGAATTAAGGCGTTAGCACAGGGCAGACCGACGCTATTGAAGTTTTTGTCCGTTGCGGTCGGGTGTCGCAGTCGGGGCGGATTGCTTTCACCGCGGATTGCAATTTCGACAGACGTTTAACTTTGACCTGCTATAAGTGGGTCAAATATTGACCTTAACTCAAAAGTAATATGCTCACTCGCGAGATCTTGTCAAGAGCAATCCGTTGGATTTCGTCGCGAGGCGCTAGGACACTTCGTTTAGGAACAGCAGAGGGATGCACCGACGAAACCCCGCTGTGGCCGACCACCGCGCCGCGGCACCCGACCGCAACGGACGAAAACTTTAGTAGCGCCGGTCAGCCCTGTGCTAGCGCCTTCATTCTTTCACAGTACGGCTCAGAAATGATTAGGGAATGCTATGGTATGGTGCACTGACGGGCTCACACTGTGTAAACTGCTGTAGGTGAAACGAAAGCAAATATTTTTAAATAAAAAACTGCGATTGCAATATGATGACAAATAGTTAGATCGACGCCAAACCAAAAGAGATACGGCTTTTTGTGACCCTGCATTAACCCTCGCCCGCACATGGGGGGGTGGTTGCCACCTCCCCCCCCCCCCCAGGTAGTCTTTCTGCTCTGCACTCAACATTTTTAGAGCTAGAAGGCTGATTTTTCGTATAGCTGCTCCTCTATCCTTTCTTGATGTCCACTGAAAATTTCAAGTTTCTGTAGTTTTTGGTTTCGGAGATATGACCTTGTTTTTCAGGTCATGTCATGGCCCAAATGGCCAATTCTCAACATCTGGCGTTGGCTATGGGCCTTGTGAGCTTTTGACACCTTGATTTCGGCCTTTTTTGCCAGTCTTACCTCCCACCTATCATGGAACATGTTGATCGACGATGTACAGATGTCAAGGTCAAGGTCAAGGTCAACCTAGGTCATCTAAGATAATTGCGTTTTAGGCTAGCGGAATTTACTTTTTGTAAAGTTTTTTGACTGCATTTTTGGTAAAAGCTTCTCAGATCATGATTTCATGTAATATGGACACACAAACAATCGGTGCACACATCAGTATACGCACAGACACACACAGACATACAAACACATATAATTGACCTTGACCTAACTTGACCTGAAATGACCTCAGCAGCAAAAACCTGGTCGGGTAGTGTGACAAAGAGGTTCTAGCTGGCTTGGCACCAGAAAACGGCATCGTCATCGGTATATGACAAGCAGCGCACTTGATATCCAACGGTGACCCAAAACAGCAACATTTTTTAGTTTGACCTGACCTGGAAGGTCAATGAGTGACCTGAGAAGGTAAAACTGGGTATCATTGGATTCGTCTCTTCCCAAAGAATCTTTTTGGTCTTTACCGCTAAGCTCTATCTCCAACAGGAACGAAATGGCGCGGGGGGGTGGCAACCACCCCCCCCCCCCATGTGCGTTCTAGGATGGGAAAATGGCATGTGCGGGCGAGGGTTAAAAGCAGAAGACTTTGTGGATCATTGCCATACATATTTTTTGCCATTTGTATGAAATGAACGCACGTTAGCGGCGTTTGAAGTTGCGAGTCGGAGTATCTGACAGTCATTTTACGACATAGAAAATGTCACGACTTCTGACAATCATACACGAGGCCGGTTTTGACAAAAATATGAAAATCATGTTTTTTCAGACACTCCAAACATTTGCCTGACTGGCCATTTTACGATTTATTCGATAAGGTAAACTTGAAATTTGGGCCTTTTCGGTATTTATGGCCACTCGTGAGTCGTGAACCCCATTTGCATCATTGTGTAGCGGTGGGTCGGCGAGTCGATAATGGTCATTTCACGCCGTCTGTGTGGATGACTTTGATCCATCGTGACGCTCAGTTGAGTGATTGCGCCCTGTTGCCGGCTGTGAGAAGCGCATATAAATATTTGAGGATATTTTATTGCTACATATTGTTTCTTTGGCATTCAGCTTTCACTGGAAAACGAAACAAACATGCATATGCTTTTAAGAATGTCCTGGACAGCTGGTTGTATAAAGAATTATAAAGTTTTTACAAAAACACAATTTTTGAAAAAGGCCATCAAACGATTTCGATAAAAACACATTTATGGCATCGGCCCACCGTCAGCTTTCGAATGGTATATGTCGTTTCTTTTGTGAATGATTTGACTTTCCGACAAACCGTGCCAGAGCGATGCCATGCCGTTCATCTCATCCGGATAGCCGATAGGCTACAAAACTGCCGGTGCAGCTTCAAAACACGGCATCCTTCTGCCTTGCCCTCAGAATCTCTGAACATCTGAACCACTCTCATACTTATTCGAAATTTCCTTCCTAATTTTCCTTCTCCCTTTCTTATAGTATGCCTAATACGAGGCTCATTATAACTATGTTATTACTATGTTTATTGTAACTATGTTATGAAGAATATGGAATACCTTGACGGCTAGATTGGGCTGTGGTCCATGTCGGCACTTTGCAGCCCATTCATGGCAATATTTTACATTAATATTATCAGAATATTATCTCTATATTCTCAAAAACCCTCCGTGGTGGTCCGTTAGCGAACCCTACCTGTGGCCTTGACACAATGGTCGAAATATCTGGCCGTTGACATTGGTCTAGAGAGAGAGAGTGAGAGAAACGGTCACGAACAGCTCCTTGGTTCTGTCAGATGCTGGGATTCGCTGACCACCGGCGCCACGCAACCACTGCACTCAGCTGTTTTCTCCGAAGCGCCAGTGAACGACCTCGCGACCTTCGTTCTCCCCTGCCCGTAGCCAAGCTGCGGCTGAACAAATCCGTCAGCGCTTGAAAGAACTGCGCGGCAATGGAAAACAACCCCTATCCCGCTAAAAAAAGAGTGAGAAAAGCAACAAACCCAAAGTCTGCTCTCACTTCTGTGTTGGCCCGTCTCTTGTGTCCTGATTATTTATTTAATTGCTTATAAAACGCATCAATCATACACCATCACCAGACCCACCACCACCAGCAGCCACTCGCCCACAAACAAGTGCAGCTTTGTAGGATAACTATATAAACTTTATAGGTAATATAGACGATAAAAACTTTATTTATATTGTCCGCGTGTAAACTTCGGCCCTCGGGACCCTACTGGTGGTTCAAGTCCCTAACTACAGGCACGTGGTTATTCCCCGGGGCTCCGTATCTCACTCACTACAGGGCCCTGTTTCACGGCGGAGCGCTGCAGTGCGCTGCGCGCGTCGGTGCGTTGGGTTTCCATGGCAATATCAACAAACTTCCCTCTGACGCTACGCTATGACGTCATCGCAAAACGCTAGCACCGCAACGCCAGCACCATCCGCACGCTAGCAGTATTCGCACTCAAACCTCTGTTCAATTGATACTAGGTTCTTCAAGGTCTCTGTTCGAAACGCGATTTACCATAAGCTAACGGATCGCACGCAACGTTATTTGAGTGACCTCAGGGGTATGCCTCAGCTCCCAGCGCGCTGCAGCGCGCGCAGCGTCGGGCGGTGAAACAGGGCCCTGGATTCTGTGTGGGTTCCCTCACTTCGAACCGGTCACATGACTTACCTCGCCCGAGGCTTGGTCAAGTGACCCAAGCGCAGACTGGGCGCTGCGGTGCCATGGGGTCGCGACCTATCGACACTGCAGCCGGCCGGGCCAGGCCAGGTCAGCCCGCGGATCCGTGGCGCTGTGGTGTGGCGTCGGGCTGGTCTTTGAATTGTCGTGTGTTCGGATCGCGCGGGAGTCGTTGCTTTTCTACAGAAAGGAGATCTGTGCTATTGTAACTTGACAGCTGATTGGTTAATAGCTTCGTGTTTATCGTTGCGTGCCTTACCTGTTTAGTGTTTATGCGTTGCATTTATTTTAATTATCAAGAATAGAAAACCACACCTATTGCAGCGACTTGCATGCCTACTTAGATCCCAGATATTTACAACTGCATAGACATGTCATTTCCTAAATGTTACGTAAATGGTGTCAAAGGTGCCGCCAACATCTCTGCTCGTTGCACCAATGCAATAACAAGGACAATTTTCATTTAAGCCTGCATTTGTAAACTGTAGGCCAAGGCCCTACCTGTCACACATAATTTGGCACCCCTGACCCCACGGCCGTTAGTTATATCCTTGGCTCCCGGATCTGGCTCCGCCTGTGTTTACAGTGTGGAGTCCTTCACCACCAGTCGGTCGGTCACGTGACTGACCTAGCCCGAGCCCCGGCTGTCTGACCACAGTGCGGGCCTCGTGCCGACTGATCGTTTCGCCCACAATTGATACACCTCCGCAGCTTCCGACAAAGCTATCTTACTTTCAAATTGGAAGTCTGTGCCTTGGTCTGTGCGTATTCCGTGGCGTAGCAGCAGGGTGCTGGACTATGGATTGGAGGGTTGTGTGTTCGGGCCACGCTGGGGTGATTGCTTTTGTTAGGAACTTGCTTTTCCTAGCGCGGCATTAAATTAATTCTTGTCCTCCTCGGGACGAAGTCATCATGCTCATCACGTTTCCCTTTCCAGACGGCGGTCACCCCACCACGCGACCGGTGCAGGTGACGGAAACTCCTCATTCGATTACACCATTTCCGGGGTGACCGTTTGAGCGGCAGGACGGGCTGTCCTATCGGGACGTTCCCATCCCACTATCGGTACGATCTCTGCCGCTGCGGCACACCCTCGTAGGCCCGCGCAGCCCAGCGTTTTACGCCCGTGGAGGTGCATCGAAGTCAGCGAAACGATCAGTCAGCGCGCGGCCCGCATTTCTGTCACCCGGCCAAGCCTCGGGCTAGGTCAGTCACGTGACCGACCGACCGGTGGTAAATGACTTAACCCTAGAACGCCTAGGGGGGGGGGGTTGTATCACCCCCCCCCCCCCCGAGGTTTTTTCGAAGTGCACGCTAAACGGCTTGTCGTAGCGGGCTGAGATTTTCAATGCCCTCTGGGGCAACCTTTGCGCATCTTTTGCCGAAAAAAAATTGATCGGGTCATGTCAGGTCACGGAGTTATGACGTCATAAGAGGTACAGCCTCCGGCCGACAGTTACCAAACGTGTGCGCCGAATCCCTAGGTTTTCTGCCGGTGATACCCACATTGTTTGATGGATCATGATGAAACTTCCCATGCATGTTGGGGCAAGCATTGGCTATCGTGTGGTGCAAGAAAATTGACCGGGTCAGGTCAGGTCACGGAGCTATGACGTCACAAGAGGAACAGCGTCCGGTACTTTTTTTTGAAAAGCGCCCGAACCACTATTTTGCTAATTCTTGTCACCTCAATGGGAATATGCAGCAATATTAGCTTCTATAGGGAGCAAATGGACCTCCCAAATCCAAAAATACAATCAGATTTCAAAAATTTAAATTTTGATTTTTCGAATTTCTGCCGCCGACTGTGACCTTGCCGACATCCGGCGCTCCCAACGCGCCATTTTTAGAGCTAGGGAAACGAAATACATACCAAACGATAGAGAATTGATCAAGGAACACGATAGTGAAGGTTTCAAGTCGATATCTCCCACCGTTTTGCCGCAATCGCCGCGGAAAGTTGAAAAAGTTTGATTTTTTTCGGAAAATTTGACCTTTGACCGGTCATAAGTAGGTCAAATGTTGACCTAGGACCAAAAAATATACCACCAATCGCGAGATCTCGTTGAGAGCAATCCGTTGGTTTTTTTCCGCTAAGCTCTACGACCTTCCGTTTCGAAACGCCAGGGGGGTCGTAACAACCCCCCCCCCCCCCCTGGTCGTTCGTGTTATGAGAAATGGCCTGGTCGTGCGAGGGTTAACACTGTAAACACAAGGCGGAGCCAGGTCTGGGGCCCACGACCTATAACTAACGGCTGTGGGATGACAGCGTAGGTATCAATTACAGTTTGCAATTGCAGGTCAGTGTAAATGGTGGAACGTGCGGAGGTGTTGGCGGCATGCCTTGACACCACTCAACATCCTTGATGACATCTCTCTGCAGACATAAGTAACTGGGCTTTATCTAATGAAGTCGCTGCAATATGCTTCCTTTCTATACACACTAGTAGATAATTTCAAGCAATGCTACGCGTTAACAGGTAAGGCATGCAACGACATACAGGAAACTATGAGTTCATACAGGCAGCTAGGAGTTCAATGGCACGGATCTCCTTTCTGTAGAAAAGTTACGACGTCCGCAGGATCCGAACGCACCGCCTCTCAATTACAAGCCCACCTTCTAACCACAGCGCCACGGACCTGCGGTGGTTTTCGAGTGTTATTGCAGTGAAACTGTTGTTCTGATAGGTGGCGACCCCATGGCACCGCGGCGCCCAGTCTGCGCTTTGGTCACTTGGCGAGCCTCGGGCGAGGTCAGTCATGTGACCAGTTCGAGGTGAGGACCTCGTAGCTTGTCTACGAGGCAGGGGAGAACGTGGGTCGCGAGGTTGTTCACTGGCGCTTCGGAGAAAACAGTCGAGTAGTTGCGTGGCGCCGGTGGTCGGTGAATCCCGAGCAATTGACAGGTGGGCCTCTCAGCCAATGTTACCATGGTGGGGGGTGAGGGAGGGGGCCACACAAGTATTTGACCACGCATGGTTATCTCGGAAGGTAAGAAAGCAAACAAGAAAAAGACGCAGTAAAAAGCAATCTATAGCCCACTGTTGGATTTTTCATGGGTTATTATTACATCAGATTATCGCTAAGGTCACTGCAGGTCACCAGCATTAAAATTATCATGAATTCTGGTTCCCCATTTTGACAGCTTCTCACAAGCGGCGCATAAGTCAAGTCTGGAACTATTAGAGCTACAGCGCCGTAGAAGAGCGCATTGAATAGCTCTTTAAGTTTTTTTTGTGTGTGTATTTTCTTAGATTGGACCTAGAGTAAATGTTTTATACTCCAGAGGGCAAAAACTTTCAAAATTTGACGTTTTGCGGATAGTTTTTTGTAAAATAACCTATGGCGTCATGCTTTTATTACGTTAATTTAACCGGAATCGCGTTTCTTTCGTGAAGACGCGTCAAATGAACCATACATTGAAATTTAATTTACAAAAATGATCTCAGGTCAAGCTCATAGAAAAGGTCATGTTGTGCCTATCAGTCGATTCCTATCATTGAGCTGAACGCATCGGTGTTTTTCAGCGTTCTATCATGTTTTATCTAAAGTCATTGTCAAACACTGTTAACCCTCGCCGGCACAGGCCATTTTGCGTCCTTCGACGGCACAAGGGGAGGGGGGGGGTACAACCCCCGTCGCGTTTCGCCCTGATCAAGCTAGAGCTTTATGGAAAAAACGAACGTGTTGCCCGTCACGAGAGGAAACCGATTATATCTCATATAATAATAATGCGAGGATTATATCCCTCGCATGTGTGCGGCGTTTGCCAGCTTCTTAGCGATGGCACCCGGATACAGGTGAATATGGCACACCGAATCACAAAATTCCACGCTTGGGTGACCTAACGTGTAGGGGGGGGGGTCGGTTGGACCCCCTTGCCGTTTGGCCCCTGATCGAGCTAGAGGATCGCGGAAAAAACGAGCGTGTTGCCCGTGACGAGAGAAAGCCAATGATGCCCAATTTTAGGGTTCTAGGTCATTGGTTGAGTGTCGCTGCTATGTTTTTTTGGGGGGGATGCTGATCACGAATATCGTGTTACTTTTGATCACAGATGATGTCTTTAAGCATTTAGACCAGGTCAGGTCAGGTCAGGTCAGGTCAACCAGTAGGGGTCGTGACGGATATTAGTAGTGCCTGTCAACTGCCTCTGACAACTTCGTAACATGTTACGAAGGCACCAAAACTACTTCGTAAATGTTCAAATGCTTTCTAAATTCGAATTCATCTCCAAAAACTAGCCTAGAAACATGTAAAACTCGAAAAAGTGAACCGAGGTCACCAAAGATCAATGACCTGACCTGACCTGACCTTCAGGTGACCTTGCCATCCACCCTATTGCATGGGAGCAACACCAAATCACATGTATGAATGTTTGAAACCACGAAAAGCTTGCAAACGCACGGCTAATGCGAGCCGACATACGCCGAATCGCGCTTCCGGCCAAACGTGGTCTCGGAAAGTAGGTCACATGTCAACGGTCATTTTGGTCAGGGTCATGAAATTTTCAGGGTAGATGTGAAATTGATCAATGCGAGGGTACGGAAAGTTTTGTAGCAATCGGCTGCTTTTTACGTGAGTTATTCGCGAGAAGCCTTGGGTGGGGGGGGGGGATACATCAACTTCCCCCCACCCCCACCCCCGTGACGGCGAGGGTTACGGAGACGCTCAGACGTATCATGATGTGAGATGACTTCAGGGGCATAAAATGGGTCAAGCGTGGAATTTTGTGACTCGGTGAGCCATATTCACCTGTATCCGGGTGCCATCGCTAAGAAGAGGAGCATTTTGACCTGACTTTATGATGTGACCAGGTGTCAACAATTCCAGACACGATACGAAATTCATAAGTTGTGCCAAGTTTTGCGTCGCTGTGCGCCGCAGTTTCCGTTACAGGCACACACAAACATTGGCAAGTGTGGCCAAACACCCCCCCCCCCCCACCCGGGAGAAAATAAACGATATTAATTGCTATAACTAATCTCACTGAGCTAAATGCGATCGTGACCACTTACAAGCATCATATTCGAGTCGACACAGAAAGACCAGCGATTCGCAGCAGGCCCCCTAGCCACAGATATGTGACTGTGAGCGATAAGGCAACCAGCGCGGCGCGTCCCTGACCCGGTCAAACGCGTCTGTAGCGAGTGTGAGGCCAGAGAGATATACTGTGCCGCTGAGCCTGGGTGTGAGGCGGCACAGTCTACCGTTGAGGCCAGAGGGATGTGCTGTGCCGCTGAGCCTGGGTGTGAGACGGCGCAGTCTACCGCTCCAGTCAAACGCTGGGCCGTCGGGGGGCGAACATCACTTAGTAGGTGAGTGTACATTTGCCCATTGGTGCCCGTGTTATAAACGTAATGGCGCAATGTCTTACCTGCGCCAAAATCGCACAAGTTTTTTTAATTTAGCAGCCGTGCAAAAAAATCATGTTTTTTGTGCAAATCAATGAATATAAATGCATTTAAGTCGACCAAAATGACAACTTAATACCATTTCCATTATTGAAACATGACATAACATCGGTAAACGTCCCCAAATTCTTGCATTTTAGTTATGAATCGTTTGGCCTATCTCTACAACATTAGCGCAGTCAGCTGTTGGAACCGTGACGTCATCACTTAACAGCCCTATATCCCAGTCAGTGCTGCAGCTACAGTAATCCGCCGGCGAAGTAGCTACTGCAGGACCACTGTCGTCCGCCCGGCTAAAGAAACTAGAAACGGCACGCCGTAAAACTGGATTAATAATAGGCCACATCACTCTGTTCAGGGGCCCCTATAGTGCGACGTAATACGTTATCTGACGTCGTCATGCAACGTGCAGACTGGACCCAGAACCGGATTATGGGAGGCATCATAGGCCGTGTTCGAGTGTCCGTGATGGCCATGGCATATAATGCAGCCCGGGACACGACTGCCTGATCAGCCCGAGTGGCCGTCGCTGTAGCCCATATGTCATCTCGTTTGGCTGCCGAGCTGGGGTGAGCGGGGCTTGTCGAATTCGCGGCTGGTGTTCTGAAGGCATCGTTTGCGGATGGCACTTTCATACAGCCAGCTGGGGCGACGACTTTTGTGTGTAAGCGAGTGGGTATGAGACCCTATTGTAGCTTCTTTACAGCCGCGGCGCTCCGGTAAGAACAACAGACTCCTCCTTACCATGCCCGCGGCGCGCCTGAGACTGCGACTGAGACTGCGACTGTGACTGGGACTGCGACTGGGTGAGCTGCTGGACGATGTCGTCCACCACGTCCATCAGCGAGTTGACCGTCTCGTCGTCGCGTCCGGCGCTGCTGCCGGAGCTGCTGCTGCGGCTGCGGGGCCGGCGGACGGGCCGGGCCGCACCGCCGGCCGCCCGGTCCGCCTGCGGGGAGGTGGGGAGGGTCACACAGCGGTCATACTGACATCACACGGAGCAGTGGTCCGTCGGCGGAGCCGTCGCATACTCAGCGGCGGGCCACATACAGGGACCGTCTCACTGAGATACCCTCCGTAACTCTGTGCATCTGCATATCAGTGACATACAACGCAATATAGAGGTTCAGGTATACGTCATATGATCTTGTTCTTTTGTGGAACAAATACCATAGCCCGCTGGGATCATGATATAATTGGAACGGTCATTCCTATTCCGAATGTTATTACATCGGGGATGGACAGCTCCCGAGACCCGTCCAGTAAGTACGCACAGACCTGGCGCACGGCAGTCGGCCGGTTATATCCCACAGATCTCCCGCAGGACGTGTATCCTACCGTCCGGCCGCGCCGGTCTTTGACCGGGCTGGATGGGTCGCCGGAGGACCGACCGGTCCGCCGTCCGGTGGGACGGTCACCGTGGCCGGAACTGGACTGAAGTTCGGCTCCAAAGCACTACGTAATTAGTACACAATCTTACGGATCTGCCATTTGGGTGCTAGCGTGCAACGCCATGAATACTTTATGTCAGTCGGTAAAATAGTCCGGCCATTGTTTCCGATTGCTAGTCACGCAAAATGCAGTCTTTCTGAAATTGAAAATGCAAAACTCTTGAGCAGGTCGGCCCGAACAGGTTTACACTGAGGAGTAATTTGGCCCGGGTTTGAGCAATTACGTGGTGCTCTACCTTGACACTGCCGCCAAATGTTACACGACAGCGCGACTGCCGGGGTTGTCAACACTGACAGACGTGCTGTCAGATTTGAACACCGTATCACCATTCGACCGAGCCTCATAAACAGGCGACAAACCTGTGCAGCGACGGTAAACAACAGCTGCACATGCAGTCGGACTAAAGTTCAGTGTTCCTTGATCCATATTCATACAGATACATGCATGTATAATGCATACGCCCGTACTAGCGTAAACACACGCATGCATACTATGAGTATGCACTTTGCACACACTAGGTGGATAATAATGCATAGTGCTGCAACAGCCGATATAATTGTCCCGCCGGCAACGGTGACCGGGAAGAGACACCGATATCGCATTCGCCACGACCCACCCACTCTACGCGTTCTCCAGATACAGCACGTAGCGTCTATTCTCGATTCCCAGTATCAGCCCGAGTGGACTCGTATCACACCCGTACCGACCGTTCAGTTCGCGCCCGGTACCCACCTGTGCTCCGCGAGAGGTGGGCTTGGCACGGCGCCGGTCTCGGCGCTTCTTGCGCGCGGCCGGCCTCCCTGGGAGAGGCAGTGGGGTCCGTCAGTTGGCACCGGTCACGGAGTACAGGCACACACCCCGCCCCCCACCCACCAGGTGTGCAGCGGCAGCCGGTGGCAGCGGGCGGCAGCAGGACAAATATTTGGACGCATGGCAGGCTTGTGTAAATACGGCACAGCTAGTACCGGCTGACGCAGCTTTTTCCGCGCCTTTGCCGAGCTTCTCGCACTACTCCGCGAAGAACCGGCATTAGCCGTAAAAACGTACCGCAGTACGTGACCCGGCGTGAGGTGTCACTACCAGCTGGTCGATTCGTCCTCTCTGTATGTACTTTCTCCCCGCCCTTACCATCCCCCCCTGCAGGACGTCTTCCCGCATACCGTCAGCACCGCTCACGATGCCGGTCGCTCGGTGTTCTGACACCCGCATCGCCCCTCTCCCTGCCCCCTCAATGCCTCTCACACTTCCCAGCAGTGTCTCCCCCATACCCCTCCCCCTAGTGTCTCGTAGGCAGCATCCACCCACCCCCTCCGTCCCCTCCCTCCCCGCCGACCCACCGTCGGGCAGGTGACCGGTCTCGGCGTCGCTATCCGAGTAGATGGGCCACGGCCCCGGGTAGCGGGCCACGAACGTAAACCGACGCCGCCGCTCGGCCAGCGAACAGCCGAGCGCCTCGCGCGCCTGTTCTGCGGCCGCCTCCAGCCGGGCGCGGTACTCGATGCCGCGGCACCGGGTCTGCGGAAGGAACAGGACGGGTTAGGTCAGGTCAGGTCAGGACAGCCGGGCGATCGATACCGTGACAACGGAAGGGTCTGGTCTCCTTCCGGGTCTGTGGAAGGAACAGGTCAGGTCAGGTCAGGTGCCAGCAGCCGGGTGCAATACTGGATACAATGGCACCGCGTCTGTAGTCGAGAATGTCGTAATCGTGGCTACCGACACCGACCCGTGAGGCTGTCTGCGTGGGGCGAGCCTTTTGTTACGGACTGAATCTTATCGAGACGTGTCGTCGGGAAAAGAGTTACGTGAGTCAAGCAGTGATGTATGTTTACGCAAGATGACAGGACAAAGGGACCACGAGACGGGGGCAGCGAGAGGGTAAAGTAAACGGTAAAAGACAAACAGAAGTGCGGAAAACAAGATAGAAATAGGACACAGGCTCATGGATCCAAACAGTACAGGTAACGACAATAAGTAAACAAGTCAGGGGCTGACCGCAGCGCCACCCTACCAGCCGGTGGCGCCCCCGCAAACAATGGTCGTAGCAGGCGTGCCGCATGGGGTCAGTTCTGGGTCCGACTCGTACAAAGGCGCGCAGAAAACACCCGCACAGCGACCGACAGGAGATGCGCGGAGGCCCGCGGCTCCGCCGACCTCTTACCATCTGCCGCGCTGGTGGCGAGAAGCACGAAAACGCACCGGTTTTTGGTAAACAAAATATGAATTTTTCACTCCGATTTCAATTTGGCGAGCGATTGGTCAGAAAAGCCAGAATTGAGGCCTTCAGAGGGCCGGCTAGCTACGCCCTAGGCTGGAGGGAAGCTTAGAACAACAACAATAACAACATGTCAGAATGACTCCTCATTCCAGTGCGCCGAACAGTGAGAAGAGCCCTGACACAATGACACAGGGTGCACGGCTCGACACACCAGCCGGTCGCCGGCCCAAACACTGTGCCGCTCCACTTCCCCCCGCGCGCCATCACGGTCAGGGACGAGTCGTCAGTCTCAGGGCTGGCGTGACAGCGAGGGACTGGGGTACGGCACGGAGCGCGGATAATAGAGGGTCGGTGAGCCAGCCACGGGTGCTCCCGAAGAACTCAGCTACATCGGGTGATAGATTCGGATGGCAACGAAATGAAGACATCTGTGTTTTACGCTGTATGCAAGCTATCGATTTGCATAGACGGCGGAACGAGGGGGCACCGGGGCACCGGGCCCCCTTTGGTTTTGGCATTTTAACATTAGTTCTATGGGCGTTGCATGGAAAAGAATGGGACCAAAAGTCGGCAGTGCCCCCCTTAATTGAAGGTGTGCCGCCGCTACTGTCCATTTGTATAGCAGCATTATTCACGAGGGCATAAGCAGATTTATTATTGTGTGAGCTTGGCTCTAATCTCTAAGACAACTGCTAGTCCAAACGCTGAAAGTAACACACGTCATTTGCGGAAGTTACTAGACGTAAACCAGATAGCTCGAGATAAACCGGTTCCTTTGTGTCTCCGCCTCACTGACGCTCTGTAAAAAGCGGTATCAGCCCGGCCAGACTTCCTCTCTCTGATCCTACGTTATCCCAGCTACCAGCCGAGCCGCGTCAGCCCCCGTTTCCCCGCCCTGCACCGACGCCTCACGGTCGTAGCCAGCCGATTCCGAGCTCTCGCAGCTCAGTCAAGACGAGACCCAGGGGAGGGGGGGGGGGGCTCCAGCTCGTGCCATCCGCTCGGGGTATTCGTTGCGTCAGGAGACACATTGGGGTCACAGCTTCAACTGAGCTGACGACAGTGACAGTGCGAGACGGGACGCGGGAGGGACGGCGCAGGCCGGATCGGGGAGAGGCGATACACGAAGGGATGTGGGAGGGCAGGGGGTCAGAGATTTTATGCGATTTTTTTTCTAAAGTGGTGTGCCCGTCTCTATATATTGTCGCGGATGTTGAAGGTCGTCGATACAATGACTGGTTCTGACGGGCTTCCTGGAATTCGTTCGAGCGTGTGCGAGGCAGTGCTCAATTGCCAAATAAGGATGACCAATTTTGACCATGCACCGAAATTGAGGACAACGTTTCTGCAACAATGCGTTTTACGGAGCATGATTAGACAAATGTATTTGAAAATTTTAAGATATTTGCTGTAATAGAGATTTGGTACAGATTTGGTCAAAATATGTGCATTCGCCAGGATAAGCCCGTCGTGAAAACGGCTAATGTGTCCCATGACTGTTCATCACAAAACGACGGACTGGACTAACGGTACGACTCTGGCCGAACACAGCCAGCCAGCCAGACTGACAGACGGACAAGCAGACTGACCGACAGACACATAGATGAGCACAGATAGACGACACTGCAGCGGCGATCCTGAAGGCGTCACGCAGACGGCTGCATCCCACGCAGGACTAAATCGACCGAAAGGCCCCGCACAATTGCAACCCTGAATCGATCTCACTCTGCTTAGCTCCCGGCAGATCCTACCCAATCCTGTTTATGTATTTATAGCCACTTGTGCATTCTATCGACGGACATGCGCAATGCAGGCACAGCCACATTTGCTTCACTTGCCACCACCTTATCTGACCAGCCTAACCGTCTCGGAATCCGTCGGCCCCGCCACTGACCTTTCCGCGCGTGGTGGGCTGGTCGCCCGTCTCGAACTTCTTCACCTGACTGGGGGTGACCCAGGCTCGGGTCACCGGCTGGGAGGCAGAGTCCAGGAACGCCACGTGGTAGTGGGTCTGAGAGTGGAGGGGGAGGGCGGTTAGTACGGGGGTAGAGGTGACCCACATGAGGTCTGTCGGCTAGCGGCTCGGATGTCGTGCCTTATCGCGGCGCTCAGATCGGATATCACGCAGCTCGGCGGCGGTGACGGGCAGAAAGAAATGGGAGGAGAGGGAGGGAGATCGGGAGCGAAAGAGGAGGAGGGAAGGAGGCAGAGATAAAAGGAAGGAAAAGAGGAGAGGAAGGAAGGCAATGGAGGGAGGCTTCGCCATCACACATACTAAGCGACATCTCACATACCGTTGCATGTTTGATATTCTCATCACTCTTGATCCTCCCCACATGCTCCTCAGTCCTCAGCCAAGCCAGTGACTATGCTCCCGTCACGTAAAACCTGTGCGACACCCCGCAATCATGACACCCTCCCTCTACCCCTCCCCACCCCCCAGGCGCGGCGGCAGGCGCCGTGTCGTCGGAAGCGGTGCGTGTGAAAGTCAGCAGCCTGTGACGAGCACACCGCCACCCCACACCGGGCTCAGAACTGACAGTTCTTATCGTATCACCTGCCGCCCTCAGTCCCTCCTCCGACCACTGACCGGCGTCTCTGAGAATCCGTCCAGCCAGAAGAAGTCCTCCGTGTCGGGGTCATCGTCGACGATGGCCGGCCACCAGGGGAAGCCGGCCAGGCGCGCCCAGACCACCGAGCCGACCGTGTAGCGGACGGCCACTAGGCGAGGGAACGCCGAGTTGGGGATGTGCTCCTGGGGAGCCGAGCACCAGCCGTACTGGCTATCTGTGAACAGAGAACAGGAGTGTTCGTACTGGCTATCAGTGGACAGTGAGCGGCAGCGTTATACCAGCCGTAGTGCCTAGTGGGTATATTTGAACAGGGAACGGCGGTGTTACGCCAGGTGTACCAGGTAGCTGCGGACGGGGAGTGGCAGTGTTACACCGCCCACAAGGCTGAGATGTCTGTGTTCAGCAGTTTGGTAGGCAGATAATAAACATAGTAGTGAGATACATTATCCTTTTCAATCGCTGCGGTTATTTCTACAACGATGCATGACCCTGTACTCTCGGCCGGTCAGCGTGACCCATCGCCCGTCCACTCCGTTCACGGTTCACGGTAGTGATGTCCATTACGGAAAATCGGAATACCGATACCAAACCAAATGGCAAATACCAACCAAAACCACGGGAAAATACCGAAACCAAACCAACTTGGGAAAATGCGGGAAATACCAACTTTATACCGATTTCTTAGCATCTTATACATTAGTGAGGGTTTATGATACCAACAAAATACCAAACACATTACGATTGAAATACCAAATACCAAGTTGGTATCGGTTTGGTATCGGTATACCAAAAAGTCGGTATCCGATTGACATCTCTAGTTCACGGTGCCGCCCTCATTTGAACAGCGGTTACTCGCCGTGCTAATTACGTCGTTCGTGCCTCGTGGTTCCGCCCTCGGCCGGCGTAGCAGTCATGTTCTTACCAGTGTTCATGGTTCTGTCAGCACAGCACACTGGCCATGCCCGCTTACCGTTGTTCATGGTGCAGTGCCAGACCTGCGGCAGCTGACACGGGTCCTGCACATCAGCCAAGTAGCGCCACTTGCCGCAGTCGATGTGCGAGCATTGCACCCACGTACCGCACGTGCGCCGAGCCTGCAGAGCCAGCAGCCGGGTCTGCAGGGAGGCACCGGGGAGGGGAGGCGTGACTGAGTGGACACCGGTTGCACACGGGGCGAGGCATGTCGGGAACAATTGATGCAAGTTTACGTCTTCGCCACTCGACGCATTGCCGGCACCTGGATGAACGTAAGGGTAACAATCAACAGACAAAGTGACAGAGAAAATGATGCAGCTGTGCTTTCATATACTGCTTCTTTACAATAGACAAACGTCAGCTGGTGCCGCTAAGTTATGGGTAGGTATTCAAAACACGTTACGACAACGGCCGTTAAATCTGAACGACATATAGGCGAATCATTGTTTTCTATACATAACAACTGAAACATTATCAGCAACGTCACTAAAGAGCTAACGCAGCAGCTTTGACCCGCGAAACGAACATCACCGCAAAACCGCGGGCATTTGGCTCAAGTAAACAGGCGGATAGAACAAAAAGAGCGGTCTAGCCCGTGAGTTGCTGGGGTATTTCGCCACCCACCGTTTGCTGGGGGGGGGGGGCGTTAAACGCCCCCAGCTGATAACTCGAGAACCAATAGGCGCAGCGAAACGCACGAGGCGGCAAACGAAAGAGCGCGACGAGACGCTTCAGATGAGTACTTAAAAGTTGAATTTTGAGGTCACAGGTCGGGTCAAGGTCAGGTCAAACACCTGAAATCGGGCTTTCAGTAGCATGGACTTCAGGACTTCGCAATGGGCGCCTCTCGTCATAAACTCTGTCAAAACGGTGCACAATCCATCATATAAGGCCTACAAGAGTGTCAGCTCCATGTAGGGGTCAGTCAAGCATAGTTCAGGGTCAAGGTCAGGTCAACCGGGTAGGCACATATCCCCGAAAATCAAAACTGATATTCGCGGCCTGTGACACATGATTTACAGGTAATTTGGGGCGTAGAACACGATGGTGACATTCATTTTATCATATGTGTACGTGTTTGGCTCAAAAAGTTCAATTTAAGAAATGCATGTATCATGGTCGTGAAGTAGTCACGAAAAATTGCCAAGATTCAGTTCAAGATTATGGAAAATATGGAACGATAATCAATAATCGAAGATAGCCATTTGATTGATCATGGTATTGGCAGTCTAATGGCGTTTACGGCATGTCTGTATGTCTATTCTGTGATTTTATATGATTTTTTGAACATATGCCGTTTTTGGTCGAAAACTCAGAAATCATGACGTCACTGAAACCTCGATATCTCAAAAATTTTCCGACCGATTTTTTTTGAAACTTTGTCACAATAAAGTTCAATCAATTCCCTACAGGTACCCAAAATTTGGCGCGCCTGCGGCGCGCCGTTTTTATGCTATGGCCCGGCGAAAAAAGTGGGGGCGTTTAACGCCCCCCCCCAGCAACTCGCGGGCTAGAGGGCGTTGCACCGCCATCGCACACGCCCAGTGCCGTCGGTACCGTTTACAATAGTATAAACTAAAAGCATTCGGTGCCGATAGATATGCGAACAGTCCACGTTGGACATCACGTTGCCGATAGATTCACGTTGGATCTGTGCGACGCAGGGAGAGAAGGCTATCTGGAAGGCTGAAACTCGGGGAACGAGCAGCGCCGCTGGAACTCGTTATGTCGTCAGCCTGTTATCCGGCGAGGAAAACTGGTAAATTGACAGGCATGACGGGCCTGCATATTATTCCTCAGTAGCATAATAGCGTGTGCGATCTAAGAGGGAGCGTCATTGCATTCGTGTTCAAAACAAGCATGAGGCCACGGCAAGTTAAAAAGGAAGCCAGAGTCGGCCAAAGTTCCGTTTCAACATATTGCGATGGCCATGAACTGTGAGCCGTCCAAACAGGTCTGAATACGGGGTAAGCGCAGCGTCCTAAAATATAAATAGCGTCAGCATGCGAGCTGCAGGCAAAGGGTTAACACATGGATTCCGCATGAGTGGTAAGTCATGAGTTACCATTGAAAACACATGAGTGGTAACTCCGCGATGCATCAAAAGTGACAGCATAGAAATGCGCTGCATGAACATGCTTCTTAAAAAGGAGAAAATGGAAACTTTCAAGGAAATCTCGACGATAAAAAGCAGGATGATCGTACTCTTGCTCTCAAAGCAACGCCATCCCTCAGCATTTCCGCGTTTCACCATAAATCGTCGCCTGTACAAACTCCTCACCAAACGTCACAACAACCCACAGCGTCACCGCCCATATCCCATATCCTGCGCCAGTGATAGTGACATGTCATCCCAAATAACAATCCCTGGGCACGGAGCGCCGCGGGCGCGGGGTGGGTTGGGCGGCAGCCGGGGGCAACGACCGCCGCGGGGCGAGGGCGGGGGCGGGGGCGGGGGCGGGGGGCGGTGACCGGCCGCGGCCACACGCGCTGGACGAGCGGAGCCAGTGGGTCAACGGGACAGAAACTGAAGCCCTGCCAGTGGCGACCGGATGGCGTGACGCCACTCACACAGACGTGCATGATGCAACGAACCAATGCCGTGCACGCCACGGTCGAACGACCGGCGGACCGGCGTCAGACGATCGCTGGACTAACGGCAGGCCAGCGGCAGGGGACCGTCAGACACTGATGTTCATGGAGCTGCAGCCCCGTCCGGTCCGATCGGCAGCGCTTCCTGGCCGCACGGTTATCGGGGATTGGAGCGTTCCCTGCAGCAGCTGCAGAGGGGCCACTTTGGGGGACTGGAGGCGGCCGCCGTCCGCCGGGACACGTTCAAAGATACATGGCCGCTCCACGGCGGCAGTCAACATCGGACCTTTATATATCGGGAGCAGAGACACGGCTGCACCGGGGGCCACATGTCACGATGAGCAGGGCTACATGATGTCCTCGGTTACTGCAGTGGTCACCGGTTACTGACTCCTGTCCGTGTGCGGGTAACGCGGCACCCTAACCAAACGTGCGTGATTGCGTGTGTGCACTATGCAGTGTGCACACCTGCCAGTGCGCAGCCAAGCGCACCAGTGTGTGCGTGCGCACGCTTGTGGGTGTGTGCACTGTGGGCGTAACTGTGCATGGGGATAGGTAATTGTATTTCACACTATAACGATGGATGGGACTTAGGTAAGCACCATACAAGATCACACGTTACGCTCCAAGGTTATGCTAAGTAGTTATACCGCCGCGCCGCGGAAAGCTTGAAATGTCGCTTTGACGTAAACGGTCTATTTTTGAAACGTAATTTCGATTGTTAAAAACACGCCAAATGCTATTGTTTTACTAAAAAGTGGGTCAGACAAACATCGTAGAACACAAAGAAAAAACTCACCGCAGTGCATAGCATGCAACAAATGACAGGCCTGCCAGATGCTGCGATATTCCCTGCAAAACTGGTTTAATTCCTTTAGACTGTGATAAACTCCGTCGGCATTTCGTGCAGTGCCCCTTAGCCGTTACACTCCTACTACAATGCCCTGTAATTGTGCTGAACAGCAGGAGATTTATCGGGGCCTACTGTATCCCCTTTAGCCCAGTGACCACTTTACTTAGAACTAGATATGCTCGGTTCTACTAGCTGCAGCCTGTGGAAACAAGGCCGAATGGCCCCCATATGCAGCGATTGCTGCGGTTGATTGCTGCTTAACTCACAGCTCACCGTTCATGAGTGCATTCGCCGAGAGTCGCCGTCAATCTACTAATGCGTGGTTCACACCGGATCCGTAATGACGCCGTAACCGTTACGGCCGTAATGAGCTAGATATTTCTCTAGATTCCCCAAGCATTGTGACTTTTCTAGACGAAGTTGAAATGTGGCAACCAGCCGCCGTAAACTGGCAGCGTCCACCGTACTCGTTACGGAACGTAACAGAAGTTGGGAAAATTGAACTTTTCGGCCCGACCGGCCGCCGTAATGACTTTTGTTGACATGTATCTCCAAAACGGTTTGACTGTTTGATGAGCGGTCTTCTTTGGAGAGGGGATGTATCCTTTCTTCATGGAACTGTGCTATCTATAAAACTCATGAGTGCCTGTTAGAGCGCGTGCCACGTGCGACGTGAGAGGTTCCAGAAGAGCTCGTCATTTCAGAACTCGGGAACGGCTGAAGCGATACAGCTCAAAATTTGTTTGTTGTTTTGGCTGGGTACACACTACACATTCGGTGACCTTTGAACGGTTTTGAATTCTGGCTTCAGCGCGTGCGCACGTGCACACCCCTTTTTAATATCTCGGGATCTGCTGGGCCGATAGCGCTCATATTTTGTATGCTAGAGGACACCATGTAAATATGAATATTGCATAGGTTGGCAAAGACATTAGTATGCACGTGCGCACGTGCGGACCCCTTTTTAGTATGTGGGGATCCGCTGGTCCGATAGCGCTCATATTAAGTATGGTGAAAAGCACTATGTTTTTAAGCATATTGCACGGGCTGGCAAAGATATTGATTTGCACGTGCGCACGTGCGTACCCCTTTTTCATATCTGTGGATCGGCTGGGCCGTTAGCGCTCATATGTTGTATGCTGAATAGCACCATGTTTATAAGCAGATTGCACGGGTTGGCAAAGGCATTGATTTGCACGTGCGCACGTGCGTACCCCTTTTTCATATCAGTGGATCGGCTAATAGCTCTCATATTTTGTATGCTGAATAGCACCATGTTTATAAGTAGATTGCACGGGCTGGCAAAGACATTGATTTGCACGTGCGCACGTGCGTACCCCTTTTTCATATTTTTGGATCCGCTGGGCCGATAACGCTCATATTAAATGCCGAATGACACCATGCTGACCTGCAGATTGTACTGGTCAGCGATGGTATAGGCTAGCACGTGCGCACGTGCGCACCCTTTTTCCATAACCACAGATCGGTTGGGCCGATAGAGCTTATATTAAGTATGCTGAATAACATCATGCATATAAGTAGACTTCACAGGTCAGCGAGCGTATTAGTCTGCACACGTGCGCGTGCTTACCCCTTTTTAATGACATGTTCTGATTGCTGGGGATTGCATCTTTGGTAGGTTAAGCCAAGGTATCGCCGAGCAGTTATGAAGCTTCCAAATGTTGACGAGGGCAGCGGTCTGCTCGTGCGCACGTGCGGACCCTTTGGACTTTTACCTTAGCTCGAATCAACCTGCCAATGATTATTATTTCTTGTGAGCATGCCCTCAGCGTGTAACGCTCACGGCTTACTTTGTATCTTGTATGTGGAGCTCTGAGTTTTGAGTTTCATGGAGTTCTGAGTAAACTTCACCGGCCATATTGCCCCTGCTACTTGCTAAATTTGATACTTGGACTTGTACATATTTGCAGACGTTTGAATCCACATTGACTCTTGGCAAGCCAATACGGCAAATGGTATACAACACAGATTCTGGCGTCCGTTGGTATTCCCATCACCCACGAATAGCAATAGCAAATAATGTAAAAAATAAACTTCAGCGTTGACGGGAATAGACATGCCCGCTTGTAATGCAAGAAATAATGCAAGAATATCCGTCCAGTGTTCTGCCCACCGGCGTTTAATTAACATTGATATAACTCGATACCACTGCAGACCGCTATGTCAGAGTGTAATGAACAAATTAAAAGGAAGAGAGTAAAACAAGTCAAATTCTGACGCTCTGATATTAAAAACAGCTCCTGGCTTTAGTCCATTTTCCGCTTGCCTATAAACTTAATAGAGTTTTGGTGCACTTGATTCGAACGGTGACGCTCAGCGATGGCAATTCCCGGTGCACACCGAATCCGTAACCATTACGGCGTTACGGCGTCAAAAAATCGAACTACGCATGCGCGTTGCATTGTGCCCTCCACTTTCGAGATATTTTTTAATCGCCACCGTATTCATTACGGAACGTAACGGTCATTACGGATCCGGTGTGAACCACGCATAAGTGCAAGGAGCTGAACAAAGGGCTGTTTTCAGCACCTTAGTCACCAGCTCTGCATTGAACTCGAAGTTCGGTCACAGGGCCGACTGGTAGTGGAGCAGTCCAAAAAGCTCCACTCCACAAAGTTCCCCAGTGCTTGCTTCCAGAACCAGCTTTCAAGGACCAAGCTGTGAGGATGCACGCAGCCTTGCATTACCGACAATCCCGCCCACACCTCAGAACAAGCCGCCGGTGACTGCTGCCGGCCGAAAACAGACCCGTGTCGGTGTCGGGACCGGCTGGTAGGACGCAGGTCGGCACACCGTGGGCGGTGACGGACGGCGGGCAAACAACAGACGGCTCGGCCCAGCGGCGACTATCGCACCGAGCCGGGCCGGGCGACCGGCGGGCTTCGTATCGAGAGGGGCTGAGCTGGGCGAGAGAGACGGGAGCTGAGACTCAGCAGAGACAGAGGCTGAGATGCAGCACAGCCAAGATAAGCCGGCATGCATGAAGTTCGTCGCGGAGAGGAGAGATAAGCTCCGACCAGTGACTGCCTCGGCACAGACAACTGCAACTGCGACGAGATGAACTAGGTTTAGCACTGGGGAGCCGAAGATATTACTCAGAGAATACCTCAGCCTGCAGTTGGGTCGGGTGGCTTTGGGCGAGCCCAACACCTAGCGACGGTTGTAGAACGTTCAATGGCCCTCAAATCTTCATTCAACCCGCCCTTGCTTGACTGCCACAGGGCGGTAGGACGGCGCGTTCAACCGAAGGGAATACGATATACGACACCGCGGGCAGGGGACCGTGCTGTTTGCACCGCTCGTGACGTCATAATGACGTCAGCGGGACGGAGGGACGGACAGCGCTGACATTGCAGGGAGGGCCACAGCCGAGCCGCACGTGACGTAGCACACAGCCGTCCCCGCGGCTGGGCGGTGCACACGACGGGCACAGTCAGCTGTTGGGGCGATTACGCCGTGTCGGACCCGGCTGTGGAGCTGTGGAGCTGTGGAGCTGCTGGTTCGGCAGCGCCTCGTGATAATAGCCGTTTTGACGACGGGCTATCCGGCGAATGCACCTAATTTGACCAAATCTGCACCTAATCTCTTTTACTGCAAATATCTTTATTTTATAAATTTATTTCAGTTTTTTAATCGATGATGCTCTCTGTTAATATGACAAAGCAGGCATATAAGCAATTAGTGCAACCCTAGCTGATAGCTACTAAGAGACATACTGAACCTAATTTGACCAAATCTGCACCTAATCTGCACCAGATGTGTACCAGATGGCCGTCGTGAAAACGGCTACTGCTGCCACGTGAACGTGGCTTTGTTGTCTGATGTGGTGAGCGGCGTTTTAATCGATGTCTGTTATTTTGGGCAGCCGGCCGTGGCCGTGCCGACATGAGTCACCTAACGAGACAATCGGCACGACCCCGATCGGTCAGGTCAGAGCGGCCTGCGAACTTGGCACGGTGTAATGCCGGCTGTCAGCTCCACTGAGGCCGGCACGCCTCAGCACGCACACGCACACACGGCACGGCCTCGCGGCTGGCCTCGGAGGCCGCTCACACACACACATACCTTCTGGTCCTGGCGGGTGGCAGCGGCCTTTGTGCGCGAGCGGTCGGCGCCCGCAGAGCTGGATCCTGTGAACGAGGCCCAGATGACGCAAGGTTACAGAACGTCGGCGGTAGATGGACAAGTGGCGGTAGACAGTTACTGCCAGACAGTCACACATGTCACAAACATGGTCACAGTCAACAGTAGCCAGACGAGGGTCACAGTCACATGTGCTCGTATTATCACAGTCACACCAGCTGTAACTAGGTACAGCTGGGGTCACAGTAGCGTCACAGTCACAGCTGGGATCTCACAAAACTGCCAACCACAGGTGGGGCTACGGCCATAGCCTCTGTGCATTATACGGGCACGGCCCATGAGCCGGAGTCATCAACACGGTCTACGCTTTGTAGCCCGCCATGAGCGTGCTGCCAGTGGTGCCGGCGCCCAAACGGCGCGTCGGCTGACCCAGTTCGGGCAGCGTTATCCGCTGTGGAGCCGAGCCGCGCGCCCCGACTGGCGTGACGTATGCGGCGGCCGGCGCACGGCATTACACGCGGCCGGGGGCGGCGGGTACTGGGTGCTGGGTAGAAGATACTGCACAGTGCACACGGCAGTGATCACAGCTGCCGCAGCCGCGGGCCAATTGGAACCACGGGTGGGGAGTTCGCTTTGCATGACCGGTAATTGGCTACGGAATGTGAATAGACGTTGCAGGAGCGCTCTAACATGCTGCTGGAGAATAAAAGCAGCCTCAAAGTAGACCACAAGGCACATGTGTACGGTGTCTGTACTTGTATCTACCTACTCTTGGCTCTTACTCTTTGACACCTGCCCCGAAACCTTCTTGCAAACCATACGAAAAGTTCATCCAATCCGGAATTCAGTCACTCCCGTTTTTATCCGGTCTCCAGTTTCCCGGCACACCGTGCGTTCACACCTAGTGCCCGGCTCCGTCGGCGCCCGGCTATTACGACACGGCGCTGCGCCGGTCTCAGTGTCAGTCGTCGGGCGAGGTGAGGTGTCCGCCGCGCGGATCGTCGGGCACACGCACTGCGCACCAAGCGGCGACACTGAGCCAAATGTGACGCAACTGTGGCGTGCGCAAGCTCGGATACAACCCCCACCCTCACACACACCTGACAACAGTCAAGACATTAGTCGCCTGGCCTGCCAGTCGGTGCGGGAGAGACATCGATGGTGTCGTTCGCCTAACGCGGTTCGGCTCGGATATATCTTCCGTCCAGTGCAGTGGCGGCGGAACACCTTTCATTAACCCGCGACCGCCTGGGGGGGGGGGGGTCGGATCCGACCCCCCCCCCTCCGTTTTTCTTGAATAACTCATGAACCACTTTCGCTATCTACTTGAAACTTGGCATACCTTCTCCCCCATCAATTTGACGTCTCCTGTGCAATTTTTAAGAAAAAAATTATTTTCAAAATTTTTTGAGATATATCGATTTTAGTGATGTAACTACATGGCGTTTTTAGTCAAAAAGTGGTAAATGTTCAAAAAATCGCCAAAAATCAGGGTTTGAAACAAATTGTAAATTAAGGACATCAAAAGACGCAGCTCAACGAGTTCTTTAAAATGGCTATCTCGGATTTTCCATAAAATGCGTTTTTCACCCCTAAAAATTCAAAAAACTATATTTTTTTGGAAAACAGCTAATAAAATCCAAAATTTTGGGAATTTCCAAAAAACCGGAATATATGTTGTAGAGCTCTATTAGAACATTTGATGTCCCAAATTTCAACTTTCTATCTTGATTTTTGACCCCCAAATTGTAAAAAATAGCTCCAACATGAATAGGGCATGGTGACGTCATAAGCATTTTCGTGAATTAGAGGCACTTCTGAACATCGCATGTGAAAACAAATGGCACCACTAGATTCCTGGGACAAAGCTCGTCTAGAACAGTGTATTTTTGTGTCAAAAATAAAAAGTTGAAAAATTGACCTTTTTTTCTTAGCCCTCGTTTAGTTATGTATAGAATAAACGATTTTTTATGCTTTCAATGCACACTTATCACCAGCACAGTGACTTGGGGTCACATATAACCATTACCATGGGATTCGGCGTGAAAAATAAGCCATAAAACATGTGTCGCACGCCCATGTAGCAGAAAGTGAAAACCGTGACCTTTCGTGACCTGACCTGACCTTGATCTGTACCTAGTATGACCCCAATACGCACATGGTACCTTCACTAGGCCTTTGAGGTCATTTTTGGTGAGTTTCGAGCAGCAGCTATCGATTCCGCTGTCCGTAGCCGATTCATGCAAAACCCCTGAATTTGACCTTTGACCTGACCTTGACCCGAAAGTTGACCTCAATCTTAAAATCTTAAGAGTGCTTTGGGAAGGTCTCGTAGAGCCCTTTCGAACGCCGCCTCGCGGGGCTCGATACGACCATTGGTTCTCGAGATAACAGGGGGGGTCGGATCCGACCCCCCCCCCCCAGGCTGTCGTGGGTACGGAAATAGCCCAGGCGGTGCCGGTTTAAGGGGGGAGGCACTGCCGACTTCTGGTCCCATTTTTCCATGCAACTCCCATAGGGCTAATGTTTAGGCTCAGCATTACCTGGTTTTCTTGGATTCTTCCCTTTCGTTCTATTCATTCTATTCTATTCATTCTATTTCGTTCTATTCGTTCTATGTATGTACACAAAGCCAGGACGGTAGGATGAGAGGAGGGATATTGAAATAATAAGAGAGAGTATTGGGCTGATTCGACAATCGGCTGGCGGGCTGGGTCCCCCAGCATCTATGGCGATTGAACTTGTAAGGATCGGGCAAAGCACACGACTTTCCCGGTCGGTACAGCACAGCGCCGCTCGTCCGTCGCTAATGGAAGCGAGGCCAATGGCCACGCGTAGAAAAAAATGAGACCGGAAGCGTCACACGGCTCTGGTGGGTGCCAGACGCGGCGCAGCCACTGCTGACTCGCCACTTTCGCTACAGCTGCCAGCAGTGGGAGCTGTGCTGCCGGGTGGCCGGAGCTTCATCTTACCATGTCGTCACAGGGCATTCGTCACATGCAGATGCGCTCTCTCTAGACAGGGTTTCCCTTTGTACATAACTTTGGTGGAGGTAATTTCCCATATCATTCACCAAATAACCGTCAGAGCGGACGCATTTATAAATGTAGAAACGCGAAAGAGGACTCAAACAAACGTATCAGCAGGAGCTATCGTCAGTAGGAGCTTTAGTTTCATGCAATGGCTTGCACGAAACAATTGCAAGACCGTCGCACACTGGCGATGAAGCGTTCCGAGCAAAACTCACCACCATAGCCCTTTCAATCACTTCGCCCAAGCCAAAGATAGCGTTCGAATTCAGGAGAATCCCCGATACCAGCACAGCACACCATATCTTACCCTCCCAGTCCCTCAGCATTCCAAACTCCCGCACTATAACTACCAGACCCCTGCCGTTCCCACAGCCGCAGGCCTGCGGAGGGCCCGGCTTTCAGGGTCACCTACTCCACTATCCGCCGCACTGTCACAGCGAGTTTGACCGAGGTCGAGGCGTGCCAGAGGTTACAGCATTTCTTCTACGGACGGCGGAGGGGCGACTGCAGCTCTGTAATTGGACGTAAGCCGGGGAAACTGGTTGGCTCAACAGACTGAGAAAAACACCTAGTGCTTACTCTGGAGTCGGTAGTTTCGACGCGCCCCTAAATCCCAGCAAACAAACAGAAGTCTAGCAGTGTGTCAGTGGGCTGTAACAGCTGGGGCGCGTCAGTGCCGGTCTTCGTTATTAGATGATCCCACGATCTATTTGGGTCGGTCTTCCCTATTGCTGACCGTGTATGCATGGCCCAGTTCGACTCGATCTCTGAATACATACACAGAGGGTCTCCCGGTCAGGGCCGGCGGGTCCCCTTTTGTGAGCCTTATGAACTCGGCTTGGGCATGATCTCTGTATGGATTTTGCGGAGTGCTCGATGGCAGCAGTCAAGTTCAGGTGCTCCCTCCCAGCAACGCGCTATTTCTGGATGCGTTGCCCTATGTATAGGTCATTCTTTCTTATCTTGCACCAGCCTGGAGCGGATTATGGGCGGCTGGCCTGGATATGACTGGTAAATAATAGACTAGTAGGTAACATCCAAAATATACAACACAGCTCTGAGTAAGAAGCCAGCAGCGCATTGTTTAGCCTCCTTCGCCGGTTCAGCGGAAGTTTTAGCGTTTACCGGCGGCGGAGTGACACGGGCCTTGTTTACCATTCCACCTTGCAGCCGACTATCGATGCACGCCGACACGCTCGGCGGGGGCCGCTCGGCGCTCGGAATCTAAACAGGGGGCGGGGCGCCGGCTAAAGTGGGCACTGCACCTCTCCGCCGCGGGAGAGGCGCTCCCCGCGAGGCCCCGCGGCCGCTGCAGACTGCGGCGCGGCGCCCCCTGCCAACGCAAACACGGCGGTGAGCTGCCGCGGCCGTCAGCCGGCGGGACAACAACCGCCCAATGTGCCATGAACGCCACCGTGACCGAGGCCGAGTAACTACTGACCCGGACGAAAACACGGGGAGGGCACTCGGGTGCCGACAGACGTCTCTCGGTAGCACTTAGCGCCGTATGTGCTAATTTTAGGCGCAAGAGAGCGCTAACGGCGAGAACAGAGCGATAAACCCACATATCGCCTCTCCGTCGAGGTCATAACAAGGGCTCTATTCCGCACTGGGTGAGCGAGCATTTCCTTTGTAAATGTCGATGTTATGGGTACAAATAGCGGCCCATTCGCCATCCGTCCCTCCCACGGCCGCGTACAGCCGCGCGTAGGTCGGCGGCTGAGCGCCGATTGAGGCAGGCCGCAGGAGGCCCGGCCGCCGCCGGCTGCGTGCGCCGTGACCTTGATCCAACCGGGCGGCCGGCCGCCGGGTTCGGCCCGCCCGCGGACGGACCCGGACGGACGGACGGAGTACGGACCGTACCGACGGCAGCGGATGAGGCGGTCGGACCGTCCGGCCGGCCGGCAGCACGTGCCGTGACGCGTGGAGCAGCAGCTGACGATGGCACGGCTGTGGCAGCGTCGGCCGTGAGGGGCGCCATGGCGGCTCTGCAGTCGTGCCGATCTCGGCCGGCCCATGGCGCACCGGGGGACGGGCGAAGGCGGCGGACGGCAAAGAAAAATGCACATAAAGTATCCACATTGACCGGGGCGAAGGAGACGGAATATAAGCGGCTGAGCACGACCGATATAAGCGGCTGAGCACGACCGAAGATTACAATCTATCCGCACAACTAGCCAGTAGCCTTATTTACCATTCGTGATCGACAATCAACGTCCCTGTGGGGTGTGACCTCTTCCAAGCCAGTCGCAATTCCCGATCAATTTGTCGGTGAGCGCTGAGTATGGGTCAGCTGCTTGGCAGCCGGCCAGAGACGTCAGATTGGCCGCTCTCAGCTGCAGCGGCAAATCCGATGTTGAGGAAGCAGCCCAACGCCGTGCGAGCAGCTCAGGACAATATGCAGCACGAAATATGGAGGCGATGGAGCTGTCACAATTATTTAGTATGAAAATTATTTAGCATTGTCTCCGGAAAGTGACATGCAACAACAGTGACACTTGGCACTCGGCACACATTCATGAATGGCTAATACGTATCGTGACATAACTTACCAAAAACATGTCAGATTTGATCAGGGAAGAGAGAGGGGAGGAAGAGAGAGAGAGAGAGAGAGAGAGAGAGAGAGAGAGAGAGAGAGAGAGAGAGAGAGAGAGAGAGAGAGAGAGAGAGAGAGAGAGGAAGAAAAACAGAGAGAGAGGGAGGGAGGAAGGGAAGAGGTGGGAAAGAGGGACAGAGGACGCAGAGGGATAGAGGAGTGAGAGATACAGAGTGAGTGCGAACTCTGCGGCGCCAGCAGTTGCACCGAGACTAGAGGCAGCATATTCCGTTCCGAGTAACACTCGCACAATGTGAGACTTTCTCAGGCGCACCCCGACGCGGCGTCGCCCCAGGGATTCCGTCCAGCTAGTCGGCAGAGCGAACTTTGCCGAACCAGTCCGCTCGACGGGCGGAGATGACGGGAGATTGTTTTCATTACGCTCGTTCTCAGATCTGATGGTATACTTCCGGGTGTCCGTGCCTACTGTCTACCCAGGCACGAGGAAGTGGAGCCGAGTTCGTCACAGGGTCTCGGTCTAGGCGGCTTGGACTTTCAGGAAAGGCGTCCGACTTTCAACTCACGAGCGAAAAATATCTCTGAATGGGAATTAATCCTAAAGAACCTTTTGGTTGCTCGACTCGCAGCGAATAAAAGGCTCTATAAATAGCGGATGTATCCACCCACAACAGCGGTTGCACCGCACTCGCTGGCGGTAAACATATTCACCGATGAATCGTAGTCATCTTTGGAATTTTCATGAAATTCTCGGAAAGCAGAACCAGCTGATGTTTATCATGTTTATCTCTGCATGCACGCTGCACATAGAAAATACCCAATGAACCTTCGTAGCGACGTGCCATTAACACGGCAGTAGCGATTGCGGATTCCACGCTATCACAGCCGCGAACCGACGGTGGTCCGTCTGACGATCCTCAACTCCCTCCCACTCTCTCATGAGTCTGATCTGGATCCGCGCCTCCCCCCCCATCCCCATTCCGGTTCCCTGAGTGGCGTCCGGCGGGCCGGGCCGACTCTCAGCTGTGCGGGGCCGGCGCGGCGGGGAGGGGGCGGTCCCGCCACCGCCGGCCGGCCGGCCGGGTCCACCGTGCCGCGCACTCGGCGATCGATGCTGCGCCACCGAACGGCAACCCACGCACGCCGCGGCCGGCGCCTTGTGTCGGCCAGACTCAACGCGGCCGGACCGCCGCGGGTACTGGTATCGCCGCGGTCCGACGGATAACTTCAACGCGGGCGGACGGTGAATCTCACCGCGGACAGAGTGAAGATGTCACCGAGGCCCGACAGAGAATAACGTCGCGGTCACATGAATAAAGAAGGCATGTGTAACCTACTGATGTCAGCAGTCTCAGGAAGCAATCCCAGGAAGCAATCCGATGCTCAACAACGGAGCGCTGACCACGAAACTGACGTAACCAGTCGGGCGACCCAGCGACGACCATGACCCACAATCAGTAAATAACTGACCATCCCATGGTAAGCCGGCTAGAAAATGATAAACACGCCCCCACCCCCTCCCGCCCCCCGTACCGTTCCAGTCGACCCACCAAACAAGTGCGACCCACCGCACCCCGTTTCCCATGTGCAGCCCGCCCATCTGTCTCCTTTGGTTCGTACCTACCTCGCTCGTGGCGGCGTTTGCCGGTGTAGAGGCGCCGCTTGACCGGCGGCGGGCCCGTCTCCGGGTCCGAAGTGAGCGCCGTGGTGCCCGGGTTCGGCCGTTTGAACACGGCCGGCGGCGAGCGGAGCGAGGTGACCGTCGCGTCCGGAGGAGTCTGCTCGGCCGGAGCGCTGCGGCGACGGCGGGAAGTGTCAGAGCAGGGACAGATACGGTCAAAACGATGGAAATACGGTCAGGAGGGACGGCGACAAAGTCGGAAGGAACGAGGAACAATCAAAAGTGACGGAACCACAGTCATCCAAAAGACAAAGAACTCGTACGGAATGAGCGTAGACACAACACAGGTCACAGGCACACCTGAGAGGTGCGTTAAGAGGATTAGGCGGACGGTCAAAGGCGACAGAAACTTGGGCAGAAAATGGTGAGAAGGAACGTTGGCACGGCTAGGAGCTGGAGCTTACAAGAGAGAAGAACGTGGACGGACACTACACGGCACCGACAGGGCCAGTCGTAGTGGTAGTGGCCGGGCGATGCGTATGAACGAAAAGGTCAAATGGTACTACAACGCAAAATGTCGAAGGTGAAGGCGAGACCGTAAGAGGAAATGATCAAGGGAGCGCCCCGGGCTGGACGTTCTCGTCAGCTGACGTCAGTCAGGCGTATGTTTTAGGGCCTTGGTCAGGCGTGACCAGACCGATACAGCGATTATTGTTGTGCTGCGCAGTACGTGACGAGCCAAAAAAAAAAAAAAAACGACGGCCGTGGTGCACAGGCTGAGGTAATAAGACTTTCGAAGAAAGCTCGGCCGTGAGAAGATTATTACGCTAGGATATTATGCTGGCATAATGTCCAAAGGCGATATAAAGACGCATGAGGAGGCGGTTGTAATAATAAACATACACTGCCACACAAATACATGATTCGATGTTGTCGGGACTCTGGAATATCAGTGGAGCACAATTAGCATGCCACGCCACTTTACGTAAGCATCCCTCAAAACCTCTAACATCCCGGGCAACCACATCGCTTGTAACCCCACCAGAATCATACTGACAGGAGCACTCCTTATACTGTCCCGTTCCGCGCCGTCCACGCACGTGGGCTCGGCTTCTGCGCAGTTAGCGGACGGCTCCTTGCCGAGCGGACGGGCACTCTCACCTGGCCGTGAGCGCCGAGCCGATGGGCAGCGCCGGTTCGGCGGCCGGCGCGCACGCCTCGTCACCGTCCGAGCCGTCTGCGCCGCCGGACGCCGCCGAGCCGGCAGCGACGCCGTCCTCGTCCTCCGACCCGGCACCGTCACCAGCAGCCAGCGGCGGACAAAGCTTTGCCTTTTTCGCCAGCTTCGGTTCCTCGTTGGTGTTGAACAGCAGGCCTGCCGAGGGTAGTTCCGTCCGTTCTGCGAGGTCAGGGCAGTTATTGTTGTTTTCGATCTCTTCGTCGGTGGGTTTCCGGGAGATGTGTGATGCAACGTCTCTGTCTTCATTTGACGTTATTTGACGCTTTTTCTTTTTAGTCTTCTTACTTGCAGTGGCAGGTGAGACGACCGCTGCAGCTCTCTCCTCAGGAAGAACAGGAGCCTGGGGATAGTCAGAGAGAAAAAGGACTCAAATTACAGCTGAACTTAAAACAATTGTGTCAGACATAATACTAGCTGCTACAACGTTGATACTAGCTAAAGTCGGACAACACTTCATGGAGCGAGACACGAGCTATTTTACATTTCAGACCTGACATTAAGATAACTGAAGTGCTTTTGACACGGTTTCGAGCCCAGTCAGTCCTTTTAGTTGTAACGGTGTCAACTGGAAAAGAGTTGAGTGTCCGGGACTGCGTCGGCAGTAGCGCTGGCACTGTTGTTAATATTTCATATTTTAATCTGGGCATTTTTTCGAACTCCGACTCACCGAAACCGGTTCCCTCTGTTCGTCATCTTGAGAAGGCACCGCGGACTGAAATGGTGCGATGAAGCCTTTCTTTTTCCCTTGAGGCTGGGACATGTCTCAACAATGAGATAAATGAAACTTCAATCTTCACACGTAGCAATAAGTCGGAGAAAGCAGATGCCAGCTAACACTAAAATTAATCAGATCAGATATGCCCTTACCTCACCCTGTCCCAGTTTGCGGCAATTATGATTAGGGATTCTCAAATAAAAACTAACAAACGCATGCAATGGTAGATCGTCTCACAAATGAGACAAATATAACCAAGGCCATTTTAACATCAATATTACGTTGGTTGCTTTATACATCCTGTTATGTGCTAAATAATAGTTTAAAACAGTAACACGAGCAGGGACTTATATCAAATTTCGCGCACAAGTTTGCGCTCAACTTGTTTTATTTTGAACCAGCCGCCTTCTGCTGTGTTCTGCTGGCACTCTCAAGCACTATTTCACTTGAAAATAATTGAAGTAAAATCACATGTTCACTTACATTTGAACATTATATTAATGTTGTGTTAATATCTGAATAGATAATCGAATGATTTTCAGGTTCAAATTATCGACAAATGTCATCAAATGAGCTTTTTTCATTTTCTTTATTCCTTTGACAACTTCCAATTCTCATAAGTAAATTGCTAAGCAGTTTTCAATAACATCCAAACAATGTCAAACCTATTTTGGCAGGCATTTTCAAGCTTCTATTTCAAAGATATACTGGATACAAAATATAATTAACGTCTCATACTTCCAAAATGATAAATAAAACTGGCCGAAATAATGGATAAAAGGAGTATATGAAACGTTTCGTTATTGGTGGTAGAACTGCGCAGTCGCAGGGAATGCTGCCATTGGGTACATTCGTACGCACTCGTACCCTGAGCCTGGACCCTGCTCTCTTCCGTCTCTCGATGTCGGAGCCGAGCCCGGAGGTGATGTCGCAGGTCGCTAGGGCCCTGGTCGGAGGCATTGACTTTTCTCTTGGTGTAATGTTCTTGTGTGAGAAAGTGCGAAGCTATATAACCGTATATAGGACATTACTAGGGTTACCCGCGTGCTCCGCAACGCCAAGGGGGGATTTTTTGACCCGTGGGTATTGGGTTGGTCTGTGTCGATTTGGTTGGTAGATATCCATTTCGTTCGATTGCTTTTTGACGGCCAAGCATTTTGTAAGAAAACAAAAAGATAGATCGCATCGAGGTGCCCGTGTCGTATTATCATGCGTTCTACTTTAGAATGATTCGAAAACTGGCGTGAAGTCTTTTGAGGGCCATCGATGAATTTCGCTAAAAATGACAATGTAATGGTTTGGAACATTTACATTTTTAAGGATACTGTTGCTAATCATGCGAAAATGAAGAGTGAATATTGGACAGAATTGAATGCTCTATCCAATGGTACCATATTCAATTGCCAAAGGTATCAGGTTATGCAGCAAACCCCGTGTGATTAATAAAGTGTCACAAAATTGACAAACACCATTTTCTCCTGTGATTTGCACCACCTTGATTTGGATCAATCAGCTTTTCACAATTTTTATATGAGAGGCGGTACCTTTCTCTTGCAAATAGGCGTTGATTCAACTCGCTCCATTTAAAGGGACACTCCCACCTTAACATTAGTTTTGAGTTGAGATAGCCAAATTGGTGGCCATGGCCTGCAAATACCGGTTTGGGCACTCACAACATCGACAAATGCTTTAATTCGGAGATATGGAATTTCAAACTTGCAGTTTTCGGATTCTAAGGGGCTAATGCATTGGTATGCCCCCTTAGAATTTGTGACGTCAGCGGAGATCTAACGATTTTTAAATCTTTTACTAAAACGTTTGGTAGCACGCGGTGGTATATGCTGCTTTGCGCGCAACAAATGCCGCACTTTCAAATAAAGTCGCTAGGAACAGCGGAGATCCCAAAAAGTAAACAAAAGTAAAAGTCTAATATCTTGAAAACCGGTGAATATTTTTCGATGAAATTTGGTAGATATTCGTTTTCGCTCTTTCTGAACCGAGCGACATCACTTTCGTGCCAATTCATTAACTTTTTTGAAGGTGGGAGGGTCCCTTTAACGGTCACCAAAAAAATAAAATTAATTCCAAAAATCCCTCAAAAACCGCAATTTTTCAAATAAAAGTGCCCTCTCGGGTGCACGTGGCGCGTGCTATCCTCTGCATTGCACACCATTCAATAGCCCGTTCAGTTCTGTACACGATGCTGTTTTCCCCGTGCCGGTCGGACCCCTGGTCACCAAGATATTGCACGGGAACTGGACCCGTGTCGGCCAAAATTAGCCGTTTTCGCCCGATTTATACATGTAAAGTTTATGACGCGAATTTGCACTTTTTGAGCACACGCCACGCGCTCCCTATCAATCCGATCGAGCTGAGACCCCTCAAAGGCACGTCGCGCATCCTTGATCTATAAGTTGTGCAAATTTCACCGGGCTAGGTGCAACGGTCTGGCCTGTAGTCCACGCAAAGCACGACCAAGTCGGGACCTCGGTAACGGACAGACGCACCCTCCTCAAATAGTATAATATATAGTATATATTATATACTATATAATATATATATTATATAGTATAATATATACTATAATATTATATATTGTTCAAATATATAATATTATATATTGTTGACTATATATTAATATTATATATTGTTGACTATATATTATATTATATAGTATATATAATATCATATACTATATAATATAATTTTTTTTTTAGTAAAATATAAATTATACATGTAAAGTTTATATATACTAAAAAATTTAGTATATATAATTTTTTTTATAGTATAGATATGGACAGATGGGAATAGGACGTATGGTTGTAAATTTACGCTATGATGACAGACTTATGACGGTGCACTGTCGTTGTCGTTTTTTTTTTGGATTTTATTATTTCGAAAAAAACTTTATTTGAAAATTTCATGACCCTGACCCAAATGACCTTTGACCTGTGACCTACTTTCCGAGACCATAATTGGCCAGAATCGCGATTCGGCGTATGTCGGCTGCGGCTCGCATTATCGCGTTTGCCAGTCTTTTCGAGGTTTCAAGCGTTTTGTGAGTTGATGCTGCTCCCATGCATTAGGGTGGATGTCAAGGTCACCTGAAGATTAGGTCAGGTCATTGACCTATGATGACCTCACTACTTTTCCGAATTATGCATGTTCCTAGACTGGTTTTTGGAGCTGAATCCGAATTTAGCAACTATTTGAACATTTACGAAGTAGTTTTTGTGCCTTCGTGACATGTTATGAAGTTGTCAGAGGCGGTTGTCACCTACTACGAATACCCGGCAGGACCTTTACTGGTTGACCTGACCTGACCTGACCCGACCTGGCCTAAATGCATAAAGACATCATCTGTGATCAAAACTAACATGATAACTATTCGTGATCAGCACCCCGAAAAACCCTATAGCAGCCACACTTTACGACGTTCTTATTTTCCCGATTTTCGAGTCCTTGACCTGACCTGGAAGGTCAACCAATGACCAAAGGACCCTTTAAGGCCTTCGGAGGGCCGTTTGATGCGAGGCCAGGGCCCTCTGACATCAGCTGAGGGCCCTCTGACATCAGCTGAGGGCCCTCTGACGCCTGCTCAGGGCCCTTTGACGCCCTTTTAGGCCCTCTGAGATCTGTTTGACGTTAGCTGAGGGCCCTTTGAGGCCATCTGAGGGCCCTTTGAGGCCATCTGAGGGCCCTTTGAGGCCATCTGAGGGCCCTGTGAAGCCATCTGAGGGCCCTTTGACGATAACTGAGGGCCCTCCGAGACCATTTGAGGATCCTGTGACGCCATCCGACATCCGTGGGCCCTTTGAGGCATTTTAAGGGCCATTGAAATTTCACCACAACGACCCTGGCTGCGTTACTGGGCATATGATGGACTCTTAACCCTCGCCCCGTTGGGGAGGGGCCATTTTGGCCCCCCTGTAGTTTTTCCTGAATAGCAAGAAAACGGCGGCGCGCAGCGCCGCCAAATTTTCAGTACTTTCCCGAGCATCAATTTGACACATTCACACCAAATTTCAAGTCTTAGGTCACCTTAGGTCAGGAGTTATTGAGGTCAAACTGAGGTCATGTTCGAGCAAAAATGGACAAAAAACATGCAATCTTGAAACGCTCACCAAATCTACAGTTATCAAGCAATTTCAAAGTTCTTTATATGGTCTAGTAGACAAAAAGCGGCGCTACAAAACTGCTATCTCGGATTTTCAAAATTTTGGGTTTTTGACCAAAAAAAACAAAAAAATTGATTTTTTAGAAAAACTAAAATAAAATTCCAAAATTTTCCGAATTTCGAAAAAAAACGGAATATCTGCGCTCTTCTATATACATACCAAATATCAGGTCGATATCTCGTTTTTTGGCCAAGTTTTAGCGAAAAAACTGTTCAAAAATGATGACGTCAAATTTTTGAACTCAATTTTTAGCGATTCTAGACCACGTACGGCAAAACAAAGACCACCATTGAACTCCCCGTGACGAGCTGCATCGATTCGATACCCATTTTATGCAAAAATATCAACTTTGATATTTGACCTAATTTGACCTGACCTTGACCTGACCTTGACCTGACCTTGACCAAAACGTGAGCTAAGCTGGCCCCAAAGGCTGCCTGACCCACATAATCGCATTTGTCATGTAAAATGGACCATAAAACATGTATCACACGACACTTTCATATTGTGACCCCCCAGTGACCTGACCTCTGTGACCTGACCTGGTATCAGTGACCTCAGATAGCAAAATATGTGTTTGAAGAGCATTTCCCCATCGATGATTTTCTATTAAATGCATTTTACTCGATTTTACAACGCATTTCTTGAAATGCCTGTAAACGGTGAAAATTGGACATTTGACCTGACCTGTGACGTCATCGGTTTGACGGCGGTCTAAGGATTAGGTGCCCAGTTTGAGGCGGCCTTCGGCCGCCTCAAATGGGCCCCTAGGCCTTAATCCTTCGAGTTGGGCCCCCAACTCGAATGGGGGGGGGGGGCACGGGCCCGTGTGCGCCCCTTTGTGTGCGCCCTTGTTCGGGTGACTGACGGAGTGGGTTCAAACAACGCCTGTTGGCAAAGAAATGTACCTCATGGAAAAATTGTGAAAAGCTAATTGATCAAAAACAAGGTGGAACAATTCGCTGGAGAAAATGGTATTTGTTAATGACTTACTTAATTACACGGGATTTTCTGCATAACCTGGTACGTTTGACAGTTGAAAATGGCATAGTTGGAAAGAGCACTCAATTTTGTCCAAAATCCAATCATCGCTTTTGCAGGACGAGCAATAAATGTTTCAAACCTCCACATAGTAATTCACTCGATGGCTTTCATTTTTTAATAACCTACGTCAACCTTTGTTATAAACTACACATGACATGTTCTATAGCAGAACGCATGATTATCAGACACGAGCACCTCGATGCGATTGATATTTTTTCCCAAACCAAAATGCTTAGCCAACGCGTCAAAAAGCAATCGACCGAAATGGATACATAACCCACGGACACAAGACCAAGCAAACGCTCACCGATCGAAAATACCCCTTATTCGCGTTGCGGAGCAAGCGGGTCACCCTAGCGGGCCCCACTCAACCGGGGCCCGGGCCCTATCCTCACGGGGGCCGGGCCGGGCCCTATCCACACGGGGACCCGGGCCACGTCCACCTGGGGCTCCGGGCGCCGTCCACCCGGGGCCCAGGGCCCCATACATCCGAGGGTCCGGGCCCCATCCACCCGGGGGTCCGGGCCCCATCCACCCGGGGGTCCGGGCCCCGTCCACCCGGGGCCCGTTCTCCCGGGGGCCCGGGTCCGTTCTCCCAGTAGCCCGGGCCAGTTCTCCCGGGAGACCGGGGCCCGTTCTCTCGGGGGCCTGGACCCATTCACGGGGGGCCCGGGCCCGTTCTTCCAGGGTCCCGGGGGCCCGGGTCCGTTCTCCCGGGGGCCCGGGCCCCGTCCGGCGTCCACCCGGGGCCCAGGTCGGCCCCTCACCCGTGTGTCTCATTAGGCATTTCTCGAAGCGGGCTCGTCCGATTAGATTAGGACCTCTCTCCTCCCTCTCTTTCTCTCTCCTCTCTCTCTCTCTCTCTCTCTCTCTCTCTCTCTCTCTCTCTCTCTCTCTCTCTCTCTCTCTCTCTCTCTCTCTCTCTCTCTCTCTCTCGAGCGGGCCCCTGACAGATATTTCGGGGGGGGGGGGTCAGCTGACCCTCTGACCTCCCTGGCTGCGCCACTGGTGTGCAGAGAAACATACATGAGCAAATGTTTTCTTTTCATTCACTTCATATTTTGCAATCATTTGTAGTGTGCAATATGTACGGCTTATGGTTGGATCCGGTTGGACCCATGTTGGACCCGTCAGAAAATTTAGTATTTACAGGAACCGGTCTGGACCCATATGGGTTCAGAGTTCAGACTGGTTCTCATTTCTTTGGACCAGGTCCTCGGGTCAACATTTTGCCACCTCTAATCACCAGCATTTCTCCGGTTCTGAATGGGTCCACCGGCGCCCCAAACATGCTGTGGCACGCCGAGGGTCGGCCGCATCACGGGTGCAGTGGCGCCCGCGTGGCGCCCGCTCCATCATGGTACACTTTTACACCAGGTACACTTTTAGACCGAACGCAACCAAACGGCAACAAAGCTGATCGGCGGCAGTCGACTTCGCGCATCGGTCGGTTGAGGGTGCTCGGAGACATTGTTTGTGCTTCAGAAAACCAGGACAGAAATCGTTTAGATTTCGGACCTACCGGATTCCCCGCAGTCTGTTGTGTAAGATCTGATCATCTAGCAGCTGCTGTAAAAGAAGAAATTGGTTTTTTCGGGCTTCTAACTCGGCACAGGGCGTTGCCATCTGGTGGTAACGCGCATGCGCGCGTGCGAAGTCGTCGAATGCAACTTCCCAGACAGAGAAGTAAAAACCAACGTAAACAGAGCCGCGTGGGATCGCGAGTTGTGCGAGTTGTGCTGTAGGCTGCCGGCGGGTGCACGTGTGCGGGGAGTTCGTGATTGGTAGGAACTGAAAATATTTGATGAGCTGACCAAAGCCCGTAAAAATGGCATCTGTGGGAATCAGTATCCCTCCTCAAGATCACAATCATGTGACTTCACCAGTGGCGACAAGCAAGCCAGCTTTCAATGGTCATGATGGTGGACGTCGTTTTGAGGCTTTTGCCAGGTGAGTTCAACCTGTTGTAATGTCAATCTGGTATTTTTTCAGGTTAAGCAAGTCTGTCAAACTCAACCTGTATTTGGATCTGTCTCAAGGCTTTGAAGAAAAATTATTAATTTACCGTAAAACTGGGTGTTAAGGGACAGTTTTGAGGTGTTTTGTTGTATAACTCAAGAAGGGTTGGAGATAGAAGCATCAAATTGTCAGCATTTTATGTGGAATTTGGTGCTTTACATGCCTGCTACATTAAAGTTTTTAAGATTTATACCTGCATGTTATTTTTTATTATTTTTCATCACTGTCCCTTAGCACCCCAATGTGGGGTGTTAAGGGACACCTATATTATTCCAAGAAATGGCCATCAAATGCCCACAATTGGGGTGTGGAAGGGCACACAATTTATTTATTGAAATATTTTGCATATTCTGTCACAAAACAAGTCAGGTTCATTCACCACTAATGACCTTTTTAGCCAATTACGTGTAATGCAGTTTACGCTTGTGGAAAATGTGCTAATTATAAGGTAAACAGAACCAGAAAGTAATCTTCTGTCATCAGTAAAAACCGATGTTGAAGCTAGTCACTTGTCATTATGTTGCCCTCTTTGTTTTAGCCTTTTTATAATGAAATCACATTTACCTACATCAGTCTCCATTGACTCATCATTGTAAAAGAGAGTGTTGAGATGTTTTGTTACATAACTTAAGATGTGTTAGAGATAAAAGCATGAACTTGCCAGCATTTTATGTGGAATTTGGTGTTTTCGATGCCTACTGAAAGAAAACTTAATGAAATTATATCTAGATATTATTTTTATTTTTTCTTCCCTGTCCCTTAGCACCCCACATCCACCTCAAAATACGCATGTATCCGGAAAAGAGGAAGAGTATGATGAATGAATGGGTGGATTTGCACAAGTTTTTCAGGAAACATGTGCAATACATGTGACAATACACCTATGCATTCATTTTCCCTGTACACCCACTAGTTTATGTGGTACACACAGAGTTTTGGAGATGTTTCAATTTTGTGAAAATGTAGCATGATTTTCAAATCCATTTTTGAACCAAATCACTTGCATGAAAAACCATACCATTTTGTCCTATGGTCAAGAGCAAAACAGTGTCAACTACCACACTGAAGTTTTTATTGAACCTTCTCAAATTAGAAAGTTAATATGACTCAAAGTTTTTCCCACGCAACTGTCCCTTAACACCCCACTGTCCCTTAACACCCCATTTTACGGTACTCAGTGCTCTTCCATTTCATAAATTACAAATGAAATATCCATGACTGCTCCATTCTTTTTGGTGCTCTTCAAAGTTTGCTGCTTTTGCCATCCTCTATTTACATGCAATGTTAACCATCAAATAGAATATTTTTCCAGTGTTCCTTAAAGGTAGTGTGCCACCTTTGAAAGATTTCCCATTTTATTTTTCCTAGGATAAGAAGCTTCTGTTTTTACCTAATATCGCAAAAAAAATCAAAAATGGGCCTGGAATAGTGCCTTTTTCGCCTAAAAGTTTTTCGGTTTTTAGATATGTATAACAACTGTAGTGGGCTCACCTGCAAACAGGCGTCGGGCAACAATCGCGAATGCGGCGCACTTGTGACAATAAGCAAAGGTCATTATAGTGTTACGACGCATATTTACGTCTGGACAACGAGTTGCGTTGGAGAGGCCGGAAATAGTGGCGATTTCAGGACCGCAAGAATGGACCGTCATTGGAATGATTCTTTTTTAAACCGTGCACTGTTTTCGGCCGGAATTTAAAAGTTACTACAAAATATTTTGTAATTACGTTTCCACCAAGAATGAATGCCATCAGGGCTAAATTTTTAATACTATTGCATTTTGTCAAGAAGCATATAGTGCTGTTATATTGCAGTTTTAGCGCGTTTGTTACAAAATATGAAGCGAATAAGCGTCAGTGTAATTCATCAAAGCAATCAACAGTGCCAGAAGTTAAGTTGAGGGGAAGGTATGCTAATTGCCAGTCCATCCACTAAAATTTATTAAATATTTTGCTTTGTGTATTCCAAAAGGAGAGGAAACTATTTCATTTGTGCCTTCATGTCGGAATTGAAGGTGGATCATTAAATTTTCAACGCAGTTTACAAACAAGCATTTGGTCTTTCTCGTTTATAAGCAGTGGCTAAGAAAAGGTTGATCAATCCTGAAGTTCAGTCATCGTACCTCAACTTGGCAGCAAGATCCCCCAAGGACAGAGGATATATTGTGTACATGTCCTGTAAATCAAAACAAACAAGCATTTGGTCTTTCTTGTATATAAGCAGTGGCTAAGAAAAGGTTGATCAATCCTGAAGTTCAGTCATCATACCTCAACTTGGCAGCAAGATCCCCCAAGGACAGAGGATATATTGTAAACCTGTCCAAAACATTTTTGTGCCTTCAAAGGCTTAAGTTATCTGTGGTGTGTTCGGAGTTAGGCTATATGGCCGTTTTTGTTGTATGTTTATGTGGAGATTGAATATAACTGTGACCCTGTGCTTGTTTGTATACCTACTTACGGTCAAACAGGGAACAGCACATTCACATAACATACTCACCTAGCACCTAACTCATAGCTGTACCCTGCAGTATCTGTACTTGTTCATGTCTCGAGCATTAACAAAGCACTAAAGTAGGTAGCTTAGTAATCATTTCCCACATTTTCTGAGCATCTAACATGACATACAGCAGTGCAGAGCAGCTTCAGAGAAGAAACACTTTAAATGCACAGACTCACACCAGCCATCCAATGAGCCAGTTCCTCAGTTGACTGTTTCCCTGGACACAGCTTGGCAATGTGAGCTAACTTTTGGCAAGTTGAAGGTTAGCAGGTAAGATTGAGTTAGGGTGAGTACCTACCTATAACTGGGTGCTACTGCCATGCAGGTCTTGGGTAGGCTGCAAATATGTGTGATGATTGAGGTTAGGTCAGCTGTCAGGTTAGTCAGGTTCAGGTATGCTCATTGCTTAGGTCACATTTTTATGGACATTTAGCAAATTAAAAAACTAACAATCTGATCTAAGCTGCTAACCCGACTAAACATACACAACTACTGGCTATAGGAACTGAGCACCTACCTACTTGTGCCTACATCTCATACCATGTCAAAGTAGAGTTCCTTGGTGGAAGATTACCCTCAGTACTTTTTATCCCAGCCCTGTGAAGAAAACTAATACTTCTAAGCTTTGAGTCACTGCTGGCCATCCACAGGAAGAAACGCTGAGACTGAGAGCTTTGCCATTGTATATTGGACCAATAATGACCATCACGAATGACTATGAACACATACTATGATCACATCGTTGCATGGATTGTCACATTGACAATTTTACTACAATCCTTTTTTCAAGAAATACAGTGATGATGATTAGCATCAAAATCAACATAAAGTGGATTTAGTGATCCAAGCTTTCTCCTCCAGTAGCAATGGAATGATCGCATGTTTCATTTGCCAGACACTGAGTACCTGATGCACATTACAATCTGCATAGCATCTAAGCATAGTAAAACTGCCGAAGTCCATTCATTCTAGATTTTAACTTGATAGTTAGCACTAATTTATCTTGCTGTTGTAAGTTATCATTCAATATTCATACCAATACATCAATATGCGCTCATCAGTCAACATTTTCTGGCATGATCCTGCTCAGCGTGCTCTTCAGTATTGCTCTAAGGTATGCAAAATTATAGCTTGTTTTTGGACAATAAGCTCTTTTAATTTTAGTTTTTCTTGCTGATATATGAGCCCGATCAACTTGCGTTTATCAACCAAAATTTCATAACTTGTTCAACTTGATATTGATATTGCTCAGTAGTCAGGACCTCTGTCAGCCTCCTGGATACTTCAGATTGTTTTCAGTCAACATGCTTCTTCAATATGATATAAGTCAATCTTAAGGGATTCAAAACATCCAACAAAACGACGTACAAGAGCAAGAAAACCACCAGATAAACTAAAAAATGGCCTTGGAACAGAGCCAAGTGGTGCTCCATTTGTTTGTTTACAATGATTGTAGTGCTGATGTATTTTTAGGACTCTGAACGTCGGCTTATAAAAAATGAAACGTTTTTACAAAAGTTGTAAGGCAAGTAATATTTATCTGAAAGAACTAAAATATTCAAAAGCCAAACACTATGAAATACATGAATCGGAACGAAAAAGTAACCCAAAAATCCAGCCTAATCACCGGCTCCTAAAACTGCAACACAATCAGCACTTTTCCCCGCAACTCGTTGTCCAGACGTAAATATGCTGTTACGACCGTACGACGTACGGGAATGAGGTATCAGCTGTCTAATCGTAGACAACACAATGTCGAGCCTTAAACTGTAAGCCCGTATTGGTATTGTTTCTTTTATTTGGCTGTCGAACATTATTTATGGTTTGAAATATGATTTTATGTAAAATAATTGATATGAAAAAGCCGTCTTATAAGTTATGACCCCATTTCACCACACGCAAGTGGCAGAAATGACAATGATCAGCTGACGCATTTTTCTTGACCGAAGTCAGAGCGCGCGGCCCGACGCACCACGCGTATTTGGAAATTCCGACCTCGACGAGCATCAGAAGCCACCTAACAGGCGTGTTCGAAACCGCAGGAGATGATGATGAACGGGTTTATCGAAACTTGATTGGATGAGCATATCGGTAATAGCGATTTCAGTGTGTGCATTTATTGTTCATAGTGGTGTGAAATGTGGTTGGGGTACGACCGACAACCCGTCGGGGCGAATTTCGCACTGGGGTACTCAAAATTTGAAGAATTTAAGACGTTTCCATGAGTTTTGAAGGTATGGATAAGTTCTAAAAATCCGGTTCTCCTTATCTGGGCCATTAACTCCATACGGTCCAAGAAAGCTGGCACACTACCTTTAAATGCATTTCACTTGATTTTAACATGCATGTCTACATGCTAATTGCCAAGAGAGGGGCTACAACTTTCTGATATAATCTCTAAGCCAAATGCACTAGTGAACTTTTCCTATCAGTTATATTATAATTGTTTGCAGTGTCTGGTACCTACAAGCTTTGCCATTCTAAAATTACTATACCTACAATATATTGTATATAGAACGTAAATCTACAAAAGCATTTTTTTACATTCAAATAACTTCTTTGAAATTAAACTGCTCCAGCATATTAGAGGGCAACCACCCTCCTGGAAAATGCATGTGGACTTGTCTTTTTCCATGCTTCATAACTGACCTATGGATTTTTTTAGCATGAAAGCTAGGTCTTTTCTATAGATTCTCTCCATATCATTTCCTGATTGGCCCATTTTTTCAATGGATTAATGGTCCTAACCTCTGACCAACACTCCCCTCCCAACACACACCCCTCCCTAACCTCTGATTAATGCCTCCTCCAACAGACATCCCTGCCTTACCTTTGACTAATGCCTCCCTCCCCAACAGAACAGATGCGGCCCTCCCTATTTTAACAATGCCAGCCCTCCCCATCAGATATCCCTGCCTGGCCTCTGATTAATACCCCATCCCCCAACAGATGCCTCTCCCTAATCTCTGACTAATGCCTCACCCCCAACAGGCACTTGAATCTCTCCCTCTCCCCACCGACAGACGGAACAGCAGCCCTGGTAGTCTGACAGAGTCCTCCCGTCCTCCCCGACAGACGGAACAGCGGCCACGGGGGCCACTCCGAGAGAACCGCCTCCAACCAGCGGCTGATGCGCAAACGCAGCTGGAGCATGCACGGCGACTGGCGCGGCCTGAAGCGGCGCAGGAAGGGCATCGTGCCGCCCACCAAGTTCCTGTTGGGCGGCAACATCTGCGACCCACTCAACCTGGGCAGTCTGAACGACGAGGAGGCCAACAGGTAAGGCCAATTTTGTATTACAGTCGTGATTACTTTGTCATGCTCTAGTGATGCTGCCGGAAGTATAGATGGTCACGAAGCATGACGTCTACACAAACCTCATTATTTGATATTTTTAGCAGTCAAATTTGCGAGTTTCACTCAAAGCTTTCTTCTCTCACTATGCCAAGTTATTTTCCCGCAAACATCGATTGTCACCCGTTCCTCCTGGTCACCCCCGCTGCTCTGACGCCGTCCACCCTCGCCTCCCCCAGGATCGCCAACGCCAACACGCCTGTGTCGTCGCCCATGCCGACGCCCAAGTACCGCAAGGAGCCGATCGAGGTCATCATTCCTCCGGACATCAGCGACCCGCTCGGCCTCAACGGACCGGACTCGCTGCTCTCGCCGGCCGCTCAGCGGCGCAAGAGGTGCAAGGTAAGTGAACGAACGAATGAATGAATGAATGAATGAATGAATGAATGAATGAATGAATGAATGAATGGGTGGGTGAATGAATGAATGAATGCATGCATGAATGAAGCAATGGGTGGATGAATGAATGAATGAATGAATGAATGAATGAATGAGCTAGTAAAGCCATTGCATCTTTCTATTAGATGATTTGGATTGGTGGAATTGGCAGTGTTTGAGTTTCTACATGTCATGGTCTATGAGTGGCCTGATTTTTGAGGAAATGCATTTTGTTGCTGTTATGCCGAGACTATTCCATGGTTGAAAAAAAAAAAACATTGGTGTGATGATGCACTTTGCTTTACTGCTGTCGCTTTCGCTGCCACTCGTCTGAGCCCTCCGTCTTCCTCCGTGCAGAGGCGAAGGAAGCAGCTGTCGGGTCACGGCGCCTCCGAGCCGGCCGGTCGCTCTCTCTCGGAGTCGTCTGCGGCGCGCTCGTCCTCTGACGGCGACACGACCGCCCTGCTGACCCCCGTGTCCGCGCCCGTGACCACCGGAGAGCTAAACTTCTCGGCGTGCTCCGCCGCGCCGGCGCCGGCCCCGGCCTCCGCCCCGGCCGCCGAGACTGCGGAGACGGCGCCCGTGGCCTCTGCCGCCGCCGGCGCTCCCGATGCTGTCCCCACTGATGCGGTGGACGCCGCTGTCAGACCGAGGTGAGATGGCAGCAGCGGGGACGAGCGGAGGATGTGGGGCTAGGGCTGAGAGTCGGGCGTCGGCTGCCATGGCTAGTGTCGGAAGGTGTGGTACAAGTGAATGGCGTGTGACTGAATTAATTTGGCCGGCTGGGTGTGACGGCTCCGTCAACTGTGACGTCATTGCCTCAGTAAATTTCCGTTCGCAAATGTCTGTTTTAATTTAAAGACTTTCGTTTGGCTTACATAATAAACCAACGTTTTATATTACTAACCTGCTCCCACCGACCCGCATTAATAGTCTCCAGTTGGCCTCACGGGCCCTCCCACTAACCCCACAGACCCCCCCCCCCCCACCTAACCTCCGTCTCCACTCTCTGCCCTCTGTTCCCCCTTGCTAACTCCTCCCGCTCTCCCTCCGCAGCAGCCTGTGTGTCTCGGTGGAGCCGGCGCCGGTGCCCAGCAGCACCGGCGCCGTGGCCAGCCCGGTGGCACGGCCGGCGCGGCCCACCACCAGCCGTCGCTCCTCGGACGAGGTGGTGTCTCCGGCGCTGCCGCAGCCCGGCGGCCGGCCGGCCCCGTTCGCTCGCGCCGGCCCCGCGCCGCCAGAGATGCCCGTATTCCGGCCGCGTGATGAGGCCTTCCAGTACGGGAACTATAATCGGTACTACGGCTACCGTAACCCGGAACCCGGCCTGGTGAGTGGAGAAGGTGGCGGCCACGCGTTCGTTTTAACTGTCGTTTGATTTAATTCAGCACCAGCAGACGAATGCTACGCTTTGAAAAGGCAGTCATAATTGCTTGTGGAAAGGTTGTGTTCAGGGCTGCGGAGTCGATGGATTTTCGGCGACTCCGACTCCGGCTTTCAAAAACCAGCTCCGACTCCGACTCCGACTCCGGGCAGAATTGTCGACTCCGACCGACTCCAACTCCCGATTCCGACTCCGACTCCGCAGACCTAGCAGGGCTGCGGAGTCGACAGATTTTCGGTGACTCCGACTCCGACTCCGGCTCGGGTTTCTAAAATCGACTCCGACTCCGGTCACAACTGTCGACTCCGACCGACTCCGACTCTGACTCTGACTCCGACTCCGCAGCCCTGGTTGTGTTATTCTTGATATGCTATTCAGAGAGTCATCGGCACAAAATATAAATTTCTCACACATCCGACGCGGCTGAAGCCATTTCATTTCCTCCTCCCTGTGCCCAGATTGGTGACCCTTTCTCCCCGCTTTGTACCCTCGCTCCACCCCACTGACCGTCTCCTCGCTCTCCAGGCGGACTCTCGTCTCAGCTGGCTGAAGCGCGAGTGGTTCAGTGGTCTGGACGTGCTGGACGTGGGCTGTAACGTCGGTCACGTCACCCTGACCGTGGCCAGGGACTACCAGCCGCGCCGCTGTGTCGGCGTGGATATCGACAGCAGTCTCATCAAGGTACGCACGGGCACGCTGGATTCTTGTCTTTGTGTGTGTGTGGTTCGTCTGACTTAAATTATTAGATGAGTGTGTTTGTATGTGATACTTGTGCCGTGTTAGGCCAGGGTGTAAGATTGGGAATATGTCGTAAGATCACCCAAGTGCTTTGTTTTTCATTGTTTTGATTGGTCCATCTGTGAAGTACATACAGATGAGCCTGGCTGTATGATAAGCTGGCCAGTTGCTAATTCCATTTCGGCTGTCTGTGCCTAGTCCGTGGCGCTGAGCGTTGTGTGGCGGTGTGTGGATATGACTGAGTTTCGCCGTGTGCCCGCCAGGCGGCTCGCCGGAACGTGAAGCACTACCAGCGAGCGGATGGCTTTCCGGCCAGCATGCAGTCGCTGTACGGGGATCTGAGGCCGGCGCACAAGGCGCCCGGCACACAGTTCCCGCGCAACGTCTCCTTCCAGCACGTGAGTAGGAGGGAGAAATGGCGCCCGCTGTCAGCTGCTGGTCCCCTCGGACACAGAAGGGTTGTCTGTGGCGCTTAAGTGTCATGGTAAATGGCCATGCTAACGAGGTATGCTTTGGGTTGCATGACGCCTGGAAATTAATATTAATGGCCTTATTATTTTCGGACGTTTTCTTCATTAGCCCTTGGGTCTTGTACCGTTATTCAGTAGAACTTCGGTAGGTAATGTTACAAAGTGGTCTTGGACCGGATACCGCTCTTTCTGACCCACCTTCCACCTCTCCCTCCAGGCCAACTTTGTGCTTGAGTCCGACGCTCTCCTGGACACGGTGAAGCCAGAGTTTGACACGGTCCTCTGTCTGAGCATCACCAAGTGGATCCACCTCAACTTCGGGGACGCCGGCATCCGCCGCTTCTTCCGGCGCGCCTTCTTGAGCCTGAGACCCGGCGGCCGGCTGCTGCTGGAGCCGCAGCCCTGGCCCAGCTACGTCAAAAAGAAGAAACTCACCGTGAGTGCCGGGCGGGGATAGCGTGAAGGGTCATTGTATGGTAGCTTATGTCGGTGACACTATGTGTTGTGACACTATGTATGACACTATGTGAGATAGCGCATAGTGATGTGCTTTGTAAGTGCTGAATATAATGCTGGTGCAAGAGTATCAAGTGGAACTCGAGTCTAGGGCTGTGATTTTACGATGTTCCTATTTAGCAGTAACCTCGGTTTACTGTAAGGTTACCAGGAGATGTTACTTTTATATGGTTAGTTTATTGCATAAAATTGAAGTGTTTGTTTGTCTTGATGCTTTCAGAAGCGGATCTGGGAGAACTATCATCAGATCCGTCTTCGGCCGGAAAACTTCCCCGACCTGCTGATCAACGAGATCGGGTTCGAGCGCTACCAGACGGTCGGCCGGCCGCACCACAGCTCCCACGGCTTCAGCCGGCAGCTGCAGCTCTTCACTAAGGTACGCGGCGCGCTCTGCGGCCCAGGCGGGGCGGCGGTGGGAGGGGTGAAGATGTGTACTGTACAGTGTGGTGCAGGTATTTTGCTGGGTCGCTGGAATGCTTGGACCCGTGCAGATGTGGTTAAGTGCTTATGAACTTGAGTGTTCTTATTTACTGTATTGTCTGTATATATTGCCATTTATGTATATGACATGACGTGTCTGTATTGTCATTATATATTAGGACATGTCTTTGTTTGGTCAGTTCTTTAATGGGTTTTACCTTTGTCAGTTTAACGGCATTCTTTCGTTCCAGGCGAAGGAGCCGCCGGCCACCTCGACAGTCACCTCGATGGAGACGACGGAAGCTGCGCCTTCGGCAGCGACCGTTGTCATGGACACCACGGTGACGCCGGCGGAGAAGACGCCTGCTACGGTTGCCATGGACACGGACACGGCGTCAGCGCCGCCGTCCGCGGAGAGTGGCGCTGCAGAGGTGGTGTCCGGTCCGAGCGGCCCTTCCAGTGCGTCTGACCGCCCCGTGCCGGCGGCGGGGGACGGACAGCAGAGCTCCCCCGCTCCGGCGGCGCAGCGGCGGACTGAGAGCGCGGCGGGAGCTCAGACTGCGGCCGAGTCTCGGTGAAGCGGCGCCTCCGCCGGACGCTCTTTGGTGCTCATCTGGCTGTACGGAAGGAGAAGTACAAAGCGCCGCGCTGCGAGTGTCGCGGGGTGGCCAGGGAGCGGGGTGAGCTGTGTGCTGGCTCTGTGTGTCTGAGAGACCGACGGGCCGTGGGGAGGGATGCGTCGACGGTGCGTGCCGCGATGAGTGATGAGGTTTGTGGGGCGGAGGTCGGGCACGAGCCGCGCGGGAGACGCCGGGCCCGGTGCTGCAGACAATGACTTAGTTGACAAAGTGTTCAACTACAGAAGGTCTGTGCAGGCGTGCGCCGAAAGCTCGGCGCAGATAAACCTCAAGTCTATCGCACCTTCATGGAAGAAACGCGCTTGAAGGCAAACTGTTGGATGCTTCGGGCCCAAGAGGCTATGCGCCCTAATCCAACAACAACCCATCACACTTATGAAGGTGACAATTCATCTGTCGCCAGCGCTCCATGGATTGTGACCGCTTCGACGTTACGTTATCAGTCTGTTCATCGTCGTCGGCACTATCAGTTGTCCGTGCCGACCGTGTGCTCAGTTGACATAGGGACTCATTCGCCACAGGAAGTTGCCGATGAATCGGCTTTATCAGCGGTATACACAGGGGTGGCGTCGACCGCGCGGCTCGTGTCCGGTCACGGAGCTATCGAAGCCCGCTGGGTGACCTGACCCCTGGCTGTAGCAGCTACGAGCTGTGACCCAATGAGGGAGGGCTGAGAGCAGGGTGACTGGGACGGAGCGTCGAGTCGGGTGTTAATGGTCCACAGGACGTGATGCCGAGTGATTGTACCGCCATTGTAAACGAGGGGTGTGAATGGTATTAGGGTCTTCTCGTCTCATTGCTCCAGAGGGATTTCTACATAAATGTTTTTAAAGAAGGAATGTGGACATTGAACCGACCAATATGTTGGTCATGCTGATATATTTAGTAGGCACTAGGCACACTTTGAATAACTGTGCCGATATTTGGAATCGCTCATTTGCATTGCGCTACGCTTTTGTTTCGTAGCTTCCAAAGAGACAATGGTCGATGATCAGAGCACCCTTTCTCTACAATAATCGGCTTGTCCTGAAATCCCTTTTAGAGGCAATGAGAAGTGAAACCCCTCGCCTGTCTGCTGAGACCGTGCGTGGCCGGCTGAGTTGGCTCGGCAGCGGAGGCAGGCAGAAACAGCGCCAGGGATGGACAGCGTGGAGCGTGAGTGGGCAGAGTGGTGGCCGGTGGTGACAGCTGCTCCGTGGCGGCATGCGGCCGGGATCTCGGGACGTTTTTAGCATGAGCCGTCGCCTGGATCTCTTATTGTTTTGCAGACGTGGCGCCCGCGCAGGCTGTGTGCGGCCGGCGCGTTGTTTTATCTTACAGTGCTGTGCCGCTGCCGGGCTGTTTACGGCGCGGGCCGTGTTGGTCCCTGACCGGACCGATTGGTCTCCGGTCACTTTGGTCCGCCGCCGGACCAGGGGACCGGTGACGGACTGTGAGCCACCTGTTGACAATACTGCTCGCAATAACGCGTGGCGGTGCTATGCACGCAGCGGGCGGGCCGCCGACCGCCGACCGCTCGGTCCGCAGACTGTGACTGTCTTCTGATGACTCGCCGCGGTGTCCAATACACGGCGCTCCAAGCCGACCGACGAGTACTGACGAGCGGATCGGGGGTGCCGGAGCCGGGTTTTCACTAATTTCCATTTAGTTCGATAGCGCTCAATGTGGGGAAAACAGGCGAGATTCTGCGGGGTTCGCAAACAGACTGGGCCGAAATAACCTACAAAGTCCTTCCCCTTTACTGTGGTCCGACTGGCGCCCGACCCAGTAACTCATAAGAATTTCAGATTTCCATTTACCAGCAACTACTGTGTGCACTATTGTCGAAACATTCCGCAATCCGCAACAATATGCGTTATGCGTTCGGGACCCAACGTCATAACTCGCGCGTTATCACTGCATTTCAAATGCGTTCTATAACTTAGCAGTTCAGGTATGTGGCGTGAGAAGATCACACGATACCGGATACATGTTCACAAAGAGCCATCGCTCTTTCGTCGTTCTGTATTTATCACATCCATCGCTAATTGCAGCAAGGTCGGTCTGAGACAAAGCAATGCCATCACAACGAAACATGCCTACAGGCGTCCAAGAGTTGGGATACGCGAACACTCATCAAATGTCAAGAACAGACAGCCGTGACTTAAGTATGAACCTATATACGCATTAAATACTGTAGGCATACTGATGAACAACAGTAGTGTTATAGTCTTGTAATTCAGAGATACTTTAAATATCGCTAGCGGTCGGTATGAATTTAATGTCCAATAGCCGCAAACAGGTGGACGCGGAACATCCTACATTAATGCATGCAGTATGAGTGCGGAAAATAAAGCAGAAATACCCGACCATGTATGACACACATGTAGATGTCTTCGTTTAAGTGTTCATAATATGGATAAGTGGTCGGTAGACCATCTTTGTTCTAGAACATAGACGAATGTCCATGACGCGAAAACGACACTCGACGGGACTAACAAATGCCCATTGCTAAGTTCATTGCTGAGTTCAGTCATTCAACACCGATCTACACATTTCTAGCATACGCGAGGCTTTTAAGAATAAATTTATGGCGGAAAACAATGAGATCAGAGAGCGAAGAAGTTATGGTAATTACGACCTAATCCAAGTCCACCAAACAGCGGACACACCTTTAACGCACGGAAGAGAGCATCTGTGAAAAAGTCAAACGAGTCACTTGATAAATCGTAAAATGGATTCCAAGAGTTTGCAGGAATGAACGATCAAATGCATTTCGAAGTAATAGAATATGGGGTTGTTTAACCCAGAAGCAACACAAAATATTTCGTTCACTTTCGTCTTTCAATGGCAGCAAAACGGAGTATAACACTTTCCCGTAGATAAACGACATTAGTTCTACAGTAAACGCCAGGCTAAACCACAGCACAGTTCGGCGACAGACCTACGTTAAACAGTTAACAGTTCCTCATCTAAAGAGCTCTCCTGGCTCCGCGGCGCCACTACGATACATTGGCCGGAGGATCACAACACAACACTGAATAGCACCCTGCTAGGGCCGGGAGAGGCCGTGGCGGCGGCGGCGCGCGGACATCCTCGCCCAGTCGGCGCGCCCGTTTGATCTCACAGCAGACCGGGCCGCTGCTGCCCGCCCGCGCGGGCGTCTAGTGCGCCTTGGCGGCCGCCCGGTCCTCCATATCTTTGCGGCCGAGCTCGACCCAGGCGCCGTAGCCCTGGACGAGCGCGATACCGGACTTAACAACGGCCACAGGCGCGGAGAGAACGACCAGCGCGCGCACTAGGCCCAGTCCGAGCAGCGTTGGGCCCTCGGTGAAGTGCAGCAGGTACAGCATCGAGTAGAAGAGCTCGTTGCCTGCGCACATGAAGAACAGCACCGGCCGCGAGGAGTAGTAGAGGCGCAGCAGTGCCGAGCCCTCGCCGCCGATGGTCTTGTGGCTAGTGCGGCCGCGCAGCGTGGTCACGTGCAGGTGGATCCAGTGGCACGAGATGTCGATAGCCATGCTCAGCTGGAACCAGAACATGTGCTGTGGGTAGAAGGCGCACAGACAGGCCAGCAGGCACATGGTGGCGCACCGGTCCGTCAGCTGGTCCAGCATGGCGCCGAACTGGCTGCTCTGGTTCAGCAGGCGCGCCGCGTGTCCGTCCAGCGCGTCCAGCAGGCCGCTGATGACGTAACACGCGGCCGCCGCCGCGTGCCGCTCCGCCATGAACCATAGCGAGAGCAGCGCCAGCACCACGCGCGCATACCCGATCAGGTTCGGCACGAACAGATACACGTTATCCATGGTGGCCGGGCGTGGGTAGACTGCTGGATGGAGTCAAACAGCTGAAACAGAGGTCATCCAGTGACAATACAGCTTGGAAGGGTAAACGATGGGCACAATGAAGGATATATACATATTTTTGGGATCTCCGCTGTTCCTAGCGACTTCATTTTGAAAGTGCAGCGTTTGTGGCAGATGTTGCGTGCAAACAGCATATACCACCACTGCTTCACAAAGATGTTAGTATAAGGTTTAAAAATCGTTAGATCTCCACTGACCATGACGTCACAAACTCTAAGGGGGCATTCCAATGCATTAGCCCCTTATAATCCGAAACCTGCAGGTTTGAAATTCCATATCTCCGAATTAAAACATTTTTCGATGTTGTGAGTGCCCAAACCAGTATTTGCAGGCCATGGCCACCAAATTGGCTATCTCAACTCAAAACTAATGTTAAGGTGGGATGGTCACTTTAATGCTGATGTTCCCCATCAAACAAAACTATCACATTTCACTACGACCATCTTACAATACTGATACCAGAACATGTGGTCGTCATTTTATGGCGACAACAAGCATGGCAGCCAACTCGTCTTCATCAGAAGAGGAGGAGGCGCCTCTTGAGTAAAGGGTCTTATTACTCGAAAGGGTACCTATCTAATGACCTCTACTATCCCACCTTTAACATGGGGTTTGAGTTGAGATAGCCAAGTTTGCGGCGAGGTTCAGAAACCACTATCTATCTAGGTTGCAACCCCCGCGGCCTCTTGGTGTTGAAGAAATTCGTTCCCTTCATTTGAAAATGGGCCTTGTACAAGGCCCTATCTTCAACATGGAGCGACCGTTAGTGTGACGTCACCTCGTTTAGTCATTCTGATTTAAATGGGTTTGTTCGTTGAAAAATCGCTTAAAACTTGGCCTGAACTTTGTTGTGGTGCCTACAGAGTAAAAAGAATCAGCTTTATGACAGTAATGTGGCCTGGGGAAGGAGGTAATTTTGGGCTGTGACGTCACATATTTGAAAGTTTGTGTTTGGAATATGGGAAGCCTAAGATGTTTAATGAAAAATAAATGCCAGAACCGTGTTCCTGGTCATCCAATCTATAAAGTCGGGCACAATTTAACTGGTTTTAACAACATTTTAGAAGGTGGGATAGTCCCTTTAAGGTAAATACTTAAGGTAAATGCCTATTTATATACACTGTGACAATACCTACCTCGCAACGTCGCAGGCCACGCCACTGCCCCGAAACGTGGAAATCAACCGATGCAACGACAACTTGAACTACCAAGACTGCAACGCGTTTCCTATGGCTTCGAGCCCCTTGGCTTCTAATGAATCACGCTGCAGGCTGCAGCGTAATAAGCGTACACAAGTCGACAGTCTCCAGCTGTTCTATTTATGCTGCATTTGCTGTGATCGATTGTGAGCCTTATTATATCGCAGCATCTTTCAAAAAGTTGATCCCTAATTTCATTGCAAAGTCAATCCTCGACGATCAATGTTGGATAATTAATCCATGCAAGTAGCAATCAGATGATAATCAAGATCAGTTTTGAAAAGCATGCCCTTGATAAATGTTAACGCTAGCAGTATCAAAATACGAAAAAGCACAAAGATCATAGCTAAATGTCTCGTCTGCGCATGTCTTGGACAGCAGTATGCTACTATATTCTATTATTGAAGGCATGCTTAACTAAAAACATAACTAAATAGGTATATAAATAAATGAAGTAGAAAATCAACAGGCATTTCGTCCCATCAATTCGTTACAGGCTTAGCATGACGATACAGATAACAAAATGTACACGCATTTTAACTAAAGTGAAGTGGACACAGCCGTCAGCCAATCAGCTGGTTTCAGAGGAGGGATCCTTTCTTCTTCCTGACAAGGGACACCTATGACCTCGGAGACTGTCGAGTGACCTGAGATAAAAAAGTCAGTGAAGTTGGTGTGGCCTCTGAATTGTGAAGCCCCGCAAGCTATACTGCAACCGACTTCGAGAGTGATGCAATCTCCTCTAATTGCATCGTAGTTCTGAGCGCCTGCTTACCAACATACATCACCCTGGTGAATTGAGCTAATTTGACCCACAGTTGGTTACCCGGTGGATCCCGTATGCAGCATATGTCAGGGTCGACCACGGCCGGGTCGACAGATGGCCTACTGATCTATGGCCGCTGATATGAGCCAGATGATCTCTCGTTACACCGATAAGAGGCCTACTCCAGTGCCCGGTCAGCACCCCTTCTCGGTCATATTAAACAGACTTGCACGAAAGCGTTTTATTCTGCGAGAAGACATCGAAACAGAACAGCGCAATCCTAGCGAGAACAATTTCCGTATGAATAGTCTCGTCACGGTGCAGCTCCTCATTTGTGAATCCCTCACAGGGTTGCGGCCTGTGGCCCAAACGCGTTACACCGCCCACATGCCATTCACAACACGACATTCGCGAGGGCCGTCCAGTGGCCGTAGAGTGACGTCACTGATCACCAAACGGTGACGTCATACGATCACCGGCGGTTGGCGGTTTGCGGTAGGTCGTGCCGACGCAAAGTTCCAAGGGATGTTGAGCACGGGACAGGGCCGACGTTCACTGTGACTGGCAGACAGTCGGTCATCGTCACCGCTCGCCAGCAGCAGTCGACATCGGATCCCACCACGCGCTGGTCGCTCCCACCCAGTGTCATCCGCCGCCCGCCCGCTCCTCATGGCTCGCGTCTGTTCGGTCCACCGACCGGTGCGTACCGTTTATCCCGTCAGGATACCATACTCCCGTCTGCACGGGAGCTGGGCAACCGACGCGAGCTAAACGCTCACCCCATGTCGGCGCGACCTGAACAGACCTTCGCCCGGAGCGGGCTGGTCAGCGGGACACGATGTGAACCGCACCTTACACCCCGACCGGCCCCAGCCCGCCGCCTCGGTCCCACAGGACAAGGTGGTCACGTGTTTCAGCGGAGATGTAAGTTTGGTGTGGGTCGATTACCACACACAGTGACTCGAACACAAATTGACAGTTTCAAGAATTAATAGAAAAAATCGTCCGTGAAACGGTAAGTTGCAAACAATCCGATGAGGCAGCAAAGTCACCTATCCTGACCATTGGACCGTGGTCCCTGCTCCGTTGGACCGTGGTCCCGAGTCTGTGCAGACCACCCATCTCTGCGGGGGCATGGGGTGGCGGCGGGCCGCGCGACACTGACAGTCGGACCGCGGCGGCTGCGGGTCCGCTAATTCAGCCCCTCCTCCCGACGGCGGTCACCCAGTCGCCCCGGTTCCGGGGGGGGGGGGGGAGGGAGGTGTCACGGGCTCCCAGGTGAGATGGCGGCACCATCTCCACGGATGGTAGCACCATCTCCACGCTGGGGACACGACGCATGGTGCGGAGCGGGCGGCCAGCCACCACCGAATGCAGCGCGACTACCAGCATCGACCAGTGATCCGGTCGACGACAAGACCACTGGCCGGCTGTGTGCTAAGATTTTCCCAAATTCGGTGACCGACTGCCGCCCCGGCCGCGCACCACACGGTGTGAGAGGCAGTGCTGAAAACTCAGCACGAGCTGGTCATCTGAACGCCGTTTGTCCACCAAACTTGCATCTCAGCTGAAGTGCAGAGAGGGGAGGGGGGATGCCGGCAGGCGACGGGCTGACCGCCGGACGGGGCACTGGACGGCTCGACCGACCGCAAACCCAGACCGACCTAACTGTGACCGACGGACGAGCCAGACTGGCGCAAAGCAAACGGGGTCCACCGGACGGCCTCAATAGTACAATTATCACATATGCCGAGGACCACACTGAGTGCCACCCCGGGCCGATCAACAAATCACCGAATTCACAGCTCATTGACTTTGAGAAATCTACGCCACCCATGGGATAAGATATTCATGAGATCGGACAATGAGCTCCGATTCTACAGCACATATTACAGTGATCACAGGCGCGATCACAGTAATCAACGGATTCACTGAGGAGCGTAACGACGCGTGACTAGATAACATCGCATTTAAATATAAGCTCTGGACGAGATGAAAATGAATAGAAACTGCTACACAGAAACACCACACCAATTAGTCAGTACGTTAAAGCGTCCTTTCCCGTCCGCTTTCTAGACAATCCTAGCAACATTGCGAGCTAAGAAACTGTTTAAATGTACCTTTGCTAAAACCGGTGTCTCGAGACATTGATGCAATCAGCTGGAGTGCATCCAACCCGAGTCCACAAGCGATCTTAAACGAACCTTACCACCACCTGAACATTGGGAAAACATTGGGAAAAGAACGATGAAAAATATAATTTTTACGAGGCGGAAACTTACTACCCCTCCTAAGAAAGTACAATGGTCTACAAGGAAAATCTAAAAAAGAAAGATGTTCTTCACCATGATAAAGCCAAGGACGTAATGTTCTACGTCTTCGAAAGTTGCCTAGGTTGGCGCGACGCGAGTTCCTCCTACTGCACTTGCAGCGGGCGAGGAGAGACACCCTGGAAACGAAACATTCAACAGGTCAACACGTCATAGCACAGCAGCTCGCAGCACAGTGTCCGCAGAAAAGGATCGGTGACGACGTACGTGGGGAGAAGTAAAGGATCTATGCGACAAGCATGAGTGTTACGGCACATGAGAAAAAAAATCAAGTAAGAAAAATCAACTACGCATTTTACATGTTACATGCAAGTTATATGTACCTTACTTATTAGAACATATCGGCGCATGATAACGGTTTTCACCTTCATTTTTTACGGCGCTATTTTAAGAGAATACTGTTTCTAAGAGACTTATATTTCGGGTATTATGTAACTCAGACAAAATAAAATTCGCATGCTTATTCATCGTCTACTTGCTGTCAACTGCTCTAACCTAACCCAATAAGTAAATAAGCTAACAAAGCCTAGGAAGCGCATCAGTGAGGATTCTGCATTATGATTGCCTGAGTCTGATCTTGCCTAACAATGTCAAATGGAGACATTCAAATGGAAACACGCGTTGCCCGTCGGACCGCCGGCCGTGGGGGGCTCACCAGTGCCAGGGAGAGGCAGGACACCAGGTAGAGCTGCTGTCCGATACTGGAGGCCTCCAGCGGGCCCAGCTTCCCGGCGTACTGTCGACACAGACGGGGACCGTCAGACGGGGCGGCACCGGGCCTCTCAGACCGGTCACCGGGCTCTCAGCGGGGAGTCGGAGCAGATCGGCCCTCGACGCTCCCCATGGCGCCGGGACTGGCCGGCACCGTCCGCCGCTCTGGGGATTCCACCAGGGCGTGCGGCGTCCGTACGCTCCCCCATCGCCCATATGAGGTCACTATCGCACAGGTGATCCGGCCTCCGTCCCGTCAGGTCACCTTCTGCACCACCGACACCCTGCCCAGATCCCATCAGCCCGAGATCCTCCCCGCCAGCCCTGGACACCAAGACTCCCCACCCGCTGGACACGAAACTCGAAATCGAAACACATTCAAAACAACCGGCCGCACCGAGCATTACAGCCCTCCCACACCGTCCACTGGTCGGTGATTGACGACCACTGACCGCCGCCTCTCCGATGATAAAGGCAGAGAAGAAGGAGCTGAAGCCGACCATCTGCGCCAGCCAGCCGTAGGCCGAGAGCAGGGTGGCCACAGACCTGGTGCCCTGTCAACACAGAGACGACGGGTGCACGGCGACAGTGAACACGGAGACAACCGGGACGCACAGCGTCGGTATCGACACAGAGATGACGGGCGCACATTAATATCGATACAGGGAGGGTAAACAGGGTCAGTATCGAATCAGAGATGATAGGCAGCGTAAATATCGATACAGAGACGGATATACAGTGTAAATATCGATACAGAGACGATAGACAGCGTCGGTGTTGATACAGAGACGACACACAGTGTCAATATCGATACAGAGATGACGGGCGCACATTAGTATCGATACAGAGAGGATAAAAGTGTCAGTATCGATACAGAGACGGGAACACAGTGTCAATATCGATACAGAGATGACGGTTGCACATTAGTATCGATACAGAGACGGGCACACAGCATCAGTATCGATACAGAGACAAATATCAGTAATACCGAAAAACAGAAGACGACAGTCATGTGGCGCAAAGGACAGCCAAACAACACGGTGGGCTCGGCGATGGAGGCTACTGATTACTGAGACTACGTCACGGAATGTTGAGTTCTGTGGGAGCTCTGAGATCGGTAGATCGTAATGTATGTAGTCGCCAGTACGATGACCGCCGGCTGGGTGGGCGCGGAAGGGTTTCGGTACCGACCTTGCGGGCTTTGGTGATCCACACTGTGGTGGAGAGCGTAGAGAGTCCAGTCAGTGCCAGGTAGCCTCCCGGCGAGAGCACGAACGCTCCGAGCGCGGCCGTCGCGAGCTGCGAGCCGACCAGCACGGCCACCTCGCGGGGCACCAGCAGACGGGCCCGCTCCACAGCCGACAGACGGCCTGGCCGGTACACGGACAGTCACAAACATAGCACGTCAACGTTACTACCTCGCGGGGCACCAGCAGACGGGCCCGCTCCACAGCCGACAGACGGCCTGGCCGGTACACGAACAGTCACAAACATAGCACGTCAACGTTACTACCTCGCGGGGCACCAGCAGACGGGCCCGCTCCACAGCCGACAGACGGCCTGGCGGGTACACGGACAGAGTCACAAACATAGCACATAAATGACAAACAGCGTCACAACACATCGGCACGCAAAGTTAACAGCGTCAAACATAGCACACCAACAGAGTCACAAACATAGCACGTCAACGTTACACACACACACATCAGCACAACTGAGCACGCGTAAAACACGCCCACCCCAAACACACATCTTCAGGCGCACACACACGTCGCACATCGACATAACTGAGAGCACAAACGACCAGTCGACGACAGACAGTGACACCCACACACCGCGAGTGCCCGGGAATAGACCTAACTACCAAAATCAAGTCGCTAAGGCATTCACGTCCTGACTGGCGTACTGACCAACGAATATATGATTGGTGAACTAGCCCAGCCTGAGGAAACAATTTCCTAACCGCCAGCGTCGGGTCACCAGCGCTCACCAATATCGGTCGGTAAGAGCAGCTGACTGTGCACGGTACAGTAGCTGGCTGTATAATAGGGGCTGACCCACGCTCACCAATATTGTTGGGCAGCAGCAGCTGCCAGTACAGGTAGCCGGTGAAGAGGACCTGGCCGGCGGCAGCCGCTGAGGCGGCCAGACAGTCCAGGGTCGGGCCGGGCAGCCAGCCGCCGGCCGAGACCAGCGCCGAGCCGGCCACCGACGCCGTCATCGGCAGCGTCGGACGCACGGTGGGTATCCGACTGCCGGCCAGCACACCGACAAACGCCACCACAAACGTGTCTGTCGGGGACGGGGCGGGACGTCAGACGGGCGCGGCACGGCACAGCGCGAGGCGGGATTCTCAGACACAGCTGGAGTGGTCAATAGCTGACAGGGAGCCCATATATCCAGCTCGCTGTCAAACTACAGAAAACTCACTGGTGGTGAAGCATATCTGTAAGAATCTTGGTGAAGTAGCACTCATGCTGAAAAGGGTTAGTGCTGTGAAATGTGGATAACTCACTGGTGTTTAAGCTGGCGGGCCTGATGCCAAAGATAACTCACTGGTGTTAAGGCAGGGCTTGGTGTCACGGATAACTCACTGATGGGTGACATTAATAACTCACCGGTGGAGAAGCAGAGGCTAGTGTCACGGATAACTGGTGAAGCAGCTGGGGCTGGTGTCATACATAGTATATACAGTATAACTCACTGGTAGTGAAGCACGGGTTGGTGTCATGCACACAGTATAACTCACTGGCAGTGAAGCACGGGTTGGTGTCATGCACACAGTATAACTCACTGGCAGTGAAGCACGGGTTGGTGTCATGCATACAGTATAACTCACTGGCAGTGAAGCACGGGTTGTTGCCCGGGCAGAGTCCGCTGACGGCCGACTGCGCTCCGTATACCACCAGCAGCCACTCCAGACCGGGCGCCGGCCAGACGATCCCGCGCTCCAGCTGAAATGGCAGACGGCAAATGAGAACTGTAATACGGCGAGGTATGGGGCTGTGAGATATTATGTCGGAGTGCGGAGTTTGATATAGCTGGTATTGGTTGTGGTATAGGGCTGTGTAACAGCGCCGCACAGACGATCCCTCCGCCCAACAGCTGTCAGAAGAATGGGTAGTTGGGGGCTGTGATACAGCATGGTTGGACGTTGTGACGTATGGGTGAAGGGGGATACAAATATAGACATCACATACCTAGTCCTACTATTCGGGTAATGTGGCTGTGACTCATCGGAGATGGGCTACCACATATTGTAGAAAGGAACTGTGGGCTATTGGCAATGATAAATCGAGTATATGGCTGTAAACATATCGGCCACGGTCCCCCAACATAGCTGAATAAGATGCTACAACATCCCGAATTTGTATTGCAGTCGTGGTGAGTAAATAGATAGCAATATAGAGTTTGGCGAAGTCTACCCACCAGTTCTCCTCCCCTAATGTCGTCCCTGACTGACCAGCTGTGTGTCGGAGGCGTGGCGGACCCACGAGTTGCGCAGGAACCAGATGCAGGCAGCGTAGCTGGCAGTCGGCAGCAGGCTGACCAGGCCGCCCACGCTGGGCAGCTGGCTCGCCATGACCGTGTAGGTGGCAGAAGTGGGGCACGCGCCCGCATCACCAGCCATGTAAGCCTGAGGAACACACGACAGGCGCGAACTGAATGGGTCGTACAGTTGAAACGGACCAGACGCGCCGACGAATCTAATCAAACCATTGACAGTTACCTAGACGATATCCACACTGCCAAATACATCAATATTGTGATGTAGACAGACTGGCTTAGAATATGATTCCACAAATACCGATGGTCATATTATCCACAAGCCCAAAAACGGCTACAGACCAGCAGTTTCGTGCATCACAGGTGTCCTTCCATCCCTCCAGAGCCTCCTCTCAGGCCCAGCTCGGCAGCGCACCTTCAGAGATGTGGCCGAAAAGTAGGTCGAAGTGGCGAGCACGGCCACTGCGAACCCGAACAGGGTGGGCGCGGAGACGTGCCGGGCGACCGCCAGCGGTCCGGCCAGGCCGCCGGGCGAGCGGCTGACCAGCAGCGCGCCAGAGGCGTCCGATCCAGAGCGGCGGACCACGGCCGAGCTGCCCGGCTCAGAAGGCTCCGGCAGCAGCGACACACTGTCAACGGGAGGGGGAGGGGCAGTCAGCGAGGAAGGGTTTGTTTGTTGATTAGGGTCAGAGAGGAACGGGAGGCACGGGACCGACAGGTTAGGTATCACTCAGGCAGCAGCGACACATCGCCAACAGAACGGGGAGAGCGGGCCATATTATATCACAGATCACACGGCTGCAGCGGGGAAGAGGAGACACGGGGCGTAGGGCATATTACACCATACGTCCATACAGGATGGACCAAAAAGGATGGAAACATTTTAAACTCGTATAAAACATGTATCATTGCATGCATGTGACTGGGAATGATACCAAACAAGAGTACATTTCGTGGAAATTTGCTTTCTCTCGTTTTCAGTCTCTCACAGCAGATGTTCGAAGTGACCACCTTCGCGAGACAGGTACAGAGCGACCAGCCTGGCTGCTGAAACGATAGCCCGCTTGTATGGCTCACACAGCCTTGCTGATCGCTCTCTTCAGTTCGGAGGCTTTCTGGACCTTCCTTGTAGATCTGGCCCTTGAGATGACCTCACAGTAAAACATCCATAGGGGTCAGGTCGGATGAGCAGGTAGGCCAGTTCCGACTGGCACCGCGGGATATCAGCCGGTCACTGAAGTGGTTTTCGATGCACTTGAGCGTTGTTTTTGCGATGTGAGGAGGCGCACCGTCTTGCTGGAACCACATAAGGTCTATGATGAAGCTGCCCTGCTTCGTTTGGACTCGCTCTCAGAACTTCCTCAGCGCCGCCTGGTATGCGCTGTTGATTGACGGTCACGGTGTAGCCGCTCCTTTCCTCGAACCAAAGTGGACCCACGATTCCTTTTCCGCTGAGGGCACACCATTTCGGTGACCTTGCTGCTGTGCAGTGACTTCTTTATCATCTCATCTCAAGGGCCAGGTCTACAAGGAAGTTCTCTGTGGCCTGAAGAGAGCGATCACCAAAACTGTGTGAGCCATACCAGCGAACATGTGTCGTCGGGCTATCGCGTCAGCCACCAGACTGGCCGCTCTGTGCCTGTCTCGCGAAGGTGGTCTCTTCGAACATTTGCTGTGAGAGACTGAAAACGAGAGAAAGCAGATGAGAGTGATGCCGTTATGAATTTCCACGAAATGTACTCTCGTTTGGTACCAATTTCAGTCACATGCATGCAATAATGCATGTTTTATGCGAGTTCAAAATGTTTCCATCCTTTTTGGTCCACCCTGTAGATCACACGGCTGCACCAGGGAAGGACAGACACGGGACCTGACATATCCACTGCTTCCCATTCACTCCAAAACACACATTCTGCACGCGACAGTGAGTCGTTACCGCCGCCCCCCGTCCACCGACCTGGTCTCTAAGTCCTCCGCTGCCGCGGGCGCAGACGGCGGCGCCGGCCGGCCGCCCACGCCCAGCTGAGCCGCCAGCCGCTCCTTCTCGCCTCCCTGCTCTGCCCGCTCCTCCTCCTCGTCCTCTGCCTCGACGGCGGCCACCTCGCGGCGCTGCTCCTCGCTCAGGTCCGGGTACGAGCCGACACTGACGCCGCTGGGTGTCTGGCCCGACACCACGGCCGCCAGCCGGCGCTTCTCCGAGCTGATGTCCGGGTAGCGGGCCTCCGAGATGACCGACATGGCAGCCGGGCCGGAGCCGGCGCCGGGCGCAGAGCCGGAGCTGGAGCCGGCGGCCGGCGCCGGCAGAGCCTTCTTGCCGTGCTCGGAGCCGAGCAGACGCGGCACGAGGCGCGGCAGGCGCGGCGTCTCCGGTAGCTCGCTGATGGTGGCACCGCCGCCGTCCGAGGACCAGTCTCTCAGCCACCTCCTGGATACGGCGCAGGGGATCGTCAGAATTACAGTGGGACGGCCGGAGTGTGGAGGAGAGAAGGTATTTTTCTCTGAGGGTTGGAAAAATCGGTACATCTTCCAGGGTATAAGGAAATAAAGTACACTTGATGAAGCACGCACAGCTGATCTTTCCCGTCTCTTTCATCGAATAATCAGTACTACCTTAATAAATTAAAGAAATACAGGACCTAGTCTTCAACTACTCTTATCGCTTTGAGGCACGAACAATCACATGAGAAAGGATCCAAACCGGCCTGTCTCTGTCTACAACCCTGCGGGCCACCCAGGATGACCACCGGAGGGTTACAAAACGCCCCCCCCCCCCCAACTTACTTGGTCACAACCGAGCGCACCAGCCAGAAGACGATGGCCGGCACGATGATCGCCAGTGCCACTGGAGGCAGCAGTACCACCGGCAAGACATCACTGTCCTCATGCTCGTCCAGGGTGAGCATCGCACGCAGCAGGTCGCCAGCTCCGGACGTGACGGCGGCGGGCAGGCCGCAGTTCTCTGGCGCGGCCCACTCGGTCCGCAGAAACGCCCGACCGGCGTGAAAGGCATTCTGACGGGGGACGGCGCCGGTCACACAGCGGCGGGGGAGCAGCGCCGGGCGGGGGAGCAACGCCACTGCGTGCCACCAGCACAGAGGAGGGCGTGAAGGAAATGTGTGAGAGACGGTGAGAGGAAGGGTGGGGGAGACGACGCGACCGAGAAGCGATATGAAAGACTATATGAGAGACACATAACAGATGATGCGAGCGAGAGACGATGGGGTGGCGAGAAGGACGATCGGCCGGCTCTACACACACACTACCAAGTTAGAGGGATATATACTCTATTTTCAGCAATAATACATATCACTGTCACCACCACACGTGAGTAGGAAAAGTACACCTGTCTGTATACCGTATATTCTACCGTATATACCGTATATTAGTTAACAATAATAACGGCAAGAGGTCTGATGAGCCGTCCCAGCCCAGCCGAGCTCACCGACCGTAGCATAACGTCTCAAACTCACCGCTACTGGCAGGTAGTCGCCACTGCTGAGGTACTTGTGGCTGACGGCGTCCTTGAGACGGCCCGCCAGCGCCTGACACTGCCGACAGTTAGCACACTGTTATAGTCCCGTAGCAGTCAAAACTTACAACATGGCGCTGTCGACATAGTCCAAAGTAACGTCCATAGTCGACATAGTTACGACGTAGCCCACGTAGCAGTCAGAACTTACAACAACAAGTCGCTGCCGTCACAACGATGCTGCCCGCAGTCCCGTTCATAGCGCAGCGGTTACAATAGCATCCCCGATGACGGATTGTCATCAAGGCATACCGATGTGCATTTTCATGAGCAGGTAAGGACTGTCGGTGAAAAACACTGCCAACAGTCGGATATGTTTCGTAATAGTCAGCCAGATTCACAGATACAGACGTCCCAACAGCGCTGTTGACCACTCGTACAGAAAGAACTGAGGCATAGTCAATGCGAGCTCATTTACTACTTAACTTATAGTTATAGAAACAGGCTACATTAAATTGCAATACAAACGCCTGTCCGACACTCGGGCATCTCATGAGCACGTCCTCACCCTCCCCAGTTCGCGTGCAGCGGCGACTCACCATCTTCTGGAAGACAGAGGCGCGCATGCAGGTGTCGGGTGGGGCATTGACCTGCAGCCCCACCGGTGTCTCGTAGTCGGGAAACGTCAGCTCACGCACGCTCGACTGGTTCCGGGCCAGCTCTACCTGCCTGGGCTCGTCCAGACTGCGTACACAGTAGGCCGCAGTGAGTACCAAACGTGATGATACACATGTAATTAATACAATTAATACAAATTAATACAAACTGAGGAGTCGAGGACTCAAAGTGCATTCTACAAAAAGGCCGTTCTGGCATATACATTACTTCAACGCAGCATGTCACGTCTTAAAGTAAGCATCTGTACTTTTTAAAATATGACCTTAGTCCTTAACTTAATATAACTGACCCCGACTATTGATATATTTCGTGTCGCTTCCTTCATCCATCTACCCATCAACTAATCGTTCAGTGACCCCGCTGTGCCCGTCTCCCATACACACAGAGACCCTAGACTGACCTCATTAGAGTAAAGGCTCGCTAGTTCAGCTCGCTGATCTTACTTTCAACAGTCAGTACCCCGCTAACACCACGTGTGCCCAGCCCTCACGTCACCCCCGCCTCCCCCTTCCCCGCCGTCCCCACCAGGCTGACCTAAGCTCGGTGTCGGGCTGGTACAGACGGCCGCTGAAACCCACAGGCCGCCGAGAGAAGGTGGACACCGTCACATCCAGCCACGGCCCGCGCAGCTGGCCATGGCACAGCTGCACGTGCTCGCGGCCACCGCTGGCGCGAGCACCGGAGGTGTCAGCACTTCAGATATCGACACACAAATACACCTACGAGGGACGTTCAAAAAGTTCCGGGCACGACCAGGAGCGAGCAGAGATAAGGCATCGACTTATAAGACCAAGAATGTTTAGTTATTCAAATAATCACCGTTACGACAAACACATTTCGCGCAGCGCTTCGCGAGAGCCCTCAAGGCCTACAACCCAGTGGGTTTTGAAACTATTCGGCGCGCCCAAGACGGCTGCTTTCGTCTCCCTGCTGTCAGCGTAGTTGCGACTGCTAGGCAGTTATGCTGGGGAAGAGGTGGTAACCAGAGGAAGCAAGGTTCGGATAGATACAGATGCGTCTACATATGTGAGACAGAGCACAGCAGATCGGTATAGAACTATGAGCATTGAGCACAAGGGAAGTATCATGCATAAACAAGCCGTATTTACAGAAAAAAAAAATGTGAACAAGAAATATACGTGACAGAGAAATGGACGAGAGGAGAAAAAGAGAAGTAGAAGAACAGAGATAGGCTACATGTAGTTATGGACAGAAACAGGAGAGAAAAAAAGAGTGGGAGGGAGGTACACACAGAAGTAGGTAGGCAGGGGCCAAGAGAACAAGGAAGAGGAGCAGTACCAATTACAGCTGAAGTCTAGAAAATAGAGTTACTTACTTGGGAGCTGTGATGCGAATAAGTTTCGCCTCTGGCGTCACCATAAGGAGGGCGTACACCGTTCCGTTGCTGGCTACTTCGAACGTTAGAGGCCCGCTCTGAAAATCAAAACAACGGTATCTGAACCCTGCTCAAAGATTGGATTTACTCATCACAGAAAAAATCTTTCAGCTGGACACCCATATCACTGTCTTTCTAATCAGCTGGAAAACAAATGACAAAATTAACTGCAGCGCATAGCGTGACATCGAAACTGAGTTCCTGAGACCACTGGGCAATGGGCATGGTAGGGGATCATTAGATCACGGCATTTGGTCAGCGTTCTCAGGACTGACAAGGTAAGAGTGATCCAGCCACCGATCTTTAGGATCTGGAGTCGCTGACTGACAGGGAGCCGGACTTCAGCTTGGGCCACTGAATGACAGGGCCGTCGGACTCCGTGGAGCTCAGTCCTGCTACTGATCCAAACCCCATCTAAAAGCAAGAAAATTTTCCCATAGAAGACGACTTATATCCTCTCATATAACCGCCATTGGCGAATGTGACACTTTCACAAGGAGCTGTGTCGATTTAAGGCCAAAGGGCTCATCATTCTAAGAAATGTCTGTAAAGATGTCTGGAATATTCATGGTGCTCAGTTGGAGCGACATGTCAAACTAGTAAATATCCAATTCTACCAATGAACTGGTAAACCGACTTATCACGAACAGTTCATTTTACGAATGCATGCATAAACAGACACTGAAGCCATATAGCCTCGTTTGCTGGTGCGCCTTAAAACACCAAAATCAGACACTGAATATCTATGAGACGCCATACAGACGTGTCGGAGCGCCTATGTTCAGCCGGCGATAGGCCGTTCGGACAGCAGGCATTGGGTGGCTCACCTGCAGCCGGTCCGGCTCGGCGTGGAACCGTAGCGTCTGCGGCTCCAGCTCCGTCACCTCGCCCGTCAGCCGCTCCTCGAGCGGCGCCCGGCCGGCGTCCGGCGTCACGGCGGCCACGTCCCGCTGCGGTGCCGACACCGTCGGCTGGCCCGTCTCCCCGTTGGTGCCGACATAGTTGTAGACGTTCACACTCGGGTTACCGCTGTTGGAGAGAGAAAAGGACTGGCTCGAGCCGTCCGCACTGGATGACACTGAGTTGTCGGCGCCGACTGGTGCGGGCTGCCGCACGGGCGTACTCTTGGCCGTACCGCTGGCTGCCGTGCCGGCCGTGCCGGGCAAGGGGACCGACCCCGGCCGACGACGGGACGCGCCCACCCTGGGCGACGACGGCAGAGCCACCTTGGCCGGGCCGAAGGCGCCGGCCGGTGCACGCGTCTCGGCCAGAGTCGTCAGCCAGCCGTCGATCTCCGCCGGCCGCCCGCGCCGCGTCTCCAGCTTCACCAGCTTGCCATTCACATTGTTGCTGTTTAACTTCACAAACAGATATTTCGGTAGGCTTTTGGTCTGCAACAAAATATAATCCATGTTAAGTCACACGTGAAGACTTCTAACGTTCCTTCAGAATTAACAAAGAAAATACCGAGCAGGTTGATCGACAACGAATGTCTAATTTTAGAACCACTGCCGTGTCAACCAAGAAAAGCGTAACTCGCATTTTTTCGATTTTGAGATTTTGATACCATTAGACAGAGAATAGCAATCTCCATCTTTCTGCAAAACCGTTTTTCGAAATTCGTATAATTTTTCGAGTTATATCAAATTTTCTTTTTCGAGAAAAGCGTAAATATTTTTCATCCTCCCTGACTACAAGCAAAAAAAGCGTAACTAAAACGCAGCTATTAAAAAAGCGTATCTGCAGCGGTCAGGACGATGTGATAGGCAAGAAAAGCGCAACTAAGTAGTTGCGCTTTTTATGCTTATCACCGCGCTGACTTTTACGCACTTGCGCTTTTTTTGCCTTTCAGGTGAGTGCATAACACTTGGTAGAAGTTTAATTTTGCCAGGAAAATTTGCATTAAAAATATATTAAGCCCTTCTTGCTTGCGTTTGCCGCCTTTCTATGTTTCACCAATATCTTCTAGTAGGTATCCGGGCATTTGAATGGAGGAAAGCTGTAAGATAAAAGCAACCAAAGTTCAAAACCACCAACTTGAAATAGTAGGTATAAGTATGGGGTGCCATGCCATACCCTGGACTAAGGCCACATGAGCGATATCAAATAGTTTACTTACTTATTGTGGTGCATGCTCGCTGTGAACTCTATCAGAAGCGTGTGCAAATTGCGGTTTGGGAGCAGACTTGGTCTCTGAAGAGGTTTAGAACTGAAACGATAAAAAAAAAAAAAAACGGAACAAAGGTCCACGTGCAGCTAAAGGAAAATGTGAAATCAGGAGTAGAGACGAGCGAGTTCTGGTGAAATAGGGCGATCAGGGGCGGGATCTTCCCACCTGCATTTCGACATCCCAACATTAAGAGAGGCGATTCAACCCCACATGGCCGCCCGGCCAGCCAGCACCGGCAGAGCTGACCATATGGCCGCCCGGCTTGCCCGGTCTGCCAGCCCCGACAGGGGCGACCCCAAGGCCGCCCGACCTGCCAGCACCGAAGGAGGCGACCCCAGGGCCACCCGGTCTTGCAGCATCGGCGGAGGTGACCCCACGGCCGCCCGGCTTGCCCGACCTGCCAGCACCGACAGGGGCGAGACCCCAAAGCCTCCTGACCTGCCAGCACCGACAGGGGCGACCCGAAGGCCGCCCGACCTGCCAGCACCGACAGGAGCGACCCCAAGGCCGCCCGACCTGCTAGCACCGGCATAGACAGCCCAACGGCCCCACGCCCGCCCGGCCTGCCAGCACCGGCAAAGACGACCCCACGGCCGCCTGACCCGCCAGCATCGGCAGAGGTGACCCCACGGCCGCCCGGCTTGCCCGACCTGCCAGCATCAGAAGAGGCGATACAAAGGCCGCCAGGCTTCCTGACCTCCCAGCACCAACGGGGGCGACAGCCGACAACGTGGCCGCCCGGCCTGCCCGACCTCCCAGCACCGACAGGGGCAGCCCCAAGGAAGCCTGACCTGCCAGCACCGAAGGAGGCGACCCCACGGCCGCACGTCCTGTCCGGCCTGCCAGCACCGACAGATGAAATCCCGCGGCCACCAGGCCTGCCAGAACTGACAGGGGCGACCCCACGGCCGCCTGACCCGCCAGCACCGGCAGAGGCGACCCCGAGGCCGCCCGACCTGCCAGCACCGGCATAGGCGACCCAACGGCACCACGGCCGCCCGGCCTGCCAGCACCGGCAGAGGTGACCCCACGCCCTCCCGGCCTGCCAGCACCGGCAAAGACGACCCCACGGCCGCCTGACCCGCCAGCACCGGCAGAGGCGACCCCACGGCCGCCCGGCTTGCCCGACCTGCCAGCACCAGAAGAGGCGACACCACGGCTGCCCGACCTGCCAGCAACGGCAGAGGCTACCCCAAGGCCGCCAGGCCTGCCAGCACCGGCAGAGGCGACAACGTGGCCCCCCGGCCTGCCAGCACCGGTGGAAGCGACCCGACGGCCGCCCGACCCGCCAGCACCGGCAGAGCTGACCATACGGCCGCCCGGCTTGCCCGACTTGCCAGCACCGACAGGGGCGAGACCCCAAGGCCTCCTGACCTGCCAGCACCGACAGGGGCGACCCCAAGGCCGCCCGACCTGCCAGCACCGACAGGGGCGACCCCAAGGCCGCCCGACCTGCCAGCACCGGCATAGGCGACCCAACGGCACCACGGCCGCCCGGCCTGCCATCACAGACAGATGAAACCCCGCGGCCGCTCGGACTGTCAGAACTGACAGAGGCGAAAACGTGGCCACCCGGCCTGCCAGCACGAAATGAGGCGACCCCACGGCCGCCCGACCTGCCAGCACCGGCAGAGTTGAGCCCACGCCCTCCAGGCCTGCCAGCACCGGCAAAGACGACCCCACGGCCGCCTGACCCGCCAGCATCGGCAGAGGTGACCCCACGGCCGCCCGGCTTGCCCGACCTGCCAGCACCAGAAGAGGCGACACCACGGCTGCCCGGCCTGCCAGCAACGGCAGAGGCTACCCCAAGGCCGCCAGGCCTGCCAGCACCGGCAGAGGCGACAACGTGGCCCCCCGGCCTGCCCGGCCTGCCAGCACCGGTGGAGGCGACCCCACGGCCGCCCGAATTGCCCGACCTGCCAGCACCGGCAGAGGCGACCCCACGGCTGCCCGGCCTGCCAGCAACGGCAGAGGCGACAACGTGGCCGCCAGGCCTGCCCGACCTGCCAGCACCGGCAGAGGCGACCCCACGGCTGTCCGGCCTGCCAGCAAGGGCAGAGGCTACCCCGCCAAGGCCGTCCGGCCTGTTCGGCCTGCCAGCACAGACAGATGAAACCCCGCGACTGCGCGGACTGTCAGAACTGACAGAGGGGAAAACATGGCCGCCCGGCCTGCCAGCACGAAACAAAGCGACCCCACGGCCACCCGACCCGCCAGCACCGGCAGAGGTGACCCCCACGACCGCCCGGCTTGCCCGACCTGCCAGCACCAGAAGAGGCGACCCAAAGGCCGCCCGGCCTGCCCGACCTCCCAGCACCGACAGGGGCGACCCCAAGGCCGCCCGACCTGCCAGCACCGACAGGAGCGACCCCAAGGCTACCCGGCCTGCCAGCACCGGCTTAGGCGACCCAACGGCCGCCCGGCCTGCCAGCACAGACAGATGAAACCCCGCGGCCGCTCGGACTGTCAGAACTGACAGAGGCGAAAACGTGGCCACCCGGCCTGCCAGCACGAAATGAGGCGACCTCACGGCCGCCCGACCTGCCAGCACCGGCAGAGGTGACCCCACGCCCTCCCGGCCTGCCAGCACCGGCAAAGACGACCCCACGGCCGCCTGACCCGCCAGCATCGGCAGAGGTGACCCCACGGCCGCCCGGCTTGCCCGACCTGCCAGCACCAGAAGAGGCGACACCACGGCTGCCCGGCCTGCCAGCAACGGCAGAGGCTACCCCAAGGCCGCCAGGCCTGCCAGCACCGGCAGAGGCGACAACGTGGCCGCCCGGCCTGCCCGACCTGCCAGCACCGGCAGAGGTGACCCCACGGCTGCCCGGCCTGCCAGCACCGGCAGAGGCGACAACGTGGCCGCCCGGCCTGCTCGACCTGCCAGCACCGGCAGAGGCGACCCCGCGGCTGTCCAGTCTGTCCAGTTTGTATGTAGAAAATTTTGAGGCTTTGCAGCGTGAGTGAACATCATTTGCGTCAAATTAATCGAAATTGATACTTTTTTACCATCCGACTCAGTTTGACTAGCCGCATAGGAGCAAAAACACCCATACCACTAGATGCTAGAAATCGCTAAAGTGCTATTACATGTCACAGACTCACCGCCGGCAGAGGTTTTTCGCCTCTTTTGCAAAAACGTTAAAAATAGCACTTATGATGGTCTGGCTGAGAACACTTGATTTATTGTGATTTAAAGTTGGTCACGATACTTGTCCCCTAATCAACTACTCCAAACGAGGCACGTGTCAAACAAAAGCGAAATGAAACAATGCGATCCACGTTGGGCGTTTTTCAGCCCCACCCCAGTTTTTTTTTTTTTTGCAAATACATATCTAAAAACAAACGGCGGGGCGCAGCGCCACCGCTTTTTGTACACCTGTTTATGCATCTTTTCCACACATGTTGTGAAAATTATTAGACCCGGGTCATTAAAGGGACCCTCCCACCTTAAAAAAAGTTAAAGTGACCATCCCACCTTAACATTAGTTTTGAGTTGAGATAGCCAAATTGGTGGCCATGGCCTGCAAATAACGGTTTGGGCACTCACAACATCGAAAAATGCTTTAATTCGGAGATATGGAATGTCAAACTTGCAGTTTTCGAATTCTAAGGGGCTAATGCATTGGGATGCCCCTTAGAATTTGTGACGTCAGCGGTGATCTAACGATTTTAAAATCTTATACTAACATCTTTGTGAAGCAGTGGTGGATATATACTATTTGCGCGCAACATCTGCCGCAAACGCCGCACTTCCAAAATGAAGTCGCTAGGAACAGCAGAGATCCCAAAAAGTAAACAAAAGTAAAAATATAATATCTTGAAAACCGGTGAATATTTTTCGGTGAAATTTGGTAGATATTCGTGTTTGCTCTTTCTGAACCGAGCGGCATCACTTTGATGCCAAATCATTTATTTATTTTTTTGAAGGTGGGAGGGTCCCTTTAATGAATTGGCATGAAAGTGGTGTCGCTCGGTTCAGAAAGAGCAAAAACGAATATCGACCAAATTTCACCGAAAAATATTCACCGGTTTTCAAGATATTAGACTTTTACTTTTGTTTACTTTTTGGCATCTCCGCTGTTCCTAGCGACTTCATTTTGGAAGTGCGGCGTTTGCGGAAGATGTTGCGCGCAAATAGCATATACCACCACTGCTTCACAAAGATGTTAGTATAAGGTTTTAAAATCGTTAGATCACCGCTGACGTCACAAATTCTAAGGAGGCATTCCAATGCATTAGCCCCTTTTTTTTCCTTTTTTTAAATTTATTTAACCCACAACACAAATCACAAACACATCGGACACAACTGACGTCAAGTCATCAACTTCTCCACGTCCACCACACCCGTCGCGTCGCCACAGGCTGCGCCTCACCCTCTCAACCCCACACACAAAGAACGGCCAATCTCGCACGAGCCAACGCAGCTAAAGATTGTAAAAAAAAAAAAACACAAAAAGGCACAACATCGCCATCGCAGCCGCAGCAGCGGACGGACCAAGCACCGGCGGCAGCAGCAGCAGCCGCAGCAGCAGCAGCAGCAGCAGCAGCAGCAGCAGCAGCAGCAGCAGCAGCAGCAGCAGCAGCAGCAGCAGCGGCAGCAGCAGCAGCAGCAGCAGCAGCAGCAGCGGCAGCAGCGGCAGCAGCAGCAGCAGCAGCGGCGGCGGCAGCAGCAGCAGAGGCAGCAGCCGCGGTAGCAGCGGAGGGCGAAGAAAGAGAGGGACAAGGTGGGACGAGGATGAGGGGCTAATGTTCGGCTCGTTTGAACGGTGTGTGTGTGTGTGTGTTTTGCGTATATGTATCTGTGTCCCTTATATGTATATGTGTGTCTGTACCGAGCATGAATGTAAGGAGTCGTTAATTTATATCGAGATAAGGTGACCACTATCAAGTGTTGGTAGTATTCTGAGCCTTTCCCACTTTTCTCCAAATTCAGTCAACTTATTACGTCTTCCCGCAAGAAGACGTTCTTTCTTGAACTCTAATTTCAATTCATTAAAAAAGTGTTGCACTGAGGGTTTTTTATCTTGCTTTTTTGCCGAGTAAATGGCCACTTTCGCTAAAACATTAACAATAACTTCAGTGCTTTCGCAGTCATTGAGATTTGGAAAGAACCATTGCTTCTTGTTGAATTTATAATCAATTCCAAAACGTGTTCTAAGAACATTGCAAATTTCACTTATATACTCCTTAACTAAAGCGCAGTCCCAGAATAGATGAAATAATGTTTCCGGTTCGCGACAGCAGAATGAACATTTATCGTTCTCATATTTACCTATTTTGTACAGAAAACTATTTGATGCTATAATCCTATGAACTAACCGAAAATGAAAAATTTGTAAGTAGGTATTCCTAGTAGCACTGCGGACATCTGCTACAGTGCCTTTTTGAAAGTGATCTATATCTCTCAACCATTTTCCTTCAGCATTGCTTTGTGTTTTGTGATGCGTTTTTCCTAGGTGCTGAACATATTCCAAATACGCTATACGGGATAATTTATTTTTTGCGAGGATTATTTTTAATGGGTAAGGTATAATTGGGTATGTTAGTTGAAATTTGTAGTTAGTTGTTTTCACCTCTTCGGGCAGACTTCTAATGAGTGACGAATAACAGAGGAAGGTCATACGAATACCATACACTTTTTCAAGTTCTGTTTTGCTATGAATTGCTCCGGTTTGATTATTTATGAGATCGGCAATAAACCGTAACCCTTTCTTGTCCCATGTTTTGACCTTACTTGTCTTAAATTTGGAAAAGTCTGAAAACCACAGTGTTTCGGAAGTCATTTCCAGATTGTCAGGCTGTGATATTTGTCTGAAATATCTCCAGGCTTCTAAAACATGTTTCCAGAAAGCATTATTAGTCCTATTTATTACTTCTGAGATCATCGTAGCCCCGTATAACAGCAACTCTTGAGAAGGAGGAAGCTGTTCTTTTGTTAAGATGGTCCAATCATGTCGTGAATCATGCAGCCTCTTTATCCATGTTACTTTCATACTTCGAATAAAGCTTTTGACATCCACCATTTCAAGTCCATCTTTTGTATATTTCTGCACAATTTTGGACCGTTTGACTCGATCAGGCTTGTCGCCCCACAAAAAACGGAACAACAGTTTTTCAATTTTCTTAATTTCGATGTCAGATGGCGAGGGAAGTGCTAGAAATATATGAACTAACTTAGATAATAGAAGTGACTTAATTACTGTTATTTTTCCAAGTAGAGTGATGCTACGTCTATTCCACTGCAGAATATCTTTTTCAATTCCCAACAGCTTAGGTCTAAGGTTATTCGAAGTTATTTGTTCCATTTTATTTTGAAACTTTAATTCGTTTACGTATTGAATTGTATGAACGTTTTCTTGAGAATGCGTTGATGGTGTGCCGATCTGTAGGCACTTTGTTTTATCGACGTTGAGGTGAAGCCCAGATACTGATGAATATTCTTGAACCGCAGGTATTATATTATTAATAGATTGAGATTGATTACTCAGAAATATGATAAGGTCATCCGCATATTGTGAAAGGCGTAGTTCTGCATTATTTATCTTAATTCCTTTAATGAGTGAAGATTTTTTTTATGTGATTTGCTAATGGCTCCACAGCGAGGTTGAATAGATAACCCGAAGCAGGATCTCCCTGCCGAATGCCGCGGTTCATTGGTATTTGTTCTCCTAGATGGCCGTGTAAAATTAAACGTGAGTAATTATCTTTGTTTAAGTAAGCAGTACGAATTAAGTGTCTAAAACTTTTTCCAAAGTTGAAATGTTTCAAGGCTTCATTTAGGAACCTCCAAGAAATACTTTCAAAAGCTGCCTCAAAATCCGCGGCAAGTACGAGACCTGATCTTTTTTCGTCGTGCAGCTTTTGCATGACATCATATACGAGCCTGGTGTTCTCAGCAATGCAGCGTCCCTTCATATATGCTGATTGTGAAGGTGATATTATGTCATCTAGGACGCTTTTTAGCCTTGCAGTAATGACGGATGATATTATTTTAAAATCTACGTTTAACAACGAGATGGGGCGCCATCCTTTAATAGAGTCAAAAGGCTTCCCGCTCTTTGGGATTAGTGTAATTATTGATTCTCGAAAAGTTATGGGGAAAGAGCCTTCCTCGATACTTTTTTTGAATGTGCGAAAGAGAAAAATACCAATGTGATCCCAGAAGTGTTTGAAGAAACTGGCGGTAAAACCGTTTGAACCAGGCGATTTTCCGGTTTTCATCGAGTTTATTGCGGTAGGGGCATTCCACGTCAAATCGAACAAAAATCGGCTGTTTTGCACCTTACCATCAGCGATTTCATTATAAATTTGTGAGCGAGTTCCTGTGTCGCCCCGAACATTACATTGATGTTTTTTGCACATTCTGACCACAGGTCTTCTAAATATAGGGCATCGAATTTTTACAAAATGTTGCATCTTTATATTTTTGAACGACCATAACTTTGGTTGTACTTGTTTGATTTGAATGAAATAAACCTTGCTGTTTAGGTAATTTCTTAAGCATTTGTTTAGAATTGCACCTACTTAAATATATGACCTTGAAATTTGCTTAACTCTGTTCTTAAGCACAAAAATTGAAATAGCAAAAAACACGTCACCTTCGATTTGGCTAATTTTCATATATTTTATTGCCTACCATATTCTTAACAACCTGTGAAAAATTTAGAGTGGGCCATTCATAAGTTTTGAAGAAAATGGCACATATGCAAACGTATGTTAGCACGCGCAGTGGAGGGGGAAGAGTGAATTTCGCCCCACCCCTCCTGTTTTTCGCCAATATCTCATAGTATTAATGCGAAATTAATTATAGCTACCTGTCCAAAATTGAATTGCACATCTCATCGTGCAAGCAAGAAGAAAATCGGTTCACAACTGGTCTAGTAATAGCGGTGTAAAGTGAACAACATCCTGTCGCCGCGGCGACGCGGCGACTCGGCAGCCGGCGCCGACCGCTAGCCGCCGCCTGAATTGTAGACTGTGCCGGGACGGAACGGAATGGTTCCGTCTTTACATCGCGCTCCTTACCGCTGATTACTTTCGATTCGCGTCAAATTTTGTGAGAAGACTAAGAAATGTACAGGCAATCTTATGGTGTAAGAATTTTTGAAAATCGGTTGGTAAACAATTGAAATATGAACGTGAAAACACAAAATTGTGATTGCTGCGTTTCCCGCGTCGGCCGATCCCGCCTCAGCCGGCGACATGTTACTCTTAGCAGGTCTCTAACTGCCATATTTATTATTGGATTAACTAGAAATTCCCCATACATACTCAAAAATGTATAGTCTTTCGTATAGTGAAGATAAAAAGACGTGAAGATATCGTTGCGTGATAATGTTTTCGTTGAATTTTTGGCTTCATGATGCATTTCCACACGGCTCAAAATTCACCGCAAAATACCGTTTGCCTGAGACACTTTACTATGGAACTTGAATGCTTGACTACAATGACTATGTATTTCCATTCTCGCAGAGTTTGGGATATCACTAATCAGCAATCATTCATTTCAGAAAGTGTACACAAGCAAGCATGTCTTGACTCTGTCATTCAAGGTCACGCGCGGTTGCGTGATGTTGATGCATGAAAACGGCGTTTGCCGCGAGAGTTATGAATGGCCCACTCCAATTTTTTCACAGATGGTTAGGAATATTGTGACGGACATAATATGTAAAAATCACCCGAATCGAAGGTGACGTGTTTTTTGCTATTTAAATTTTTCTGTTTTAATTCAAGGTCAAATGCATTTCAAGGTCACTTCAATTTAATTTTATACTTAAAAATCAAAGCCTTATCAATTGCCTACAAGACCCTGTTAATATCATTTTGATACCAGAAAAGGAACCAGAGTTATAGACATTTAAAAAATTGATGTGTGGCATTTTTTGCTATATTCGATGGCCTATATCTCAGCGATACTTTATCAAATTTCGAAAATATTATACGTAACTCAGTTTTGAACCATGCCCAGTCTGCCTACAAATTTTCAGAAAAATCGAAGGGGATGACGGATTTCGGTGTTTGATTTGACGTGGAATGCCCCGGTACTCAGTTCTCGCATTGATATTGGGTTTTCAAGTATTTCTTTTTGGTCGCTGCTAAGCTTATTTGTTACGTTGCATTTTAGAAACTCAGTAGCAGAAACGTTTTCGTTGTTTGTTTTGGAGCGATATTGTTTTTGAAAATGATTACTAAATGCGGATATTATTTCGCTATTCTTGTGTAGTGATTTTCCATCCACGTTTAATCTTTTAATAGTCTTGCGTTTTCCGTTGGCTTTTTCCAGAGAAAGAAAATACTTTGTATTTCGTTCTCCTTCATCGTACCAGCGTACTCTAGATCGTGTAATGAGACCTTGAATTTTTGGTTCCCTTAACTTCTCGAGATTTTTTTGTGCAACTAGCAATTTTTCCGAGTCGTGCTCGCTACCGCTGAGTGCAAAACTCTCTCTAGTCTTTCTTATCTTTTCCATGGCTTCTTGTTCTTCCTTTCTCGCGTTTCGCGCTTTTTCTTTTGAGAATTTTATAGTTTCTCCTCTAATCATCATCAAAAGAGTTTCGTAGAACAGCTTAATACATATGGTAAGTTGTAGTTCTTCAAAATTTAAGTTATTGCACAAAAACTGCGTGGAGTAAATAGGGATTGCGTATTGCTTTACTGTCTCAATAATTAACGTTTTAATCTTCAGAGTGTAGTTGTTGTCAGTTAATAATGAATCGTTAAATTTCCATAACCCGGGACCACGAGGTTCTTCGGTAGTGTTAAGTGTGAGTGTTAAAAGATTATGGTCCGTCCTATATCCCGATTTAATATCTACTTCCTGAGCCTGATTTGTTAAGTGCTCGCTGATGAAAATCATGTCTATCCTGCCATACTTAAGGGGAGTTGGTTTCATCCAAGTATAATCTTTTCTGATCGGATGAAAGTTTCTCCAGATGTCTGATAATTCATGTTTTTGCATGATATTTTTTAGTTCTTCTTTGGCATTCGTGTTATTATCGTGCAGATAATTTGAGTCTTGGTGAATATCCATAACCATATTAAAGTCTCCGGCGATTATTATATTATCACACGGAAGCTGCTGCAGTAACTGATCTATTTGTTTATAAAAGGATGGATTGTCCTCATTTGGACCGTAGATATTGACAAATGTGTATAGACCTGAGTCAAGTTCGCAAACGAGGATGACGTAATTACCGTTGTTATTAATAATATTAATTACCGTAAAACCGGTGAATATTTTTCGGTGAAATTTGGTAGATATTCGTGTTTGCTCTTTCTGAACCGAGCGGCATCACTTTGATGCCAAATCATTTATTTATTTTTTTGAAGGTGGGAGGGTCCCTTTAATGAATTGGCATGAAAGTGGTGTCGCTCGGTTCAGAAAGAGCAAAAACGAATATCGACCAAATTTCACCGAAAAATATTCACCGGTTTTCAAGATATTAGACTTTTACTTTTGTTTACTTTTTGGCATCTCCGCTGTTCCTAGCGACTTCATTTTGGAAGTGCGGCGTTTGCGGAAGATGTTGCGCGCAAATAGCATATACCACCACTGCTTCACAAAGATGTTAGTATAAGGTTTTAAAATCGTTAGATCACCGCTGACGTCACAAATTCTAAGGAGGCATTCCAATGCATTAGCCCCTTAGAATCCGAAAACTGCAAGTTTGAAATTCAATATCTCCGAATTAAAGCATTTTTCGATGTTGAGTGCCCAAATCGGTATTTGCAGGCCATGGCCACCAATTTGGCTATCTCAACTCAAAACTGTTAAGGTGGGATGGTCACTTTAAAGGTCAGGTCAAGTGACCATACCTCAGAAAAAGTTCAAAGGCTCGTTATATCACGTGAGATGTGTTCGGCTCGACGATACGGATCGACTGATATGCAGCATGACCCTTTCCGGTCAGGCCATGACCTTGACCCGAAGTCAACTTTTCAAAATGACTTTTCAAGGTCACCGTATAGTTCATTCGACGCGTCTCGACGAGAAGAACACGATGCTGCCAAAAGTAATGTCGTGAAAAACATGCCTCCAGCATTTATGTACGTACTTACTACATAGAGCACAATGAAATGCAAGAATGAAGAGGTGACAGCGGAAAACAACATCGGCACATATACTCACGTCGGGTTTAAAAGACACAGTGCCATTGAAGGTCTTGCAGTTTGGAGAGCGTATTGACAACGTCGCCTCATCGTGACACTGAAAGAGTGTGATTTCTATTTCAGAACCTAATTTTCATTTCACTGCACATTCTAACCATCCAAAATCCATTCGTATTTATAAAGTGATTACCTATCTATAAAAACGATCTTCAGCACCGAAAGAAGTTTCTTAATGCACACAAAACAAACAAACATAATGGTATGACATCTACAATCGAATTGACACTGCAGATGCGAAATCGCATCAGCTATTTCATATAAATTTAAGAACCACAGGTCCTTTTAACTCCGAAGTTGCTACGTCTTCGTTACCTTCACATCATACGACATCATCACCTTCAGCAGTGCGATCTAACAGTGGAGGAGAGTCTATCATCTACCCTGCACCTATCCTGCTCCCAGCACGGCCCAGGCCGTCCACACCGCCACCGTCGGCCGCACTTACCGAGTGGGCCACGCAGGCCACGGCCGGCAGCACATCCAGACTGGTGACCCCGACGGCGGCGGCCGACCCGGAGCCGCTCCACGTCAGGCGCCGGTACTGCCAGTCGGCAGAGCGCACCTTCCACACCGCGGTGGAGTTCGAGCTGCGCGCCCACAGGGGCGTCAGAGGACCGAGCGGAGGGAGGGTAAGGCCAGTGGGAGGGGAGATGAGGGAAGTGAAGGGTGTAGAAAGTGAGAAAGGAAAGATGGGTGGCCAATACCTGAAGAGGTGCGAGTCGAGCATATCAAGCTTGCATCTGAGGACAATGGGGATAGCCCACCTACTATTCAAAAATGCGGTTAGGGGTGAAACATTTTGAAAGGATTCCTCCCTGCAAGCGTTCATTGATCCCCGTACACATAACAATAATATTTGCCAGTCCAGGCATTTGTAGAGTATTTGACCGTCAATAATTCTTTTTTTTCGGATTTCAACATGCATAAAACAATCCAGTTTACTAAGTTTACTAGCTTGTTATTCAATTATTTCGCGCTAAAAAAGTCAAATGAACAAGCACAATGATTGTAATCTAGTTACAAACAAGAAAAATGATTTTCACAGAAAAAAAAAACACATAATATACGCATTACAATTTACAGATCTCTCCACCTATCAATCCGTTCGATATTTTAACACCAATCTGAACAAAAAAAAAGCGGCAGAATCATCTCAGGACATGAGACTGATGAGCAACGACTTACCGGATGTCCGTCCAACCAGTTCGTAACGAAACAGCTGTCCCCTTATTACTGTCGCCTGCTGATTTCCAGTTGATCTTTATTTCAAGAGTATTCACACCAGCAGAGCCACATATCGTCCACTTCAGATTCGGAGCCTTCATAGCACTGGAAAGGAGGAAAACCATTGAGCGACAGACCCAGCTTGAAAGGTATCACGACGAGTGTGGCGGCCGAGAACTAGGAGGTAGAGGAAAGGATAAATGGGAGGGGTGGAACAAAAATGGTGACAAATTTTATGGGTCAAAACTGAAAGTATAGAAACCATCCTTCCCGCCAGAAGAAGAAGAGAACCAGAAACCGCGACCTGGTGGGGGGGGGGCTATTTTTTGTCCCCCCCCCCTCATATCTCCGAAACTACTGGACGGATCCGCAAAATTCAAACGGCGTTCGAAAGGCCTGTCAAATGTGTCCATTGAAACCAAATTTCATTGACTTCGGGGTCACCGATGACGTCACAGGTCAGGTCAAAGATGAAATGTTTCACCGTTCACGGGTCTTCTAGGGAATGCGCTATAACACCGAGGAAAACGCATTTTGTCGAGAATCAGCGATAGGGCGTCAGTTTCCTGGTACATATGTTGCTATTAGAGGTCACTGACAATACCAGGTCAGGTCACAGGTCAGGTCACCAAGGGTCAGCACATGAACCCAACTTTACTAAGGTTGTGCGATGCATGTTTTATGGACAATTTTTCATTTCCAACTTAATGGTGTTGTATATAAGACCATCAGGTACGGCTTAGGTCACTTTCTGGTGGAGGTCAGGTCAAGGTCAGGTCAAAAAGGTCAAATTTTAAAGTTGATAGTTTTGCATAAAATGGATATTGATTCGATGCAGCTCGTCACGGCGAGTCTAATGATGGTCTTTGTTTCGCGCTACGGGGTCTAGAATTGCTAAAAATTGAGTTTGAAAATTTGACGTCATCAATTTTGAACAGTCTTTTCGCTATAACTTGGCCAAAAATGAGGTTTCGATCTCAAATTTGGTATGTGGATAGAAGGCGGTAAGGAATATCACATATATTCCGGTTTTCGAAATTCAAAAAGCTTCCAGGATTTTTCGGCTATTATATTAAAAAAAAATATATTTTGATTTTGAGGGATCAGAATCCAAAAATTTCAAAAATCAGAGATAGCAGTTTTGTAGACCTGTCAATTCTACAGCTTTCAAGTCTTTATCATTTTTCTGTATTTGCAAAGCTATAGGCCTGACAGCTCTTCCCGCGAAACCCTTTTTTGGGTCGAAAACGGCAGATCATGACGTCACTCTGACGTCATTTCCGGCCAACCTATCATAGCCTTTGGAAAATTTTTGGTCACAATGATTAAAATTGATGTCCGGGAGGGTTCTGAAAGTTTGGTGACGATCGGCGCAGCGGTTCTGGAGATATATCGAAAAGTCTGGAGGGGGGCAAAAAATAGCCCCTCCCCCACCAGGGCGCGGGTTAAGCAGTTGGAAAACGTGGTCAAAGCGTCCGAAAAGTGGTACAAAGGGCTGACAGTGCCTCAATTTCAGTCAAATGCTGCAACGGGCAGTTATCTTCAGATAACTTGAGAAATGATCCGAGTGCCTAATTGAGGCCATTCATCCCCGAACTCAGGGCACTATGAGCTTTAGGCCTGGACGAAGCCAGGTTTCCCCACGAAGATAGCCCAAAAGTCTGGCGATGCGAGATGGGAGAAGTCTGATAGTGTGGGTTGCTATGAGCATTGCGGGCCCGAACGAGCGCAAGGGGCAAACGAACACAACACCGCTCCAATATTTTAAACTTAAACAACAACAGTGATAAAACTTCGCTCTCCACTCCACACTGACTGGCCCAACTGTTCTCCTCCCCGCCTCACACCAGCCACACACGACTCACACACCTGGCGGGAGGTGGATACAGAGGCTCGCGTGTGTGACCGTCCAGCTTCAACTGCACATTGTCCACCAGCCTTGTGGATAGCCCAGTCAATTCCAGGGTCAGGTCACGATCGCCTTTCGGAGGCTCCTGAGGTCAAGCGACAGAAAACACACGTTAGACGCACGACCGCGACCGGAAATCTTGTGACACACAATGTACATCGCACAATGCGCGTACAAGCAAGAAAGAAAACAACTGTCCATAAAAGATCAAAATAAAGTCAGTGCTATGTGAATGTGTTACCTATGTCTCTGTGAGCTTATTGGCTAGGCAATAGGTATAGGCTTGATTAACTCCTCAAACCAGAAAAATACTCTTAAGTGTGTATGTATTGTAGCTTTTCAGAGGCTTTTCAGCAGCTTTTCAGAGATAAACAAGTTTTCTATAATATGCTAACATTTAATGATATGATTACACCGAGGGGGAAGCATCCGTCGAGGATGGCACATTAATTGCGATATATTAGGGAGCTCATATTACCGTCACCGACCGGCCCACTCATTATCACATGTCACCCTCCTTAACACCGTAGCCGTAAGTATCGAGCCCAACTGTTGATAACGTGTGCAACTGTGCAGTCAGAAACCAGTAACCCATTAGAGAGCGATGGGAAGGAGGGAGGGAGGGAGGGAGGGGACGGGATTGGAGGGGAGGGAGGGAGGGAGGGAGGGAGAGGGAGAGGGAGAGGGAGAGGGAGAGGGAGAGGGAGAGGGAGAGGGAGAGGGAGGGACGGACAGCGGGAGAGAGGACGAAAACTTATGTATGACAGTATGTATGGGCGAGTGTATGAGTGAGAGGTTTAGGCGAGAGAATTGGCAACTGAATAACTAGCAACCACTCATTCACGAAGACACTGAGAGAGAATCAGTAACCCCGCGTTCGATGTCTCTCGGACGGCGAAGATTCTACGCCGTCCGGCCAATCACGTTCCATAACCGCAGCCGAGCCCCCGCTAACCTTGAACGGGCTTGGTCGGACGACGTAGAATCTTCGTCGTCCGAGAGACATCGAACGTGGGGTAAGTGAAGTGACATCAGCGCGGTCACGGCACTCCGCCCGTGCCTTCCGCCGGTGCTGCAACCACCCGCAATTCGGAGCACTGCCATGTTGAAGGATAGGTACCGGCGCGCGCCGCGGCACATGGCGGCGTGGGCCGGCCGCCGCCGCGTGCCGATAAAGGTCACCCCTGAGCCGGGCCGCCGGCAGTAGCTGACCAGGCAGGGGGTGCTCGGTGCGCGCTCGGCGGGAGCGGTGGCCCAGGCCCCAGCTCACCAGCCACCGCGCCGGCGCCGGCGCACAACGGCACCGCGCGCTCCTCGGAGGCACGGGGGCTCTACAGAGGCACGGGGGCTCTGCAGAGGCACGGGGGCTCTGCGGAGGGACGTCGGGTGTGGAAACCCAGGAGGCGGGAACAGGGGCGGGGGCGACGAGTACCTATCTAAAACCACGTAACAGACGACACGCCAACGCACGGCATGCAATGGACTGCATCATGCACATTGCACACAATATCAAGGTACATTTTCCCACGAATATGATAGGCACATTACTTCTTACCGTGTCCGAAATCACAGCGTAGTATTGTAGCTCAATTTTCCGTGTTCTGATTACGAGCGTGCTCTTTGAATGAGTCCATTCATACCACTGATTGCAGCTCCGTGCAAGGGAAACTGACACGTGTAGTCGTGTAATGTGTATGTACTGTCTGACATGGGTGGAAAGCGGCCGGGCGCCGCAGCGTCTGGGTAGCTTCCGGAGTGAGAAACGATCGGGAGAGGGGGAGGAAGGAGAGGGAGTGAAAGAGGGATTGAGAGAGAGAGAGAGAGGGGGGGGGGAGGGTGGAAGAGAGGGAGATGGGAGGAAGATGAGGAAGAAGGAGTGATGAGATCCATTCTCCCGCTAGGCTTTATCGTGACTGTGAGATAAATATGATAGGAAAATGTGTGACTCGAACTCTAACTCTAAAGTCTACATCCTTTAGTCTACCCACATTCAGATCACGGCCGGCGGTTGTTAGATCGCAGCTTCCTTCGTAGTTTGTCAGAAGGCGTCGCCGTGCATTCCTGCATATGGGCCGGCTGTGGTCCACGAGGCCGGCCGCGGGCGGCCTTCCACCGCTGTACCGGCCGGGGGAGGGCGTGCCGAGCAGCCGACGTCGCGGCCTGACGTCACGGCCGGCGCCGGTCACGGCCCCTCCGCCGTGACGCCGGCGAGAGGGGAGAGAGGGAGAGCGAGGGAGGGAAGGGCTGGCGCAGGTGCTGCGCAGGCGCACCGCGCGACCACGGCTGACGAAAGGCTCCGGCGGCCGGCCGTCACCGTTCCGTGAGCCGGCAGACGGGCGCCGCGCCGTGGAACCGAACTCCGGCTGACGGCCGGGCCAGCCGACACCGCTGCGCCCACCGGTCCCCGCCGGCCAGGCGCCAGCTGTCTGCACCACGTGGTCACTGTGCACACAGCCACTATCAGTGCACAGAGTGCACACTTAGCGCAGTGACATCATCGATAGAGGTGCCCGGAACACTGCGACACGTGTGCCGGCGGCGATAAGGTTCGGCCACCTACCTACAAATAGTCCTTCAGACACAATGGCGCACCCAAGGACGTATATAGGGGCGCACTGGAGTAGAGTGCCACACACCCCGACCAGTGAAGTGTGAACTGATTCTGCGACAAAAACGAAAGGCAACAACGGATGGCATTGCTTGGCATTCGTTATTTCTTTTCGTGTTAAATTGCATAGAATCACATGCTTGACCTACGAACTCCCAAATATTTCTGACACTTCTCGATATCCCGTCATTGCACTGTCACTGAGCCAGTCGTGTAACTAAACCGTGACTAAACCTATGTGACTGTGAGCTGTGAAAGCTGGAATGCCGCCCCTGCTGTACGAGTGCACGGTATTTACAACTGTGGACCCCAGTCCCCTCCCATCGACCGCGCTTTCGTCCCGGGCCCCCTGAGCGGCCCGCCGAGCGGCGCTGCGCAGAGGTGCCACACCTGCAGTTGTGCTATCGCCGCCGACGCGCAGATTTCGTCATCGTTCGAGGAACCGGGGGAGTCCCTGGTCCGTCGGTGGCCGGCGCTCCGCCCTGGACGGGGGGGGGGGGGTGGAGGACAGATGGAGACGCCATGCCTCGGGCCGCCCGACATGGAGCAGGTGACCGCTGATGGTGAATTCAATGGGATGTTTAAAAATAATAATGCACACTGGGATTGCAAATGACAACTGATAAGCAGAGATAGTTAAAACTGAAAGTTTGGCCACCACGTACGAAATGACCGGTATGCACCTTTTTGAGTGACAAACAAGCTAACGCAATAGTGAGCCCTCAGTGTACGAACGTGCAAAGTGAGACACCAACTGATCTTTCATTTAGGTCTCGAACGGCGCACCGGCTTTGAGTATGCATAATCTGTCCAGCCTTTCTTGTCGTGTAGTTGGAAACGGTCCAGCACGTTTTGCTTAAAAAAAGAGTGGTAGATCCAAGTCGAAGCATGGTAACTTAAGAAAGGCGGGTTTATCTGCTGTCGATGCCGGTTTGGGCAGTGGACACTGGGCACTGGGCTGAACGGCACAGCACAGCAATAACCGCCGTCTGCATAAAACGACCCAAAGGGTCCCGGGTCCCAACAGAGGGTGGCATCGATGGAATTCCCTCGAGCACATATACCATTATCGTGACGAATGCCTGCGAGCGCGCTATCAACGACACGAGAGTGCAGCCAAGTACCTAATCTTTGAACTCTTGTGTGCTTAAGCGACAAGCCAATCGTAGTAAAGGCCGTAATCGCTATGCATTATGCAACCTGATAATGTGTATCGCTCACGAATGTGCAATACAATACAAGGCCATTCATCAGTCTGGCAACATGATTTTAAAAGCGCGATGATAAAGCATAGTAAGGTATTTAATGCTTATCAGGCTCGATAGGAGTGGCAGTTGTACACACAGCTCAGTATCAACTGGTTATGGTAAATTATTTCCAATCCAATGCTCTATAATGATTAATGGACAGATTGACGAGCTCCAACTCGAGGGCATCACAAGCTGTAAACGCCCCTGGCTTCCATTGTCCGGTTGGGAGATTCAGGATCGTCAACGAACTAGTTGAGACCGAAGATAGGCGTGCCATTCAAAGCCGGATATGGTCCGCCCCAAGGCGTCCGCCCCACTCGACTGACTCCAACTGGCCGCTGAGCTGCTCCCACTGCTATCACAGACCATCCGCGTTGCTCGTCGTGAACTCTGGAGACTCGTATATCGAGCGCCGGAGCGACTCGAGCCCGGGCTCTAGCCGCAGGGAGTCCGACACTTCAATCTGAGCCACGGGACAGAACAGACACCAGATGTAAATGCAATGCCATGGTGGGCACGATCTGCCAATTTAATAAAACCTTTGCTGATTGCCAGAATGATATTCGATCTGATTTAGGAGGCTGGGATTAGTGAGAAGCGATAAGTGACTTCAAAAAGAGAAGAGAAGAAGGGAAGAAAATAGGTAAGAAGAACAAAGCAGATTCCATGTTTTTTTCAGTGCCACCATAGGCTATACTCGGCATCATAATCTACCCCTTGACACCTTCGCTGCAACCAGTCGATGTATCAGCTAACGCAAGCTACATTCCAGATTACCTTCCAGTTCATTTGGTTCATCCGGCACATACCACGGCTCAGCTAGAAATGCAAACAACTCCGCCGTTCGATCATGTTGCAGGCAGCTTCTATTTAGCTGACATGACCTTTCTTCTTGTCTTGCAGCAGTAAGACAGCCCCATCCCCATCCCAAAATACATCCGACAGACATACTCAGATCCGCGCTGCCCACTACACTTGGAGCGCACACCCAGCCAGTGTATGCGCTGACCCGCGCTATCGCGGGCGGTACTGACGCCGCTATTACGTCACAGTGTGAGAGCAGCAGGTCAAGTGAAAGATGCGCTATTGCATGAATCCCCCAAACGGAAGGATGTGCACATTGTGCAGAACGTTCTAGTGGGCCCACGGGCGGGGGTTGAGAATGTCAGTGACAGTCACGTCAAAAGTGAAAAGGGAATGTTGAATATCAGAAAATGTACCGCCATTGGCGATTGCTATGCCACTTCCTTTCATGTTATCTGAATGCTTAATCATAACTCATGTAAATATAAGTTCGCACTAAGGCACTTAGCCTCCCAAGTGTGGATAACTTTGCAGATATCCATCCATAGGAGAAATAGAGGAGATATGTATATATCCATAGGAGAAACACAAATCAATCACACCTCAATTGATTGAATTGATCATGATTGTAGTTTGAGGGGTGACACAATTTCGGTCAAAATGAGCAATACCTCACCATGACCTCGTCAAGGTGCTGTGTGGATATTAATTGGCAGGTACTTACCAGTTTTATCGTTTTCCAATTTCCATCATTGACATCCCACTTTAGAGAATCACCGTTTGCTGTCGGCGTTACGAAAACGAAGCACAGAAGTGCCAGAGTCAGATTGCTCAATCGACACCGGTTCCTGGCATGAGCTGCCATGATCGGCATCGTCATCACCTGCAAAAGGGACAGACAAGTTGTCACTAACCACAAACAAGCCCAGTACTCAGTAGAGACCAATGGGTCAAAATCATCCGCTCAAATCTCAAAGAGAGGTGGAAGGGGTAGCCACCAGACTGAGGAATGGAAGAGACCTACTGTAAACATGAAAGAGATCAAACACCAAGACCGGATTAGGAGTCTCGCAGACGGCATAGATCCTACGTGACGCCACGTAGAATCTTCGTCGCCCGTGCGACGCCAAACGGCATTTTGGGCTGTGAGTTGTGACGGCGAAGAATCTTTGTGACCTTGCAAATAATGTTCACGGGGGCCTAAAATGCCGCCCGATGTCGCATGTACGGCGAAGATTCTACGCGACGACACGTAGAATCTTTGCCGTCCACCAGACTCCTAAATACGAGAAGAGGCTGAGAAGACGCTGATGTGACGGAGCACGTGCTGCTCCGCTGCTCGCGGCTCTCGCTGACTCCCCCCAGCCTCGAACACACGGCTTCGCCGAATGCCGATTTTTGTGGCCCCGGGCCCCGGAACTTCTAGCTCCGGTCTTGTTTTACCGCAGGACACTACAGTGCGCTAAGTGTATTGTGACATTGGGTTTGGGTTTCCGTGGAAATGAAAAGCTTATTCGGACGCTCAAACATCGGAGAGCGTCCAAGGCCCTGGAACGCTCTTGTCTGATTGATATAGCCTTGATCGCTAGATGCAGGGTTTCGGAGTTGGAGTTGGAGTCGGAGTCGGAGTCGGAGTCGCCCGGAGTCGTGGCAAGCAGCCAGGAGGTCGGAGTCGGAGCCGGTCCAGCTGCCTCGACTCCGACTCCGGAAAGTTCACTGAAGTCTAAAATCCGTGGTATCACTTTTCAGTTGTTATTACCTAACCAGTTGCCCCACGGCAAAATTCGCTTCCGGTGATCACAAATAAGTTATTTTTTCACACATCTTGTTTTTGTTCTGAAAAGCTAACAATGCATCTTACAAATTTCAAGTTACGTCAAAATTTAGTAGGCAAGCATTTTAAATTCGCGTTATAACTTCTTCTATCCAGTGTCAAAGGCTTAATGACAACTGTATATTTACTTTCTTCTTTTATCGCTCCAAAAAGTGCCTAACACAAACACAGACCAACAATAGGGCCTTGGACCAACATGATGGCGATGCCCGTGGTCATGGATACGGCCAAGATTCTTACAGATACGGCCACACTCATGCTTCTCGGCGGGTTTTCGAGCTGGCCCCGCCGGCCGCTGGTCAGGATTCAGCTGCGCCTGCGTCCACGTGGGAGAAATGGTGACCGCATGAACAAAACCGGAGCCAGGGTATACCGGAGCAATCTCCCGGTGCGCGTAAACCTAACATGGTGCGTCATATCACGTGGAATTTTGGCAGCCACCATAGCCCTTTGTATCAGACCCGGAGTCCGAGTCTGAGTCGGAAGTGCACTACCACGACTCCGAAACCCTGGCTATGTGTGCACAATCCACAAGTGTTTTATGTAAAAGTGGTTTAATTTTGGCATAAATAGGCATCTAATGTTTGGCGCAAATCATGCAGAAATTTCAGCGCAAAATCGCTTTCACCGAATTTCGGCCCAAGAGGGTCTCACGGGCATCCAAAACATATGGGTGCCGATGTAAAGGTGAAACCCCGAACAATCAACAAACCATCTGCACCTGCATCCGGCATAGTGTATGGATGTTTTCCAATCTGGCCCATGCCTTTGCAATGTGTTACATTGCAAAGGCCTAAAGCCATGGAAATTGGAAATGTAGTTCAATATCTGTAAGAATCTTGGATCAAGATTGAGATAGGCTTATAATACAAGCAAATCTCTATGGCTTGTTCTTAGGTGTTGTTTTTATCCGCTGGGACTGAGAGCGTGAGATATTTTTCGTACTCCAGCGTAGATGGGTAGCCATACGGCTTCCACGGTAGACAGTGATGACATCAGTCATCTTTTGCAAGCTCGTTAAAGAATTTGGGCTGTACGGGGACAGCTGGGCTGTCCCCGTACAGCCCAAATTCAGCCCAAATTCAAAAAACGGGCTGGGCTGTCCCCGTACAGCCCAAATTCAGCCCAAATTAAAAAAAAACGGGGACAGCTGGGCTGTCCCCGTACAGCCCAAATTCTTTAACGAGCTTGCAAAAGATGACTGATGTCATCACTGTCTACCGTGGAAGCCGTATGGCTACCCATCTACGCTGGAGTACGAAAAATATCATCTCACTCTATGGCTTGTATAGCATTTGGTAGGATACTCACGTGCCGAACTCCAAAGGGCAGATGTAGAACCTCAACTTGAAAAATACCGGCTCAACTTGAAACTTGAACTTAAACTTGAAAAATATCGACTTAATGATTATGATAGCTTCAAATGTACCTACATGGCGAAATAAAGCTTCCTAGAGTTACGGGCACGGTTGTTTGCAAAAGTCATGTAAAAGATGTACAACGGCCTGACGTTGACTCCGGACTGCTCCGAACGCTCGGTCGGGACTTCTATATACCCTATACCCTGCTCGGGACGCACCTCGCCGACCCCACACGACACACTCTTCACTTGACTCGCACGGTGGCGGTGACCGGTGACCGGCGCGGCGCCCTCCGCTCCTCCCCTTTCCTCTGTTTTGCTTCTGTTTATGCGAGGCTGTTTCTTATAGGTATCTTGGCTGGCAACGTGTTCGAGCGACCTGCATGAAGTTTAGGATGTAGATATGATAGATCAAAAGTCTAACTCAGGATCAGTATTTTTTGTCCTAAATTTATCATACTTTTCGCAGCCCCACGTAATGTGGCTATATAACTGTATGCCTGCTTGAAAATTAAATGAATGCTACGCCTCTTGACAAGGGGAATCTAAAAAAGCATTATCTATATAGTATATTATCTTTCTAATTTTCACCTCTATTCCTAAGCCCTACCCACTGCAACGTGTTGCCATAGTAATGTTTAACCGTCCCGTGCATATCCTGCTAAAGAACAGCGCTGAGGAAAACTTCCTAAATAATAATAAAACAGCGACAGCAGCAAGATGCATTCACCATATCGTTGTGCTGTTTTTAATGGTATCTTTTGATCCGCACGATTATTTCATTTATAAGTTTTCTTTCACACCAGAAAGATCGATGACCATCGACGACAATTTAGTCGTCTTACGGGCAAACGACCTTGAGACAGTAGCGCCGCAAAATACACTGACGTTTGCCGCCGAAACCGATTGCTCCCTAGAACGCAAAAGACGCAGATTGAGATTGGGCAAGGAGATTGGGGAGATCAAGGGGGACAGGGATTGTACGGCGCAAGGGCGAGTGGGTTTATATACCTGCATACCTTGACCTTGGTCTGCAATTTGGTTTTGAAACTTATTTGAAGTGATTGCGCATTCAGCGTTTGAAGTCGTTTACGTTGATGCGTGTCTTGGCTGAGTAGAATATCGCCTACAGCTTGAGCCGGCAGCCCCACTGCGAGCTCCACTGCAGTAGGCGGAACTATGGTCAAGCGTACCCATTTTCGGGAACGCATTTTCGTTCCCATGTTTGGGAACGATAAACCCAAATATGGGAACGCCATGTAGGCATTATTTTAAACAAGAAAAAGAACTGTTAAATGACGTCCAAAAAATATAAAACGATCGTGAACCGCCTGATAGTTGTCTCAATATTGTTGGGAAAGAGTTTGATATTGTAAGGCCCATCGTAGTTTCAAATCGTTACCCTATTTCTAAAGCAGTCCATCACCCGGGCCGCGAGCCCAAATTTGGGAACGCTCTCGTACACTGGCGCTGCAAGCGTTCCTTATTATGGGAACGGCGTACCCAAAATTGGGAACGATTTCACCGACGCCTTTCAGGGGCTCTTTTCATTAACAAGCATCACGTCCAACGCCGCAAATTATTGTTAACGCAACAATCATCAGATGACCTTTCCGGCAAGACCGTTGCATGTTTCGCCCGGTCTTCTGCGCTTTTATTCCCGTCGATCTCGCAGCGGGCACGCCCCCCTCTGCAGGATTACGTAATCCACAACGCTCAGCGATGTTCAACAAGGTCTTCCATACCTATATCCACCGTCCGCGCCGAGGGTGGAGACATGTCAAGCACCTGTCTGCTAATCACCGAGAGTTGACGAGCACAAGAAGTATCCAAAAATGGGAACGCTGAATATGTTACACCCTCAAAACACCTAGTCCCAATGAAAATCTAGTTTTTTCCTTTCTTAATGAGTTTAAGTGGCAAAAGGCCTGGTAGGATGGGCACGAGGTATGATCGAAATCATCATGAAAATTATAAATAAGCCACACAGAGCGACCTATATCAGAGAAAATCCCCCCAAACGATCATGCTTAGAAACGCCGAAGACAAAAACCACGCTCATGACGCTGCTTATAAAACAACGCTAAACAGCTAGCATCCAAATAAAATATGTCTTTCAGGGCTGATAAAATACAGCTGAATGATTTTAAACCACTGAAACTGAGTTTACAACAGTAGTTCGGTAAAATCACTGACGTTCCACGCGGTCGATCGCCCCGACACCAAAAGTCAACAATATTACCTCGGGACTGTCCGCGTGTTCGCTTGCATATGTCAGCATCTGGTGTCGCTAGAATGAAACTTCATAACCAGGCGAAAATTATTGAACTTGACCTCAAAATGTAAAAAATGCTTCATTTTCCTTAAAATTGCATGTTAAATGTCGTATAACCCATATTTCCACCATTCTGTCATTTTTAAAAAAATCATTAAAAATATCATTCCACGGTCAATTTCCTTGTTCCACGGTCAGATTAAAGATAACTTTATGGAGATTTAGTAGATACTTAAATCAGCGTGCACTTTTTTGAGACGTGATGCACTTTTGAGTTTTAGTGGGCGAACGGCCGAAAAATTGCCTTCCGTTCTCATAAATGGGAACGCCCGTTCCCATATTTGGGAACTCCGTTCCCAAAAATGGGGACGTTCCTATATTTGGGTACTCATGACCATAGTTCCGCCTACTGACTGGGCACTGATTCCATTGCCGACCGCGACCGAGTACCACCTCAACCTTGCCTCAACCTACCGTGGATTGGCTGAGCGAGGCTGAGCAACTCGTTTGAGTTGAAGTTGGTGAGTATTTATAGTGACTAGCACATGTAATTAAATTGGAATTCAATCAGTGGCATACTACAGAAGTCTCAGATATTTTTTATGAGATTCCTGTGACCTAGACTAGGCAACATCATAGATGTACTTGTATTTCTCGAGGCCCCTGATGAATGTGAAGATAAAGTACAGTGAAGATAAAATCATGGGTAATCTAGCCTGACATAATGTAGCTCAGTTTGCCGCCCAGTCCTGTAGCTCAGTTGGAGCGTTGGTGTCTGCGTGGTGAGAGCACACATACCTGTCCCGTAGCCGGTCCCGTAGCTCAGTTGGTAGAGTGTTGGACTCTGCGTGGTGAGAGCACGCGTTCCCGGTTATAACAGTCCGGGTTCGAAGCGCGACGGGCGCTCGACATTTATGGGCCTCCTGACAGGTATGGTTGCGGTTGATGGCAGGCCGTAGCCAGGCGAAGTCAGTGAGGGGACCGGCCGTGCGCGGCTATGTGCGCACGTTAACCCGGCAGGCGGTGGGCCTACCAGCCACCTTCCGCGCGGTGGGGGGGGCACTTTTGCCCCCCCCCCCGTATCTCCGAAACTACTGGACGGATCCAGAAAATTCAAACGGCGTTCGATAGCCCTGTCAAATTTGTTGAGGCAAACCAAATTTCATTGACCTCGGGGTCACCGATGACGTCACAGGTCAGGTCAAAGATAAAATGTTTCACCGTTCACGGGGCTTCTAGGGAAAGCGCTATAACACCGAGTAAAACGCATTTTGTCGAAAATCAGCGATAAGGCGTCAGTTGTCTAGTACATATGTTGCTATTAGAGGTCACTGGTCATACCAGGTCAGGTCACAGGTCAGGTCACCAAAGGTCACCAAGGGTCACCACATGAGCCCAACTTTACTAAGGTTATGCGATGCATATTTTATGGCCAGTTTTTCATTTCCAACTCAATGGTGTTGGTTATAAGACCATCAGGTACGGTTTAGGTCACTTTCTGGTGGAGGTCAGGTCAAGGTCAGGTCAAAAAAGGTCAAATTTCAAAGTTGATAGTTTTGCATAAAATGGGTATCGATTCGATGCAGCTCGTCACGGGGAGTCTAATGGTGGTCTTTGTTTTGCGCTACGAGGTCTAGAATTGCTAAAAATTGAGTTTGAAAATTTGACGTCATCAATTTTGAACAGTTTTTTCGCTATAACTTGCCCAAAAAAAGAGGTATCGATCTCAAATATGGTATGTAGATGGAAGGCGGTAGCGGCTATGACATATATTCCGTTTTTTTCGAAATTCAAAAAAAAAATGGATTTTTTGGCTATTATATTCAAAAAATCTATTTTTTGATATTTGGGGGTCAAAATCCAAAAAAATTCGAAAAACCGAAATAGCAGTTTTGTAACCCTTTTCATTCCACACCTTTTATGTCTGAAACATTTTTCTGCATCTCTAAAGCTGTAGGCCTGACAGCTCTTCCTGCGAAACCTCTTTTTGGTCGAAAATGGCAAAAATGACGTCACTCTGACGTCATTAGCGGCCAACCTATCATAGCCTTTGGAAAAATTTTTGGTCACCATGTGCGCTAGCTGCTCCCGGGAGGGTACTGAAAGTTTGGTGACGATCGGCGCAGTGGTTCTCGAGATATATCGAAAAAAACTAAAGGGGGGGGGGCAAAAAAATGCCCCCCCCACCGCCTGGAAGGTTAAACTTTGGACTCTAAATTCTGCCATAGAACCGGAATTGCGTGATCGGAGGGTAGAGGGCAGGGTCACCGCAACAAGCTTCGCTTAGCGGTGGCTCTGTCCTTGTGAATCCTTCCTATCAAAAGGTTCGGACTAAATTTATAAAAAAACCTGGTTATAACAGTCCGGGTTTGACGCACGACGGGCACTTGACGTTTATGGGCCTCCTGACAGGTATGGTTGAGGTTGGTGGCAGGTCGTAGCCAGGCGAAGTCAGTGAGGGGACCAGAAGTGTACGGCTATGTGCGCACGTTTAACTTTGGATTCCAAATTCTGCTATAGAACTGGAATTACATGATTGGAGGGTAGAGGCAGGCCGCAGGGTCAGTGTGACAAGCTTCGACTAGCTGGGGCTCTGTCCTTGTGAATCCTTCCATTCAAAAGGTTTGGACAAAATTTATTTAAAATAATAACGCTACCTTCTGACATACAACCTTGAGCCTACCAACCTTAAGCCTACAAGCCTACAACCTACCACCTGAAACCTACAACCTACAACCTATTAACTTACCTATCATACTTCATCTACACATATACTGGCCCCCCATGGTTTTAGCTAAATCCTTCCAACTGCACCGATAACCCTCTGAGTGTGGGGTGTCTTGTGGGGGGTGAATGCATCTGGGGTGGGGCTGTCTTTCCCCATTTATAAGCAGTCTGGCAACCCAAGTGTCGCATCTGAGTTATGGCCTATCAATCTACTGTCACATTGATCCAAAATTTACTGAAAGAGTTGTCTTCAATCAGCTTTAGGCCTACATCCCAGAGAGAAATATCCTGTACAAACGACGGTATGCCTGCCGTCCCTGCCACTCCTCCACTGAGGACGCCGTGCTCGACGCTGTCGATGGGCTTTCCCAGAATATTGACTCCGGCTTCATATCATCCATTGTTGCCGCCGACTTGAGCAAAATGTTCGACAGCGCTGATCACGGTGTCCTGTGCAAGCTGGGGTGGTATGGAATCAGCCCCTCGTGGTTCGCCAGCTATCTGGGTGGCAGCAGTCACGTAGTTCGCGGCGGTAGTGACACCCCCACGGTTGTCACCCACGGCGTCCCACAGGGGTAAGTTGTCGGGCCGATCCTGTTCAGTCTTTTGTGTAATGATCTCCTGTGCTATTTGGATGTCGACCCAATTATTTACGCTGATGACACCCATTTATTGGAGCGGGCGAAGCCCGAGCCTCAAAGTCAATGGCACTTTAAATGCTTATCGAAAAGACGCTATCAATTTTGCAAGACTAGTATCGTTTTAACTCGCTGAAAACGAATCCCCGTAAAACAAAACTAATTTTGATAGAATCTTGTCAAAACATTAAAAAGAATAAGGTTTTCATTTAGTCATCGACGAGGCCCGAGTGACACCTCACACCATCCAGCTCCGTTCGAGTGTTGGGTGTCGTGCTCGACCCCTCACTGTCTTGGTAGGTTCACATCGGCCATGTGGTTCAGAAATGCAATTGAAATGCAACGGCTGGTCGAGATAAGGGACGCCATCAAAATGCATAATCTTTTGAGTTTTGGTGCAGGAGCTTGGACCTGCCACCATCCGTTCCATGTTTGTAGCGAGATCGGGGATTTCGAGTCGCTCCATCCGCTCCACAGACGCCAGTCGGCTGGGGCTGCCGCCGTGCATGCCGCCGGCATCTACACAGGCATGGCATATATTTTTTTCCAGTATGGTCTGCAACTGGCTACGTTTGTTAGCACCCTTCCGATCCTCCATCGTATCGGTGGAAAATTGTAAGGAGTGGTGGGTGTTCAGAGACTGCAAATCCGCCGCCCCCAGTGCGCCGGTTGGGCTTTAGGGCCGCAGCAGACGGCGGGGTCAAGGCTACCCGCGCTGTATCAGTGGATTTGCGGTGGACGAACATCCACAACTCCTCACAATTCTTAACCTTTACTTCATCGCCTCGGCCTCTGCTCATCAGACATCGAAGCCTCAGATACGAGACATTCACCTAGAGGTGTTATTATTGAGAATGGGGATAGCGCAATTGCGCCATCACTCACAATTACTCCGTCTCGCTGACGAATACTCCCCTTTCTCACAACCCACTGTCCACCGGCAGGGTGCAGTCGACGGCACAGCTGGCTGGGCCCTCGCGATTACATACTGCAGCTCATCACTCGGAACTACCATGCACAGTGCACACCCCACGCTCTACTTCCAATGTGTCAACAAGACAAGAGAGCCAAAAAGAGGGCCTGTGTTTTTGTTTTGTAGGGTTAGGCCCTTTCGGTCTAACGGGACCTTTTCAGAGCTGGAAGGATGACAGGAGACATTGGTCTGGGTGGCCACCCTGGTACGTCGACGAGTCCGAGCCCGTCCAGTGGACAGGACACCCCAGCCCCTCTAAGGGAGAGGGACATGGGAAACAGGGTCCCGGACCCGCCCTCCCCATCCCTGCCGAGTCGGCTCTTTCTGCCCCTGCAAAGCGACTCGATGCAAAGCTCGTCTTTTGCTTTTGAATTCAGTTGGTTTATCAGTTTCTGGCTTTGTGCAGGATATGCCTATTTGCTATTGTGCCCTCTCGCTTATTGGACTCAAGTATACCTACTATTTTGTTTGTCATATCCTACTTTTGCACAAAGCAGCTGTGATAAAAGGCGAATATATTTTAAACCGTGAAACGTCGCAAAATAATATTTTATTTTATTGCGAAGCTAGACCCATTGCGTGGCCGGCGTCGCAATTCGCATAGCCTCAAGAAGAAACAGACAATGCTGGTTCCATCGGTATCGGCCGCGCAGAGGTATCCGCTTCGGAGTCTCATGCATTTTGCTTTTGTGAGTTTATTGAACCTGTAACTAAACCATAAAGCACTTGCCAGATAGTCCTGCAGGTCCTGCACTTCCTCAATCCAAGCCACGATCAGGCCATGGTTACTCATTAGTCATTAGATTGCAATGCATTGAGTTTGAAATTTGCTGCATTTTTGGCAATCTCTATTAAGTTAAAGACATTCCATTTGATTGCGAATAAGCAGTACGTACCTATGTCAAAGAACGCCCTTTTCAGTGTCACGTCTCAAGGCTATCTAAACAATGCGTGGTGTGACTCGTTGTTATGGAGTAAGTCATTGACAAGTGAAAAATATTTCCATTGCCACTATGTCGAATTTCTTCTCATAAAATATAACGTGCTATTGGTTTCCTGAGTTCCGTACGTTTTTCTGCCCGCCAAATTACCACTCTGCTTAACAGGCATTTATGTGCGAGTGTGCCGGGTTATCTGTCGGTGAGGTGAGTTGCAGAGTTCAATGGCGCTCAATGAGGGCTGTAGTTTTACCTGACTGTCGCTGCTCGCTCACAGATTCCGGTCGAGATTGGCTGCTGATTCGGCTGTAGCGCAGGAATAAAACGCGCCATGGACGCCAAGCTCGCACCGACCAAGGCGTCCGCGATGGCCAACGGAGAGGCGGCTGGCGCGCCCAAGAGTTTCAAGAGGAGCAACTCGCTGCAGGACAAGACACCCGCCCATTCCAAGCCCGGGGCGGCGGCTGCCACCGCGCGCCGGCTGCGCTCCATTTCCATTTCGGAGCCGCAGCCGACCAAGGCGCAGCCCAAGTTCTCCAAGAACAGCAGGAAGTCCAGGAGCGGCTTCGGAAGGGGGCTGCCCAAGAAGGGTGAGCACTGAGCGTGTCCAGATCGAACGAGCTGTATCTATCAAGCTTTAGTCGCTTGGCCAATAGTATGGGAATTACCATATTAGTGATAACGATCAACGGATTCGAATAACGTTTGTCACAATTTTGATCGTCAAGTAATCATGCTGTATTTGGCGGTTCAGTTATTAAAACGCTTCTTGAAATGGAGACACCAAATAGGCAATGGCCGTTAATAGGCAATAGGTGGTAGTTCGTGTAGGCAATAGCCACCATCACAATCCATGACATACACGTTACATTTATTTTGCGTCGTTTAAGAGCAGCTATCAATTACCACACCACCGAATCGCCGAATCGCAGACCGCCCAACTATCGATCATATCACACACCACATCTCTATCTGCCCGCAGGCGGGGCCGGCGGTAAGGGTGTGTGGGGTAAGCCGGGCTCCGAGCTGGACGGCGTGGCCAGCGCCGTGGACTCGCACGACCCCAACTACGACTCCGAGGCCATGGACGATGACGTCGAGCTCGAGCCGGTGGCCGTCCAGCTGACCGCTGACGAGGTCAAGGTGGGTCACACAACGAGGTCAAGGTGGGTCACAGAGCGAGGCCAAGGTGGGTCACAGAACGAGGTCAAGGTGGGTCACAGAACGAGGTCAAGCTGGTTCACAGAGCTAGGTATTTCAAAGCGTTGTTAAGGTGGAGCAGAGGCCGAATTAGCGAACGCTGTGCTTCACGATGCGGCCCCACACGATTTTCTGTTACGGTTCCTGTGAGTTGGATCACCGAAATCGGGGCCCTATGACCGTGACATGTCTGCACACGCTCTGACCTGTGACCCCTGTACCCGACAGCGGCTGGCGGAGACGCTCGTTCTCGAGTACTTTGACCACGGCGACACGTCCGAGGTGGACAGGGCACTTACCGAGAGCTGGGACGTCATCAGCATCAAGCTGCGCTACCTGGTACGGAACGCGACCGCAGGCACCGGCGGGATACTGGACATGAATAGTGGGATGACCAGACGACTCGCATGGGGGCCCGATAATTTGAAAGTTAAATGATACGACAGTCTCATAATTTATTTCTTTAGTGTTATTCTTGTCGGTTCATAAACGCACAGAAGAGTCATGCGCCGGAGACATACCGCTATACTGATAGATGCGTACCTACGTTGAGCTGCTGTAACAACTAACAGCGTTTAGTATGGTAGTGAGCTCTCTCTCTCTGTAACGTCTCAAAGACCTGACGCGGTGTGTGTTGTGCTGGGGGAGGATTCTGATCATCTAGATCCCCCTCGGTCCAGTGATCTGACACTGTCGACGCCTCCCGCTCTGGCGGCCATTATGTGCACGTGCTGATCGTGAACGGCGTCTGCGTCCCACCAGGTCGTGGTGGCGATGGTGGAGCTGGCCATGGACCATAAGGCCTCGCACCGCGAGATGACTTCCGTGCTCATCTCTGACCTCTACCAGGAGTGTCTGACGCAGACGGACATCTGTCGCGGTGAGTGTCTGACGCAGACGGACATCTGTCGCGGTGTGAGTGTCTAACCAGCTATCTGTCGCGGTGAGTGTCTGACGCAGACAGACATCTGTCGCGGTGAGTGTCTGACGCAGACAGACATCTGTTGTGGTGAGTGTCTGACAGACATCTGTCGTGGTGAGTGTCTGACTTCCATATTCTGTCGCGGTGAGTGTCTGACGCAGACATACATTTGTCGCGGTGAGTGTTTGACGCAGACAGACAGCTGTCTCGGTGAGTGACAGGTATCTGTCGCGGTGAGTGGCAGACATTTGTCGCGGTGTGATAATCTGACAGACAGCTGTCGCGGTGTACATAATTATCTGACGGACAGCTGTCGCGGTTAGTGTCTGACAGATATTTGTCGCAATGAGTGTCTTACAGACAGATATCTGTCGCGGTGAGTGTTTGACAGACATCTGTCGCGGTGAATGTCTGACTCACCCTGTGTCTGACTTATGACACACTATGCCCGCGTAACTTATCCGTCGCACTGAGTGTCTGACGCAGGCATCGGGTCGTTCATCAGACATTTAGAGTTTTGGACTGTTGGTGAGTGTCTACCACAGACAGCATTCAGCTGCCACTCTGTTTGACGCTAGCACGGTAGTCCAGCATTGTTTTTTCAATCAGGGGCGGAATTCAGGCGATGCTACAGCTGGTGGGATTGCTCGACTGACGTCTTCCCTCGCTTCCTCCCGGGCAGGTTTTGAGGCGCTGCTGGAGCAGCTGCCGGAGCTGGTGCTAGACTGCCCCGACGCGCCCGAGATCCTGGGCAACTTCATGGCGCGTTGTATTGCCGACGACTGCCTGCCCCCCAAGTACCTGTCCGGCCACAAGGGCAAGGTCGAGTGCCGACTCGCCATGTACGTAGGGAGAGGGGAGGGAGGACGGGGGGGGGGGGTGGCAGGCTGGTTCTGCCCGTGCTAGTGTGGTTGGCCGGCTGTGAATGAGTGTTTATGCTATTTAAGCTGCTATTTCTTGGCAGGCCACTGAACAACTTGGAATTTGCAACGATAATAGAACAGGTTTTCTCACATGCTCTCGGAAACTGGTAGGTAAAATAGATAACGAATTTTCAAACGCACCGTGATCGATAGTCAATAGCCACACAATATGCATGTCCGGGACACGTCGTGAAGCTGGATTAAAACTGATGACGATTGTCGCTCCGTTTCGTTAATATCCCCAGCTTTCAATCCGGGCTGACCAACCGCTCTGTCTCCCTCCCGATGTGGCCGCAGTAAGGCGCTGGACCGCGCCGACCTTCTGGTCAGCTCTCCTCAGGGCATGTCGCGCCTAGATAACGTGTGGGGCACGGGCGGGGCGCGTCGGCCCGTGCGTGCGCTGGTCTCCCAGATGGTGCAGCTGCTGCAGGAGTACCTCAGCTCTGCCGACTGCGACGAGGCCATTCGGTGAGAGCGGAGGGAGGGGGCTACTCAGTGGGCTGGAGAGAGAGGCATCTTATGGAAGGATTGGTGAATAGTAGGGGGAGGAGTAAGGACACCCGTTGACGGAGTTTGGTGAGAGGGGCGGGTGGGCTACTTGTTATAGGATTTGTGGCTGGTCAAAGAGATGAATCACTTGTCGGAAGAGTGTTAAGTGGTTGGTGAGAGGGTAATTATGGCGGACCACTTGTTGAAGGTGTGTTGATCGAATGTAGGGGTCCCTCGTTGAAGGATTGTGTGTATCAGGAAAGTCGGATGGGCGAAGGAGTGGCCAGTGGAGGAAGGAAAATACTATAAGGAAGGAGCCGGACCACTTGTTATAGTGGTGGTTGGTTGTAGGAGAGTACCTGTGAATTGAATGTGTTTTTAACTGCTACATAATCGCCTGGTGATGAGATAACCTCCCGCCTCTCGCCTGACTGCCTGCCGGCGCTGACCCCTCTCGGGCCCTGTCGCAGCTGTCTGAAGGAGCTGGAGGTGCCGCACTTCCACCACGAGCTGGTGTACGAGGCCGTGACCATGGCCATCGAGCGCTCCGACCGACGCTCCACTGACGAGATGGTCCGCCTGCTCAAGACCATGTACGGCGCCTGCGTGCTCACCACCAATCAGATGGACGAGGTCAGAGACGGTTCTGCGACACCTGAGCGAATGTCATTTCAGCGAACGACATTTGAGCGAAACATTTTCAGCGATTATCAATTTAAGCGATTGGCTTTTTCAGCGATTGTCAAGTCGGCGAATTCAGTCACAGCGATTATCAACTTAAGCGAGGACCAGAATCAGCGAAACCAGATTGAGCGAATATATGGTGGTCAGTGAGAGACCAATTGAGCGATGCAGTTACAGCGAATGACCGAACGCGACGAAAGTCAATCATTTGCTACTTTTCGGAAATTATTGCACCTCTTTACGCATCATTTGAATTTTGAAGACACATATGTACATCGGACGACCAACAAGGGGTGCATGGGAGGGAAAGGAGGCGGGCAAAATTTGAATTGAAAATGCGGAATGTGAGAGATAGGGCGACGGAAGGAATGCCAAGGACCAATAATAAACTTAGAGAGATGGCACAGGAGAATCCAGTCTATGTTTCAGGGACCTCACCCAAATATCTGGATATTCGTACGGTGCTTGGGGCAAGAACAAATTTTACAACATGGGGAACTGATCCAAATTCAAGCGGGGCAATTTCGCGAAAAAAGCAAAAGCAATATTGATCTCTGAACAAATGTTTGGTCACCATTATTGACAAAGAGCAGGGTGGGGTGGGGGTGGGGGGGGGGGTGAAATTGATCCGTTGGAATTTTTGACAAATCTAGCATTAAATTTGGAACTCAATGTCTGACCTTTGAACGCGCGACATCCGCCATCCAGTTCCGGATAACCATGAGAAATTCCGGAAACATTCGTACGGATACGCTCGCAAAAGAAAAAAAAATCCACCGTTACAGGACGATGAAATGTTTCGCTGAACTGACAGTCGCTCAAATTGTAGTCGACGAAATAGATGTCGCTGAAACATAGCTTTCGCTAAAATTGATAATCGCTATATTTGATAATCGATGAAGTTGATAATCGCTGAATTGCCATTCGCTGAAAATGGTTCGCTCAAATGACGTTCGCTCAAATGACACTCGCTTAAGTCGCTCGCACCGGTCAGAGACGCCTGGGGGAAAAGTGTGGAGAGTTCATGGATCGGGTCAGGGTGTGGGGCAAATCGGAGCCGGGCTAGGCGGACTGGTGTAAACCGGTGTGTCGTAGATTGGTGACCCCTGTGCTCAGCTGACGTCAGGGGTCGGGTCAGGGTGTGGGGTAAGTCGTCGCAGAACGCGGTATGTTGGATTCATGGCGGAATAGGTATGGGTCACTGAAGGAATGAATCTGATTCATAAACCATCTCCAAGTAGGCATGATAATGATTCAATGTCACAAACCCGTGTGTAACTGTGGTGTAGAGTGTCTACCGCGGTTCGTGTCCATAATTACGTATAATTCACACAGGGTTTCCTGCGCGTGTACGAGGCGATGCCGGACACCCAGCTGGACGTTCCCGAGGCGTACACCCTGCTGGAGCGTATCGTCACGCTGGCCTTCCAGAAGGGGGTCATCTCCCGCGACACCATGCGCCGTATGCCCACCAAGTGAGTACCGCTGTGAACTCGGGGCGTATGAGGTGCAGGACTGGGGCTCACACGGGACAGGAAGGCTGCTAACCGCGGACACTGGTCGGCAGGGGCGCTACCACGGATAACAGCTGTTTGCCGTCGAGTTGTTTTATGTCAACAGTACCACAGATTGTTGATATGGCATGTTGTCATGTTGCATAGAAGGAACTTACAGTGCATGGCATTTAAAAGGAGGTGCCTTATCCACTGCAAACACCGCCGTCATCAAACAAGGTGGAGTGGTTCAAGAAGTGTGTATATTGCTCACCATATTGGCCAATGTGACCGTGCAAGGCCGTGGTAGTTTAGATAATTCCCACCAGTACCAAACATAATCATCGGCATTTGTTCCGGGAAATCGTAATAAGACATTCAATGCTCGGTAATCTCCGTATTATCGTTGACATATTTTCCATCTTTAGTTGCCAGATATTCTCAATTGTACAACCGAAGAATATTACCTTTTCAACGTACAGCTACAACGTACAACTAAAGAAGACGCTACATAATTTACGTGCGCTGTTGGACATGGCTAGGGTATGTTAGGCTATGTGCGCTTAGCGTGTGCACCCTTGTCCACCTCACTCCTCTCTTCTTCGGCAGGGGCCGCAAGCGGTTCGTCTCGGAGGGCGACGGCGGCCGCATCAAGGTCCGCGAGGCGCCCGGGCTCGTGTTCTGAGCGCACCGCGGCGGCGGCGGCGGCGGCCGCGACGAGCAGCGGCGCGGTGTGGCGTGCAGTGACGCGGTGTGACGTGATGGCTGTGTGGAGCGGGCTGCCGCGCGCCCCAGGTCCCGTGGCGGTGCGCGGTTGACCGGGGCGCGCGGCGGCACTGCCTGGGTGAGAACGACGGGAGCCCGGCTCAGGCGACTGCGGCGGCGGCGGTGGAGGCGGCGGCGGCGGCGGAAGTGATAAGAAGTGATACAGTTTATGTGGGCGGCCACAAGAGATGACGGTGGCGTCGATTACAGGGAGGGAAGTGATGATGGCAGTGAAGGTGTAGCCGGCAGCGTTCTCCTGGTTGTCGGCCGTGATGGCAAAGGAAGATATCGCGACAGCCGGCTCGACGGTTTGATGCTGGCGCCAGGCGACTCTGCTGGTGATCGAAGTAGATATGTGTTTGGACGGGAAGCAGACATGCTGCGCCGTTGAGCGTGTCTGTAGAAGCTCCCGTGGTCTCAGGTAAATGTTATACCGTTGAAGCCGGAGGTTATGGCCACCAGCCGGCGTGGTCGTCCGTGCGAGGATATGCCCGAATCGGCCTCCGCCGGCCACCGCAGTCGACTGAGCCGGCGCACCGCGTGACTCCCTTTTCTGTGAGATGAGAAGTACAAACACTGGGCTGGTGACGCCGCCCGCTGTGCACCCTTATCACCCATCCATCCTGTGTGGTGGGCCCAGCCGCGCCCGGTCGACGCCCCACCACTCGGCGGCGTGCCCGGCCGGCCGGCGGCGCGCGGGCCCACCGGGCCCAGCTCTGTTTAGTCAGTAAGCTCTCTAATCCTGCTGTGACCCAAATATGGATGCTATTCTTGAGAGGAATCGGTAGAAACTAGCGGCTCGTGTTCCCGGCCTAGCGTGGCGTTGTAGCTGGTTCTCGCGTCTGTCGTTTTCTGGGAGACGGGCTCCAAACCGGTGGTTGTGCTGGGGTGGGTTATAGTGACTAGAGCTAGTCAGACTATTGAGACAGATCTGTTTTGTTGTGAGTATTATTGATTGTTTGGATCTGAATGCTAATTCCCGGAGCATTTCAAGTCTCGGTGCTACCTTTGCATTACGGTAATTTTTAGTGTTTTATTTTTAAGTCAGACCACCGAGGTAAATAAGAATCTTGTGTGTTAACTGTTAAGTCATTCCTGGGAGATGCCTTTCTGCTTTCGCGTGTGTCTATTCGAATCAATACATTACTGAGCCGCAAACCTAATGCCTGTTTTCTGAACAGACTAATGTTAGTGGTAATTTCAATTAACGAAGTGGTCTTTAACCTAGTTCACTGTCCCCATCCAATGTACGAACTCGATAGCTCCGTGCAGGCGATAGTTGTACAAACAGATACGCTATGTGCACTTTGGTATCTCCACACTTGGAGAGTGGACTGCGTAAGACCATTGGGGTAGCATATTCACGTCTGGACAAGGACATCGAGATTAGGGTATCAGGTACCCGAGTGTGAGTATGCGATACTGAAGGATAAGCGATCAGCTATGGACCAAGACTTCAGGCTGCTTTTGCGCATTTAGTCTCACTGCGAGACTAAATGCGCAAAAGCAGAAGCCTTAAGTCTTGGTCCATGGCTGATGCCAGTTACTGCCTTGAAACTTTTCATGCTTCTAGCTCAGTTACCAGTACGTTTAGGTTGTTCCTGTGTGGACTTTCCGCTGTCAGGTAACACGCCCCGGCCGGAGCCCCCCCCCCCCCCCCACCACGTTCTGCTCTTGCCCTTTCCGGTACAGCCACTGGAATAGTTCATAAATTCACCCCCATGACTCCACTCACCGCTTCCCATGTTTTTCCCATGCCTTTTAAGCAAGACTCAATTATTGCGGCCTTCCGCCTAGCTCGTGACCTGACACCCCAAACAGAAGCATTACGATGGTTCTGTATTTCGACTCAAGCCGCGACAACCAGCTGTGACTCGCACTTAACACGGCCAGTTTTGGTGGCTATCACCGGCGCCGCTACTCCAAACCACAATCACTGCATCTCGCCGCCTTCACGCAATCACTGACGCGATATATGCCTCTCTCGATCACTGTCTGGTCCATCTCACTCACGCTATATATATCAGATGGCTCGAAACGAGCGCCAACACTCGCACTGGGTGAAAGCCACTCGCTGCGAAACTAAACCACACGTGCGTGCACTGGTGGGTACGTGGTACGGATTGGACACCATCGCACGCGGACAAACGCATACGAACGCACTCGTAAACGCTATCACACACACACGAACACGTCTGGCGGCGCCGTATCGCCACGGCAACGAGCACCAAATATAAGAGCGGACCACAAAACCCAGCCTCTTGTCTATACCGTAAGTGATAATACGCGCAGTCGTGCACTCGGGAAAACTGCGGTCTCCCGCACAGAGCGATGAGCTGATGGCTACAGTCACAGCTCGAGCTCTCAATCAGTCCTCCGTCTAGCTTATGTTGAATGCTTAAGGAAAGTGGGCGACAGACGCAGCAAGGGAGACGACACAAAGCTGACTCGAGTTTAAGCGAAACCGAAAACAGAACCGCAGCGGTCTCAGACACTAGCAGCGACGTGAGCATCCCGTTAGTTGCCGTAGCGCGAGTTTGAAGCAAATACAAAGCTACGTAGATATAAGTGTTACCGTCTGAATATCTACTCCCTGTCAATCACACTGAAACACAGCCCACGGAGCTACGATCCGGGGCACATACTTCTGCTGACTGCAGCACGTGGGTCCTGCGCAATCCTGGACTGTCGTTTCCTATGCACAGACTCGTTTCCCCCGGACCTCCAAGGGCACGGTCACCGCCCCACGCCGGCCTGGCCCGTGCACAGGTCCTAGCTGAGTTCTCGCCCGGCTAATCCTCCCCAGCTGTTAGTCCCGTCCGACGGGCGCGTGCGACAGCATGCCGCACGGCGACACTGCCGGCACTGCTGCCTCTATATCTCTGTGATCCATCCGCCGGCCGTTCAGCCGCTCCTATCTCAGCTCAACACATCACACAGGAGCCGGGTCGCCAACGGAGCCGCCGACAGCCGGCCGGACGGACGGACGGCAGTCCCACTCACATCCGAGACCGAGACGCGGCGCGCACCGCCCCCGCTCTAGCCAGACAGGCCGGCCCGCTGGCGACACTTCTGCATGGTAGCGCGCAGCATGAACTGGCGTCGGCTGAGCGTCCGCACCTGCTTGAGAAAGACGTCGAGATCGATGCCGTGTTGTCCCAGCGACTCGCCAAGGTGGTAGATGGCGTCCTGAGTGGCATTCTCCTCGGCAAACGTCTGCAGCAGCCTGGTGGGGCAACAACAACGGCAAACAATCAGAGAACGTAGAGGGCGCACGTGGAATGGTTGGAAGATACAGGGACAGAAGCGAGAGACCAGCAATGGGAGACAGTCAGAGCACGCAGGGAGCGCACGGGTAATGGCTGGAAGACGCAGGCAGAAGGGAGCGGCCAGAAGACACAGGGGCACAAGGAACGGTCAGAAGGCACGGTGACAGACGAATGACGAACAACCCGCGGCTACTCGTGTGAAGGGCGCTCGTCTACAATCGTGCCGAACGCGCCAAGACCGTTCGGCTCGATTCTAGAGGGGCATTGGACTGTTTGTCGACGGGCGCGAAGGGGATATGACTGATAATGTTGAGAGGAGCCGTGGGGCGCGGTGACTCACTGTTTGTAGAGGGGCGCCGTGGTGATGACCGCCTCGTCGATGTCCATCTGCTCCTCGCCCTCCATGCGCGCGATGGCGGCGTCCATCTCGGCGTTTTTCTCGCGCAGCAGACCGAGTCGCTCGTCCAGCGCCGTCTGCCGCGGAAAGGGGGAGGGGAACGACGTGAGTTGACGGACGGGAGTGGACTATTACCGTCGGGGGACAGGTTACAGAACGAGAGACGTGCAAACGGGATATGAAATATCCCACTCATATCATTAATATAGTCGTTAAAACTTTGACATCAAATATCTGCTGCGTATCTATGGGTCTGTTCCAGTCGCACTTCCTAACACCTCTAAACTCCTCCAAGATTGCTTCCCTGTTCCAGTGGCAGCTCTAGCCCCTACAAAGCCAAGGAGGGCCCTGCTCCAACCTCCTCTTTTTTGCTCTTGGAGGAGTTTAGAGGTGTTGGGAAGTGCCACTGTAACAGACCCTATGTAAAATGCGAACAGACGACTGAGAATCGATTTTTAGTCACAGCATACCGTTTAGAGATTCACTGTTAGAAATATTCCTAACCAAAACAGCTGCCAGGCCGGCCACGTGGCAGCATCAGTCAGGCCTTCCCAAAAACCTCCCAATGAAAGGCGCTATGCCCCGTACCTCTCCCCTCCTCCCCTCTCCATTCTCCCCTCCGAGCCCTGTCAATCGTCACCTGTTCCTGCTCCAGCTTCTGCACCGTCTCGTCCAGCTTGGTCTTGCCCTGCTGGAGGTCGCGCTCGGTGCCGGACAGTACGTCCAGCTCCGCCTGCACCTGGGACGACAGCTCGCGCACGCGCCGGCGCACCTTGTCCTGGACGGCCGAGAGCAGCGAGGCGCGGATGTGCTCCTCGCCGATGGTGGCACTGCCGTCCGCGCTCGGCTGCGGCTGAAGAGGTTCCGGTGGAATGAGAGGAAGACGAGCGGCCACCGGAGAGGAGGGGCATCCGGGGGAGGGGTGGGGCAGGGAACATTTTCTCTATTCTGGTATAATTAAATATTGTTGTGCTTCAATTAAATCAATCACGCTGATTTCGAGTAATATTCCCATGGCGAGAGGACTGCCTATTCATTTTTAGTTTGTCATCTCCAAAAGCAGATACAGAAAAGACAAAAGCACAAAATATCACATAAGCATTTCATCGTTCGATACAAAACTCCATAGCAGCCCTCACATCACCCAAAATGAAGAAACAGCAAACCAACGGTTCAGCCTGTTGCCATCCAAGATGACTTGACTTTATGTAATTGTCACCTACCTGCGAGGGCGAGGGGTACGCCGGATAGGGCGTGTTGGCCGCGCCCGGGTAAGGCGGGTACTGCGTCGGGTACGCCGGCTGCGCCGGAGGCTGTACCGGGTACGGCATCGTCGGCTGTGTCGGGTACGGGTAGGACGGCTCCGAGCCCGGGTACCCTGTCGGGGCGGCGACGAACAGTCAGATACGGGTGTTACTGGTGAATAGTCGGCACTTGGGACCTTCAGTTCACGGACAAACTCATCAAACGATATACTTCAGGAATCAGCCTCGCTAGCCAGTACCAGTCAAGAACAAAGCAACCAATTCAATTCCGTGACAAAACGTTGAAAGAGAGTAGACAAATTATCTGAAGCATTAAGCTATCAAAAAGAAAACCAAAATATCAAACACAAAACCCGTTCCCGCTCTCTGCACCCACAAACAAATGTACGTCACCCGCACGGCCACGCCGGCCGTGGCGCGTCGCGTCTCACCCTGCTGTCCTGTGTAGGCCGGGTAAGGCCGGGCATTGCGGGGCCGCGCGAACACCGGCGGCGCCTCGCTGAAGATGATCACTAGTACCTGGATGAGCCCGAGGAGGTCCGACGACGCCTGCCGGGCAGAGGGCGCAAAGCAACGGATCAGAACAACGGACGCAACGGACTTATATGAACAACGGACTTATATGTGCTAGAGCAGTGTGCATGATGTCTCAAGTGCAAGCGGATGAGACGGAATGTTAGCAAAGGCTGAAGGACGGAGGTAGAATTTATATTTTACATTTGCTCGTATTTCATCGCTCAAAATGGGGTAAAGTTCACGAAACATTGACGGATGAACCGGTCATCCATTTGCCCTTTGTAATTATCAAGTGAAATGCTGACTTCAGATCTTGTTTATGAACTTCACCCTGAAACACCGACGCCATTTCGGTGGAAACTGGCAAACACGAAAAGGCAGCACTGCTGCCCATAACATGGCATCACACGACAAAACACTAATCGTGACATCCTCGACACTCTCTGGAAGCGGGGACGGCCAACACCGGTCCAGCCCGCCGGCGACGTTAAAGGTAGTGTGCCAACTTCCAATTATTTCCCATTTTATTTTTCCTAGGATAAGAAGCTTCTGTTTTTACCTAATATCGCAAAAAATCTAAAATGGGCCTAAAATAGTGCTTTTTTCGCCTAAAAGTTTATCGGTTTTTCGATATGTATAGGTAACAACTGTAGTGGGCTGACCTGCAAACAGCCGTCGGCAACAATCGCGAATGCGGCGCACATGTGACAATAAGCAAAGGTCATCATAGAGTTACGACGTACGGGAATGAGTTATCAGCTGTCTAATCGTAGACAACACAATGTCGAATTTAAACAGTAAGTTTGTATTGGTATTGTTTCTTTAATTTGGCTGTCGAACATTAATTTATGGTTTGAAATATTATTTTATGTAAAATAATTGATATGAAACAGCCGTCTCTAAAGTTATGACCCCATCTCACCACGTGAAAGTGGCAGAAATGACAATGATCAGCTGACGCATTTTTCTTGGCCGAAGTCGGAGCGCGCGGCCCGACGCACCACCACCGCACCACAAAGTATGAGCAGAAGCCACCTGCGGTAGACCGCGCCCAAAGCCAAGGCCCCGGTAACGTGAGGTAGCCGAGGCGGGGCAGCGTGCGCTGACCCAAGCCGGGGCCGCGGCTTTGGGCGCGGTCTACCGCATCCCCGGGCAGCCCCGGGCTATCACATGACACCGGGAGGACACGCGGCCCCGGCTTGGGTCAGCGCACGCTGCCCCGACTCGGCTACCTCACGTTACCGGGGCCCTGGCTTTGGGCGCGGTCTACCGCACCACCTAACAGGCGTGTTCGAAACCGCAGGAGATGATGATGAACGGGTTTATCGAAACTTGATTGGATGAGCCTATCGGTAATAGCGATTTCAGTGTGTGCATTTATTGTTCATAGTGGTGTGAAATGTGGTTGGGGTACGACTGACAACCCGTCGGGGCGAATTTCGCACTGGGGTACTCAAAATTTGAGGAATTTAAGACGTTTCCATGAGTTTTGAAAGTATGGATAAGTTCTAAAAATCCGGTTCTCCTTTTCTGGGCCATTAACTCCATACGGTCCAGGAAAGCTGGCACACTACCTTTAACCAAGCAAGCAGAAGCGATCCCCAGGACGGTCACTCAAGCACCAGCGAGTCTGCTAGACGTGCATTACACAGACATAAAAAAGTATCTGTAGTGAGTTCACCCAGGTGTCCCATCGGCTCTGGCATGGCATCTGTCCTTATCAGACAGACTGCGCTACCACCGCACAGTACAGCAGAGTAATACGGATACCAAGATAATGCACGTGCGATTCCAGACCAGTGAATGGACGCTATGTGTTTCGTTTGAGACAGTATCTTGTGGTAAATAGTAGTCCCTAGCCTAGCCAACTACGCTACTTGACTGAAAACAAAGTCATGTTTTGTATGGTACGCATACACAGGTTCCAGGAAATCCGCTGGATCATCAAAGTCTCATCACACTTGTTCTTCGCACTTAATATTTATGAGCATATGGCTACGTATGACAGAAACAAAACAGCGTAACGTTAAAAATATGTCGGAAAATTAAAATTTACATAAGAAAAATGTTCGAACATCCGAGCCGAGCGGCCTAACAGATACAAGGAATATGCACATGTCAAATGTCAATTGTCCGCTCTGAAAGTCTACAGTACCTGCCATGGGTATGGGATTCCGCCGCGTTCAGGGTGCCCTAGCTCTCCCAATTCTACGCCAGCTTGGCTTTGGGGCCGCAACAGACGGCGCGGGTCAAGGTCACCGCTAGAGCGGCGGCGGCTTTGCTGCGCCCGGGCACCGCCAATTTAGCACCCATGGTACCTGCTGGGGGTTGAACCCCTCTAACCCAAGTTCGGAGTGCCGAAGAGAGAAGCGGCAGGCGGCATTCAAAATTTTGTAAAAACACATCGAAAGTAACTTGTTTGGTCTTATCAGGTCAAACATCAGGTCACCGAAGATACCTAATAAGGTGTCTAATTTTCTTATTCGCTATTTTCAAATTGGTTCAACGCGCAATTAACTGAACATTTATGGTATCTATCATTTGGTTGTGCCCTTCCAGTTTTATATCACAATCAGGCATCAGCAGATGTTACATCTAAGGTCAACGGTTTCGCCTTCGGAGAGGCTTATACATCAAATTAAATGTTTCCATGGATTTTTTCGCAACTTCAGAAAACAAACATCAAGACCCCAAAACACACAACATTTTCGCGTCATCGATGCAATTCTCAGAGTGTTTAAAACTGCTCAGCAGGGTACGGATTTAGTTGACGCCCATGACATGCGTTTCCAATGACCAGTAATGCCATGATGTGGCCGTCCACTCACCGACCCTGACGTTAGGATTTCACCCATGCCTCCTTCATTCTGAAAATAACCGACAAATTACAAAATAATAATATAAAACAAAGCAAAAATATAGCAACTTCTTGGAGTCGAACCCTGCTGAGATACTCTCGCTATGTAACTGGTTTTGTGTAATTCATAATTTCTGAAACGTCAGGAGCGACTTTCAAAATACAAATGAAATTTGATAGATCTAAAATAATGCCTTAATGGGGTCTACTACTTGAAAAATATCCACTTTATTGGTCTTTGACGTAAAAACAAGACAATAATGCGTTATTTTCGTAGGCATTTTCGGAAATTATGATTTCAAATTCCATATAAATGAATTTTAGTCAACAATTCCGATAAACATAACTTTCCAATGGAATTAGTTTCAGAAAGCTACCCATATGCGAAATATTAATGAGGCAGTGAACTTCTATAACAATGCATACATTAGGTAACGTCAAAATGAGGAAAAAGACAACATGGTGCGTTAAAAGAAGCCCCAGTAGCAGAAGGATCCACAGTTTCTTAAAACTCAAATGAAGATGTATACACCAGTAAAACGCCTTTTGGGGCGACTAACGGAGCGAGCGAGAGGGTGAGCCTTGCACGTGCGAAATTTCGAGCGGGTACCTCCAACTGATTTGTGCACGGCACCCTACTGACCGGTCTCTAGCGATGTGCCAAATTTGAGCACAATCGGCCAAGCCGTTCTCGAGATCTGGGAGCGGCACCCTGCACGTGCGCACGTGCAAAATGGGTCCCAACTGACTTGTGCACGGCACCCTACTAACTGGTCCCTAACCGTGTACCAAATTTGAGCACCATCTGTCCAGCCGTTCTCGAGATCTGGAAACGACCCCTGCACGTGCGCACGTGCAGCAGCACCCCAACTCTGGCACATGGATATGCAGTGCCTAGTGGGTGCCTACCTACATGCCAACTTTCAGCGCAATCAGCCAAGTAGTTACCGAGATATTGCAACAATTACAAAACTGACATCTCTTCGTTTTGCACGTGGCAACATAAGGGGTCACCCACATGCATCGGGAATAGTCCAATACTTGGTAGAAGGAATGAAGCTACCCTACAAAAATTACCGCGTGTAAATCGGTCAAGTGGTTGCTGAGATATAAGCCTCGCAAAAGCGTCCGCACGGCCGGCCGGCCGGCCGCTCATACTCCTACGCTCGCTTCGCCTGCTCCGTAATAAGCTGGAAGCGCAAGCAACTACTTATACACTGAAAAGGCATCAATGTCACTTGGGACTCTTACACGCGCATTCTTCTCACCAGACGCTCACATTCTCACCGGAGACCCACCATCACGCCCTATTCTCACCTGAGACCAGTCACTGAGATACGGCAGGTACACCTTGCCGTTGTAGTCGACGTGTTTGGAGACCTTGATCTGCATGTCGGCGGTGGGCTTGACGAACACGAGCGGAGCGACGAGCGGGTGCTGCTGCATCAGCCAGATGCACAGCGGGATGTTGTAGGTGCTGCCTGAGGTTGTGGGAGCCGGGGGAGGGGGCGGCATGTCAGACGCTGCGCGAGCAGGGCCGCAGGGGACGAGGGACACGGACGGAGGGAGCAGCGTGGTCGTAAAATGCACCGTAGGAGGTATAATAGGTAAACAGTTCAAGGTGCTTAAAAGCAATTGTAATTGCCACTCATCGGATTATGTGATAGAGAACAGAAAAAAAAACATGTGAAAAGCATGTGAGAAATAAGCATTACAAATCAGTAAACTAGTTAATCGTAAATCCGGAATGTGTCAATATGATCAATATCATTATATAAAAAGTACTACTTTCTAGCGGCAAAATACTCTTCAGACTTTCGACTGTTTGATGCAGGTGATCAGTGGTGTCTCTGTAGGTAGTAGGTACCTTTGTATTGGACTGGAATGGTGCCCTCCAGACAGCAGAGCTCTTGGCGAGTCCCATCATCAAATACTGGAAATACAAACAAAACACAACATATTGAAGTCAGAACGTGACTAAAAACTACACTTCTATGATGTGGCTTTATATATTGTCAGCAGAATGTAACGTTTTGCAAATACCAGTGGCTGATGGACAGCTCTCGATGCAGATGTCCACGGCTAAGGTCAAGCTACGTAAAGCGGAAACATTTCGGTGACGCCACGGATCCACCACGTGACGATACCTTGGCCGCTTTCGTTTCACCGGTAAAATTTAAAACAAATTTAACCCTGCATAATCACAAGCTGGCACTGTCCTCCTGGATTCAACCGTTACCAGATGGCTAGATAGCAACAATGGGCCAAACGATGTGCTGCACTATACGATCTCACACTCACTACGTCCAAGTGGTAGGCCAAGTGAGGAGCAAGAGACGACCGTGCCATTTCAATACTAAAACAATGCCTCATTCTGACAATTAAAAAAGAGCAATAGATTAGCCCGCACCTCAGCCAACTTCGACATAACTAGGTGGGGGTGGCGGTGGGGTATTACGCTAATGCCAAGTAATTTAAAAGCTAAGAAAGCCAGAAAGATGTGAAAAAGCAATTGGCAGCTCTCAAAACGTTCAGAAGATAAAGATACTTTTCGGCATTGGATCGAGCCAATGCCGAGGTCACTGGAGATGAAGAACTGAAATAAAAATCAAGTACAATTTTCTCGATTTTAGCATTATGTTCTAAACCCGCGAGTTGCTGGGGGGGGGGGGGGCGTTAAACGCCCCCACTTTTTTCGCCGGGCCATAGCATAAAAATGGCGCGCCGTAGGCGCGCCAAATTTTGGGTACCTGTAGGGACTTGATTGAAGTTTATTGTGACAAAATTTCAAAAAAATCGGTCAGAAAATTTTTGAGATATCGAGGTTTTAGTGACGTCATGATTTCTGAGTTTTCGACCAAAAACGGCATATGTTCAAAAAATCATATAAAATCACAGAATAGACATACAGACGTAAACGCCATTAGAATGCCAATACATTGAACAATCAAATGGCTATCTTCGATTATTGATTATCGTTCCGCATTTTCCAAAATCTTGAACTGAATCTTGACAATTTCTCGTGACTACTTCACGACCATGATACATGAATTTCTTAAATTGAGCTTTTTGAGCCAAACCCGTACACATATGATAAAATGAATGTCACCATCGTGTTCTACGGCCCAAATTACCCATAAAACATGTGTCATAGGCTGCAAATAACAGTTTTAATTTTCGGGGATATGTGCCTACCCGGTTGACCTGACCTTGACCCTGACCTATGCTTGACTGACCCCTACATGAAACTGACACTCTTGTAGGCCTTATATGATGGATTGTGCACCGTTTTGACAGAGTTTCTGACGAGAGGCGCCCATTGCGAAGTCCTGAAGTCCATGCTACTGAAAGCCCGATTTCAGGTGTTTGACCTGACCTTGACCCGACCTGTGACCTCAAAATTCAACTTTAAAGTACTCATCTGAAGCGTCTCGTCGCGTTCTTTCGTTTGCCGCCTCGTGCGTTTCGCTGCGCCTATTGGTTCTCGAGTTATCGGCTGGGGGCGTTTAACGCCCCCCCCCCCCCCCCAGCAAACGGTGGGTGGCGAAATCAGGGCGAAATACCCCAGCAACTGCCGGGTTAAATCAGCGTGCTTCATTGTAAACCAAAATATCAATCGCCGCAAAAAGACGCTTTGAAGCTCTTTGGCTTCAATGTTTTTGATCACTGTACCAGGCATCCATAAATAAATATTGTTGAAAAACTGCTAGTGACCATTCATGACCTAACACGACTTAAAAGTGACCAATGACCATCAGCTGCACTCTGCCCAATGCATATGGGTAGAAAACATGTTTTGATTCTGAAAAGATATTGCAGCTTTGATGTGTTTGTACTTTGTTTAAAGCAGAGAATTTGTACTTTTCCACCATTGCATTATAATGGTGAAGTAACAAAGATGACCTGATCCCAGGTCACAGACGAAAAATCTGAGATAGACGAATTCTTGGCACTGATATTCTCATACCTCATGCGACCCAGTTTCTAGCTTATAACAGATAAGCTGTAGAAATGACTGAATCACTAAGTTTTTTAGAGGCATGGTTACTTAGCTTGACCTGGTGAGCTGACCTTAGGTGGCCTGGGGCCAATATTTTTACAAATGGTGCGAAATTGATGCATGATAAGCTATGCGAAGCTCAGCAGCACTGAGAGGGGCATTATCTCCACACACAAATAAAACTAGTGTGGCTCAATAAGCCCTCTCCCCATCCCCTGCCAAGGCAGAGGCTAAGCACTGCAAATACATAGCATGCATGAATGTGATAAAAAAACATCAAACCAAAGACATCACTTACCAACAAATATGACAAAATACCTACACTAAAAAAATCAACATCTAATGAATCAACTACAGTATAGAAGCAGGTGTCTGGATTGGCTCAGATCAGTTATCGCACAATAAAGGTCAATGGGTTGAGCTCACCGAATGGACTCAGCTTTGCTTGTAGACCACGATAGTGGCGCAATGCATTCATAACATCACCATTCGTTGTAACCGGATTCTTGTACTGAAAAAAAAACAATAAGCTTCATATAAGCAGATTTTACAAGCAATCAGTAATCAGTATTGCATATCAATGGCAAGGTTCCACTTTGCCATATGATTAAGTTCCTTCACTTTGTAAAATAATGTCAGAGAGCCAATTAAATGCTTTTACATGACTGAATATGAAGAAACTAACTTAGTTGCATTAATACATGAAGTCAGGTTTTCATTTGATTCAATAAATTGAGACCAGCCAATCTTTTTAACAATCAGCAATGATAATTTATATGATAATGAAAGGCATTGTAAAGAGCTGCTTTCAATATTCTTCAGACAAGAAAGAACACACTATTTACTGAAAATACACAGATCAAGCACTGCAGGTACATACCTTTGTTAGATATTGTTTTATCTGTGATTCTCTTGGTTGAGGCATGGTTGGTCTTCTTTAGTTTAACACAGCATCTAAAACTGTTGGTATATATGTTTTATGTACAGATATCACCCACTAGCCAGTGTCTGATCCTAGAAGTGGCAGTGCTAATGTGCTAGGCCTGTGTAAATTTGGAGAGCTAAGTAAGCTTGGAAACCAGGGCTTTAGCAATATTTGCCAGATTCCTGAGGGTAAAAAAGGCATATACAAAACAGGAAGTGAGTGAATACACTGTATGCATGCACACATGGCACAAGGGACTGACACAGCAACAAACACAAGCAGTCAAGCAAGTCCAAAAAAGAACTTGCAAAATCGAGCAGCTGGCAAATGTGACTGTGAGGACTGAGGCGGGAGGCCCCCTTGTGGCGGCAGCGAAAGTTTGTTGTACCACGAGCCAAACCCGAGCGGTATAAAAGTCCAATTCGCCTGTACTCATCTCATAGGTCTAATGAACAGGATGTGATCCCCAGGTAGGTGTCTGGATTACTTTTGAAATGCACTGTTCTTAATCCTTTAATTTTTGTGATGCTTTTTACTTCTACAATCTACATCAACCTGTGGTGCCACCATAGTACAGGAGCCCATGTATGGCCTTTTTACCAGTCGATGACTGTCGCATCGTCTAATGAACCTTTATGTATGTATGTATGGCACTGGCAACAAATTTATCAAATATGTCTTTAAAATTGCTCTACATACTAAGAACTGAGATAGGTGGGTATGGTACTTCCCTACGTGATTCCAGTTTATGAAAGAACAAAAAATGTCCAGAAATGTATTGGTAATTGGTACCGTAGCAATCGGGAACCAGCCCTTAATCAGCTATCAGTTTCTGAAGATAGAAGGGTATTAGTATATAATAGGTCCGAGTGGACAATTGTGACGCTGTTGATACAAATATGTAACAGCAAAAAATTTAGGTTTTAGGTTAGGTTAGGTTGTAGGTTTGTAGGTTTGTAGGTTGTAGGTTTTAGGTTTTAGGTTTGTAGGTTAGGTTAGGTTAGGTTGTAGGTTTGTCGGTAGTAGGTTGGTAGGTTGTAGGTAATTAGGTAAGGTTAGGTCAGGTTTGATTGTTTTTTCTTTTATTTCCAAGACATATAAGTATCATTTTTGGATTCAGGATGTCAAATAATGTAAGAATATGAAAACTTTGTCTTTTAAAGGGACACTCCCACCTTAACATTAGTTTTGAGTTGAGATAGCCAAATTGGTGGCCATGGCCTGCAAATACCGGTTTGGGCACTCACAACATCGAAAAATGCTTTAATTCGAAGATATAGAATTTCAAACTTGCAGTTTTCGGATTCTAAGGGGCTAATGCATTGGAATGCCCCCTTAGAATTTGTGACGTCAGCGGAGATCTAACAATTTTTAAATCTTAGACTAAAACCATCGTTAACACGTGGTGGTATACGCTGCTTTGCGTGCAACGTCTGCCGCACTTTAAGGCTGCCAAATTATTGCTTCCAAATAAAGTCGCTAGTAACAGGGAGATCCCAAAAAGTAAACAAAAGTAAAAGCCTAATATCTTGAAAACCAGTGAATATTTTTCGGTGAAATTTGGTAGATATTCGTTTTCGCTCTTTCTGAACCAAGGGACATCACTTTCATGCCAATTCATTAACTTTTTTGAAGGTGGGAGGGTCCCTTAACAGTCACTCGGACTTAATGTATACTTTTACCAATAATCCTTAAAGAATCATTCCACTATGCAGTTGATTGGTTGACAAGAGTCAAGAGTCATGACAAGTAATGCGACAAACAGACAAACTACAATAGACGCGTTTTGGTTTACATCATAGGGTTTGTCGCAAGCTTATATCTCCGTCCGTGATGTTGCAAAAGATGCCAATACTGCTTAAAAATTACAAAATGATCCCCTCGAAATATTTGAAGACCACTGCATCGAAAATATCGCCAAATAAACTACCTAGAGCCTCGTCAAAAATGCCAAAATGCTATGCGACTTGTAAGCTGTAACAAAAAGCAAAGAAGCAAAGCTGTTCAAGGTTACGCTTAGACTATTTGCCAAAGGCAACGCTATTCGGCTGCCACCATTAAAGTTATTCTTTAAATCAGTAACTACATTGCCGATCGAAATATCATACCACCTATCGCAATTGCAATTTGCAATTGTGCCGGGTTTTTTTAAGTTTGGTGACCTTAGGTGACTTTGGTGACCCTGAGAGGTCACATGAGTATTTTTGCCTAGTGCAGTCATCCTGTAATTCGGGAACCACTCTGCCGATCGCAGTGACGTACCCAAGGGGGGGGGGGGGGCACGGGGGCCAAGGCCCCCCCCTTAGCGCCGAAGGCGCTCAGGGGGCCCCTCAGGCCCCAGGATATTTTTTTAAACACTGGATAAAACGTCTTATTCTCGGAAGAAAAATTGATATTAAAGTTTCATTTATGTGCCCTGGGTACCCGAGGGGCCCCTTCAGTCATCCAAGGGCCCCCAGTTTCCTGGGCCCCTGGTCGCCTAGGGGGCCTCTGGTAGCCGGGGGCCTGGTCTCATGGGGGCCCCTGATAGCCTGTGGCCCCTAGTCGCCTAGGGGGCCCTGGTCGCATGAGGCCCCTGATCGACTGGGGGCCCCTAGTTGCCTAGGGGGCCCTGATAGCCCGGGGCCTGGTCGTATGGGCCCCTGATAGTCTGTGGCCCCTAGTCGCCTAGGGGGCCCTAGTCGCATGGGGGGCCTCTGGTTGCATGATATTGAGGCCCCTGATCGCCTGGGGGTACCTAGTCGCCCAGGGGGCCCCTGGTAGCCGGGGGGCCTGGTCGCATGGGGCCCCTGGTTGCCTGGGGCCCCCGGTCGCCCCTAGTCGCCTGGGGGACCCTGGTCGCCTTGGGCCCCTGGTAGCCTGGGATCCCCTGGTCGCCTGGGGGCCCCTGATCGCCTGAGGGCCGCTGGTCACCTAGAGGGCCCCTGGTCGCCTGGGGGCCCCTGGTAGCCGGGGGCCTGGTCGCATGGGGCCCCCTGGTCGCCTGGGGGCCCCCTGGTCGCCTGGGGGCCCCTGATCGCTTTGGGGACCTGATCGCATTGGCCCTTGGTCGCCTGGAGGGCCCTGGTCACCTGGGGCAGTGGGGCCCCTAGTCATCTGGAGGACCTGGTCGCCTGGGAACCCCTGGTCGACTGGGGGCCCCTGGTCGTCTGAAAGTACGCTTATCACCTGATTGATCCCAAATCATCTGAGTGGCTACTGGCTACTGGATATAAGTAGTGACTGGAGTAGGCTAGGCACTCATCTGAAGGAGCCAATATCTTTCATGGTGCCGGAGATATTGTTGTGCGTGGATCGGTAAAGGTTTAACACAATTTAGGTTATATTTACTTTACACACACATCACATAAAAACGAGCGAAACGAATAAAATAGCCGAACGCTGACACCGCGCCGCGAGCCAGTGCCGAGAGAATATCGAGGCGGCGCGACCTTCAGAAACGTAAACATTCAGCTGTCGTAGGGAAAGCGCAACCAAATTACAGGCACTACAATATCTCAGAAAAACAAAAAGGCTAAACTGAATACCCCCCAACCTTGGCCCCAAAGGCGTCATTGGCTAACACAGGGATGTGGGTCGAATTGCAATCGCATTTCCTCCTAAGTCCTATTCCTCCAATTAATACAGAGTGTCCCAGAATTACCCAAACATTTATTTTCTGGCTAAAAGTACAATTGCGCTCGATTCCTAGTGAAACATATAATAGCCGCGTTTACATAGGGCTAGTTGCCAGATAGTGGAATTCCGATAGCGAGACATTTATTCCCCACTATTATATTATATACCTACATATCCGGAATTGGAGGATGTTCAGTAATTGAGGCGCTCGCTCATAAAATGCCGTGCGTTTCATGCACACTCCTCAAGCAAAAATATTTTTACTTTCCAATTTTCCACATTTTCTCAAGGCTTAGACCGTTACAGAGACCGTTTTAACCCTCGCCCTGGCAGGGGGGGGGGTCGATGCGACCCCCCCCCCCTAAGGCTTTTCGAAGATAGCGTAAAAACGGCGCTGCGCGCCGCCAAATTTGGCACAGCCTATGGGGCAACCTTTTTGCATATGACCTGAAAATTTCAGGTCCGGGTGACCTTGGGTCAGGTCACCAGGTCAGAAAAACCGGTACAAGGTCATGGTCAAATTTCAATTTTCTTTTTGCACCTGTCCAACTCACAGTTTTGGACTGATTTCCTTCAAACTTTCAGGATGTGCTAAGTTCACCGAGTTGTATAACATATAGTTCGGTTTTTTGAGGTCACTGACCTGAGGTCAGTTAGAGGTCATTACGTCGTAATGTTAAAGGGACCCTCCCACCTTAACATTAGTTTTGAGTTGAGATAGCCAAGTTTGCGGCCAGGCTCAGAAACCACCATTTATCCTGGTCGCAACCCCCGCAGCTTTATGGTGTTCAAGAAATTTCTTCCCTTTACTTGCAGGGTGGGACCAGCGTGGTCCCTATCTCTTAACCATTACGGGAATCTGATGACGTCATCAGGCTTTCGAACGTCCGTTAAATGTTTGACTAAAACGTTTTGTAGCACGCGGTGGTATATGCTGCTTTGCGCGCAACAAATGCCGCACTTTCAAATAAAGTCGCTAGGAACAGCGGAGATCCCAAAAAATAAACAAAAGTAAAAGTCTAATATCTTGAAAACCGGTTAATATTTTTCGATGAAATTTGGTAGATATTCGTTTTTGCTCTTTCTGAACCGAGCGACATCACTTTCATGCCAATTCATTAACTTTTTTGAAGGTGGGAAGGTCCCTGCCTATGGGAAAATGCTAACTTCGGAGAATACTGGAGATATCCGCTTCGTTCTATCACTTTTGTGCTTTGAAACCACAGTACTTAACAGCAGGTCACTTGGTGCTTCTTTGTTTGGTGTACTCATCCATGGGTCAGGTCAAATGAGGTCAACTGAGGTCAAATGACGTTTTTGCCAATAACTTGACACATAATGACGCTAGAGCTTAAAAAATGGTATCATTGTGTTCCTGGTGATCAGCCGAATCGAATGATATGCGATATGATGCAATGTGGTTAACTTGAACTTAATTTATTAATTTAAGTTTACTTAAAATTTAAGAAAAACTTTAAGTACACTTAAGCATGGTACAAAGTATACCATTCGACGCGCCTGGACGTGCTGAGTTCACCGGTGCTTTTCTTTTTGCTCTATCTTAATTAGATCAAAAGTTATAAGCGAAAAACTTTTGACCTGTTTTTAGCGAAATTTTTACATTTATACCCCCCAAAACCCCCCTAAATATTGACCTAGAGCAACCAAATTTGCACAGGGGCGAGAACTCCAGGGGGCCCACCTACCTACCAAATTTGGTGTTTCTAGGTGCCATAGGAGCCAATCGCGAGGGGGGGGTCGCATCGACCCCCCCCCCCCTGTCAGGCCGTGTTATGAAAAATGCCCTGCCAGGGCGAGGGTTAATTGACTTTGATGAAGTTGAACGCGAGAAATCACAACCAAATGCTACATTAGGTTGTAAAGAACTGAATTGCGTTTTCCCACACACGTGGCGTTTTCTCACCTACGTCTGCAGGAGAGACCGGACCCACTATGCCCCCCCCCCCCACCCCCACCATCGAAAGGTTCTTCATGACTCCCGGGGGCCCCCGGGGAACCTGGGGGGCCCTATACACTGTGGGGGGCCCCTTCGAAAGCAGGTGGCCCCCTCCTGGGCGAAATCCTGGGTACGTGCCTGGCCGATCGAGACAAAACCGGCAACCGCCACCAGTTGGACGGTTTGCCATATAATTTCATGAGTCGTTTTGAATATGTTGGCCTCAGGTGAGCTCGGTGACCTCAGGAGGTCTTATGCGCGTTTCCGCCTACTCTAAAACTTAGAAACTACTGGAACGATCGAGACTGATCACTGAAACCAAGACTGAAACGCTACCGGTCGAGTCGTCATATGAGATTTCACCGGACGTTTTGAGCATGGTGACCTCAGGTGACCTAAGTGACTTGGCAGGCCACCTGAGCGTTTTCGTCTATTATTGCAGCCACCCTAGCTCAAAAAACTATGAAACCAATCGAGACGAAAAATGAAAATACCACTATAGTCGATTCGCCGTATGCAATTTATTTATATTTTCAATGTGGTGACCTCAGATGACCTTGGTGACCTTTAGAGTTTAGCTTGATGATTTCGCATAAGGCAATCAGGTGACCTCCCAAAGTTCGCTGAGGTCACCTGAGGTCAACATATTCGAAATGCTTGATGAAATCGCCTATCTCAATTCGATAAGGTGCTATAGGTATATATATACTTTCGTAATTCGTCCCGATCGGTCCGGTGGTTTCTTAATTGTTATAACTGGAGTGCGGCATGGCTGTAAGGGCGGTGGTCGAGAAGGTAGTGTTATCCGTTGCTGAGTTACCTACAGGATTGCTGCAATTGATATAGTACCTATACGCAAAAAGTTAACCTCACAGGGTCATCCGAGTACACCTGAGGTCATCATATTCGGAGCGGCTGACAAAAGCATCAGCAGAACTTTGGTTCGAAAGGCACCGTTTTCGCTTCGATCGGTACGGCGGTTCCAACTTCCAGGTTCCTAATTTGAGGGATGACTGTGGATCGAATAGGTACCTCATGTTCCATCAATTCTATAATTCCATCAAAAAATGACGAAAACGATGAGATAAAAGAAAAATAAATAAAAACAACAAGACGGATGGAGAGGCCTGCATGCACCCGAGCTAGCTGCTCTTTTTGGAAGAGCGGAAAAGGAGCCGAACGGTAGGTAAGATGATCCGGATAATTCGCACGTGCGATTGGAGCTGACCCACATACGGCGGCTGATCAGTCACTGCACACGGTTCTTGACGTGCCGACAGATTATCCTGCTGAGAGACCAAAGCTGTTACGTCGGAGAGACGGCCCACGCGGTGACCTCAACCGCAGGCGACTGCACGGCCGGCGGCGTGTGCGGTCGCGTGGTATACTACACATGCATGAGAGAGCCCCGGCCAGCGATTCATCGCTGTCATTTGATCGGCCCGCTGTAGTCTGGGAGCCGCCCGACACCTGTCATCGGAAGTTGAACGGTGAACCCAGTTGTCACGTGTGACAATTACAAATACGTTCAGTTGTGTGATAATTCTCGGTAGACGGAATAGCATGAAGATCGAGGTTTTGCGTGTAGGTATTAATTCTTAGACTTCTAACGCATTCGTCTAACGTAAGTATAAGTTTATTGCCATTTGCCATTCATAACAAGACTTTTATGCAACATTTAAACCTCACCCATATTGGTGTTTTGCCAGCCGCGAACGTATACCTAAGGGGGAGGGGGTCCGTTGGAACCCCTCCGCATTGCCGTTTCGCCCCTGATTGAGCTAGAGCTTCGCGGAAAAAACGAGCGTGTTGCCCCTGACGAGAGAAAACCGATGATACCCAATTTTAACCCGCGCCCCGTAGGGGGGGGCCGAAACGGCCTCCCCCTGTCCTTTTCGGTCGATATCTCCTAAACGGCTGGAGATATCGCCACCAAACTTTCAGGACCCCTCCGGGCATCAATTTTACACATTGTGACCAATAATTTTTCCAGAGGCTGTGATAGGTTGGCCACAAATGACGTCAGAGTGACGTCATGTTCTGTCATTTTCGACCGAAAAAAGACCTTCGCGAGAAGACCTGTCAGGCCTACAGCTTTGAAGATACAGAAAAATGATCAAAACATAAAAGGTGTAGAATTGACAGGGCTACAAAACTGCTATCTCGGATTTTTGAAATTTTTGAGTTTTAATCCCCAAAAATCAAAAAAGCATTTTTTTGGATATATTAGCCAAAAAATCCAAAAAGTTTTTTGAGTTTCGGAAAAACCGCAATATATGTGATAATACCTACCGTCTTCTATCTACATACCAAATTTCAGATCGATACCTCGTTTTTTGGCCAAGTTATAGCGAAAAAACTGTTCAAAAATGATGACGTCAAATTTTCAAACTCAATTTTTGGCGATTCTAGAACTCGTAGAGCAAAACAAAGACCACCATTAGACTCCCCGTGACGAGCTGCATCGAATGGATACCCATTTTATGCAAAAATATCAACTTTGAAATTTGACCTAATTTGACCTGACCTTGACCTGAACTTCACCAAAACGTGACCTAGGCTGGCCCCAAAGGCTGCCTAACCCACATAATCGCATTTGTCATGTAAAATGGACCATGAAACATGTATCACACGACACATTCATATTGTGACCCCCGGTGACCTGACCTCGCTGTGACCTGACCTGGTATCAGTGACCTCAGATAGCAAAGTATGTGTTTGACGAACAATATACCATCGATGGTTTTCAATAAATTACCAATTTACTCGATTTCACAGCACATTTCTTGAATTGCCTGTGAACGGTGAAAACCTGACCTTTGACCTGACCTGTGACGTCATCGGTTTGACCTAGGTCAATGAAATTTGGTCACAAGGTAGTTTCCGGGTAGGGCTATCAAACGCCGTTTGAATTTTGAAAATCGGCCGGTAACTTTCCGAGATCTTAGGGGGGGGCCGAAACGGCCCCCCCTACGGGTGGTAGGGTCCGCCGGTAGCCCTACGGGGCGCGGGTTAAGGTCCTAGATCATCAGTTGACCTTCCAGGTCAGATCAATGACCCAAAAGTCGGGAAAATCGGGACCTGTTAAAACGTTGTAAAGTGTGGCTGCTATAATATATTTTCGGGGTGCTGATCACGAATATCATGTTAGTTTTGATCACAGATGTTTCCATGCATTTAGGCCAGGTCGGGTCAGGTCAGGTCAGGTAAGGTAAACCAGTAGGGGTCCTGCCGGGTATTCGTAGTAAGTGTCAACCGCCTCTGACAGCTTCGTAACATGTTACGAATGCACCACAACCACTTCTTAATTCAGCTGGATGCTAAATTCGATTTCAGCTCCAAAAACTAGCTTAAAAACATGTGGGTCATTCCACGTCAAATCGATCACGAATGTACCCGACCCCTTTCGATTTGGATGAAATTTGGTAGGCTCTTAGCACCTGTGAAAAACAATACATCCTACAAGTTTTAGTCCTTGATGACCTCTGAGGTCAGAGTTATGGGTCATGAAAGGTCAACGATTTTTGCCGACATTGCGGGATTTAAATGCCCATTGCTCTGTAAGTAAGAGTGCGGGGAAGCTGCGGCAAGCGCCATTAGAGAGGCAATGAATGTAGGTTTTATAGAAAACTGTATATATGTCGGTGACCTTTCAATGACCTTCGACCTGACTAGGTCAAACTGGGTATTTTCAAATTTGACCGTGTTCTGTACCTCAGATGTTTACGAATAATTAGCAGAAGATGTATCATACCCCGCGTTCGATGTCTCTCGGACGACAAAGATTCTACGCCGTCCGTCCAATCTCGTTCAAGGTCAGTGGGGGCTCGGCTGCGGCTATGGAACGTGATTGGCCGGACGACATAGAATCTTCGCCGTCCGAGAGACATCGAACGCAGGGATAGTATTGACAGTAAGTAAGGCAAAAAATATTTCTGGGGAAATTCTAACTTGTAAAGAAATAAATCATCATATCAAGCCAAACGCGATATACGAAATATGCCCTGAGGCTAGTTGACGAATCCCGGCTAATTTCCCGCCTCTCGTTGGCCCGATTGGGCTACAATTTGGTATGCACAATACACTGATACCCGACCCGAGGTTGATACTCGATTTTAAGGTCCTAGGTCAACCGGTGACCTCTGAGGTCAGGTCAAGTGTCCCAAGGCACGGTTCGGTTTTTGGCGAATAACTTCGCAAAAAACGGCCGCAGAGCCGCGATTTTGGCAGCATCGTGTTTGCCTTGCTCAGGCGCGTCGAATGATATACTTTTTGTTTGGGTGAGGTCAACAGCTTTGGGTGAGTGACCTGGGGACGCTGACCTGACCGTGAACACGATGCTGCCAATTGCCAAAATCGCGGCTCTGCGGCCGTTTTTTTTTGCGAAGCTATTCACCAAAAACCGAACCGTGCCTTGGGACACTTGACCTGACCTCAGAGGTCACCGGTTGACCTAGGACCTTAAAATCGGGTATCAACCTCGGGTCGGGTATCAGTGTATTGTGCATACCAAATTGTAACCCAATCGGGCCGACGAGAGGCGGAAAATTAGCCGGGATTCGTCAAATAGCCTCAGGGCATATTTCGTATATCGCGTTTGGCTTGATATGTATGATGATTTATTTCTTTACAAGTTAGAATTTCCCCAGAAATATTTTTTACCTTACTTACTGTCAATACTATGATACATCTTCTGCTAATTTTTCGTAAACATCTGAGGTACAGAACACGGTCAAATTTGAAAATACCCGGTTTGACCTAGTCAGGTCAAAGGTCATTGAAAGGTCACCGACATATATAAAATTTTCTATAAAACCTACATTCATTGCCTCTCTAATGGCGCTTGCCGCAGCTTCCCTGCACTCTTACTTACAGAGCAATGGGCATTTAAATCCCGCAATGTCGGCAAACATCGTTGACCTTTCATGACCCATAACTCTGACCTCAGAGGTCACCCAGGACTAAAACTTGCTGAATAGATTTCCTTCCATGGGCACCCCAAGCATACCAAATTTCATCGAAATCGAAAGGGGTAGGGGTCGAAAGTACCAAATCTGATCGATTTGACGTGGAATGACCCATGTATAACTCGAAAAAGTGAACAGAGGTCATCAAAGCTTTTACTCCCGTCTCGCGCTCTCAAATTGGCACTAAATTTCTCTGCGCTGGTCGTTTGAGAATCGTTGGCGATCTCCACCCCTTGTTCGCCTGTCGGCCCTCCTGCCGATATTTTACCGCCGCGCCCGCACGTATATCGGCCGTTTTCTGGGCATTCTGTTTGTCTGTGTGTCGGTCGTCGGTGCGTGAGTCTGTGTCGGGGTGAGTCAGCCGCCACGGTCGGCCGCCCTTTCCAGGTACCCGCCCCACCCCGCCCCGCCCCGGCCGGCCCGCTGCGGCAGCTCGGTGTGTGCGACATGCAGTTCGGCTCGGGCGACGCGCTGCCGACGCTCAGTCGTGCTCCGAACCCCGTCGCCGCCGGTCGTCGCACTGCCGGGCTGCTGCTGGGGCCCTCCTGCTGGTACAGAGACCGGACAGCGGCGGCGGCGGGTCGACTGGCCAACCGAGACATCGCATTTTAACTGCAACTACAAGGTGAGCGAGGTCTTGTGAATGTGCACCCTTTCCTTTGTGCACAGTTCACAAGGTTTGACGTAGCTACTAGCTATGGCAACACAATGCAGTACACCGTCACGCATATTTAATTGCGTGTTTATGGTCCGTTAAACGGCTCGATCAATAAGTGCGAGGCAATGCACCGTTTCTTTCCCGGACAGGCCTGGTAACTTTAATTCGGCGCTATTCGGCTGCATACGTAACACGGAATAGACGGTGTAGCCTTTTATCCCAAGGTATCATTAGACGCGTTTACATGGGGTTTGTTGCAAGCTTATATCTCCGTCCGTGATGTTGCAAAAGATGCCAATGATGCTGAACAATTTACAAAATGATCCCCTCTAAATATTTGAAGACCACTGCATCGAAATTATCGCCAAATTAACGAGCTAGAGCCTCGTCAAATATGCTATGTAAACCGGGTTAATGTCACCCCGGTCACCCCAATGTGTCAAAATTATATAACATTTTTTTCGGTTCATAACATTTTCAAGTATCATTTTACGCGTTTTATGTAATGCAGGACGGCATACTTTTGCAGCGAACGAAAGTCATTGGAATGCCGTTTAATTGTCCTGGGACACTAAAACACCGGCGCTACGATAGAGGTCACCGTGATGTCCACCGTATCACTGAGACCGTATCAGCGTGCCGCTATCCGTTCACAGCCCTATTTATCGGCCTCTGTGGGCTGTGGCGTCATTTCGACACGCTATACCGCGGGCTGCCAGCCGGAAATCAATCACACGGGCCAGTTTTTTACAGCGCAACATGGCTGACGTGGCGGGCAGGAACGACTTTTCCAGGAAAATAACCCAACTAACTAGACGTTGGCATAAACTCCACGAAGGTTTTCGAATGCTTGTTTCATTGTTAGCCGCGGGAATGTTGAAAACACAGAGAGTTGTTGCGAAAAGCGACCTCGCATACCGTTTCATTAGCTGTATCTAACAGTACGAACGCATTCCTATCATCAGTCCCCTGACTTTTCAGATGCTGCTGCCAACCCTCCTCCTCGGGTGTTTCCTGTTGGTGGCGGATGTAACCGGTCACAAATATTCGACCAGCAAATGTCCGAATCCCAATCCCGTGAAGGACTTCGACGAGTCTCAGGTAAGCGTGATCTAGGCAAAAAAGGAAATACTGTCAGAATACTTTAGTGGAAATGGAACAGAGACGGAATGCAATTTTATGTAAAAAGCATTCATATGAAAACGGTTTCTGCGGTCTTGTCAGTCTCGGGGACAGGACAGACCAGCAGCGATCACCAATTGTTCAACTTTTGACCGCGTGCGACCTGTCCGCCTCTCCTCTCTCAGATCCTGGGAAAGTGGCGCGTCGAGTACGCCGTGAAGACGACCAGCACGTGCTTCGACATGGACTTCCGCAAGGAGGGCAGCCAGCTCATGGTGTACGAGACCAAGGAGCCGGCGGCGCCCGAGAAGCTCAGCCTGGATGTCAAGTACGGCTCGGTGGGCACCCTGGCCTCCACGGCCCAGGCCGGCTACTACCAGGCCTCCTTCTCCACCAGTGAGTTCCGTACACAGACAGTTCTGAGCCCGGCAATTGTTTGTAGCTTCTCATGATCCTAAGCATTAATTTCTAAGAATTTCCAGCCTGAGTCAATAATAGTCGCTCGCTAGTTTACAAAATACTTGTAAGCTGTACATAAATGACTTTGCTTCCTTACCAAGACATATGTTTGCTAAAAATATTTTTATCGCCGTTTAAATTTGATGGATCCGTCCTTACGCTGACTGCGAGTGATATTCATTTCGCGGGCGTTCACTGGATGTTACGATTCTAACAAAATCACATCATAAATGAGGTGATTTTATGGTATATATGCGATTTACGACATCACCGACCACCTGCACTACCCGGCACCAGCTGCCTCAAACTGGGCTCACGCATCACGGTCGTCATCAGAGTCATGTCACGTCCTGTCCCTGTCCCGGCCACCGGGTGCGAATAATGTCGGCAGCCGTGGTCAGCGTCGTGCTAGGGCTTGCGGCACGGAATGTGTAGCTATGTATAAGGACAGATATAGTTTGACGACAAATATATGTCGTTTGACTATATGTATGTCCCGTGCTGGTGGTGTGCTGATGCTGACGAATACCATGGCGGTGCGGTCAAATGGTGAATATTGAACCGAGCAAAAATCACACCTATCTTAGTTGAACCGAGCTATGTCTTCGAAAGCAACCCTTAGATATCTGTTGTAGGGCACACTCACCCATTCTCAAAGCATTCCCCAAAAGGGGAAATCGAATAACGCCTCCTCTCCATCAGTGCAACTCCAAAGCACCCCTTTATCGCCACCTTCCCTGCATCTTGCCTCGGTCACGGTGCCTCCCATGACAGCCTGTCTACGCTCTCCGCTCTCAGGCGTGATTTCCGGCCGGTTCGTGGTGCTGGACACCGACTACAAGACCTACATGGTGGTGTTCCACTGCATGCAGATGTCCATCCTCGGCAGCAGGAGGGCCGTCTACGTCCTCTCCAGAGACGGCGCCAAGATCACCGACGAACGGCTCAAGCAGGTGCGTACCAATGCTGTTTTATTACCTTATTTATGCAGATTATTTTACTAATAAAGAAAACACGGGATCGCATGACTCAGTACGGATAGATCGTAGACCGGCTATGTTTGCCGCGGAAAACGTTAGTCATACGATATGTACCCTAGTAACTATGTAAGTAATCATAGGCGGATGCAAGGCGGATGCATGACGCATGTTAGGATGTACATAGAAGGACGACAAATAATAAGCCAGGCGATGACTAGATTGATAGTCAGCCGGAACCAACCCGACTTTTTCCGTCCCAGGGAGCGGTCGTCCAAAAGTCAAGTGGTAGGTAGTCAACGTTCTACTTACTTGACTTGTCTGCATTTATAAGTGTCCGCATTTCGACAAGACAAGTCTGTTCCTAATCGTATACATAAAGATACAACTGATTACCAGTTTTCGTCACATTTCCAACCGAACCTACCCACATCCGGTTGCCCGAAAGCCGCCCCCATTCACCGCCTCGCCCTCAAACCATTGGCTCCGGCGGTCGCCTGTCCTTGTCGCTCCGTCAGCCACGCGCGTCCCGGGTCAGAAGCCGAGTCGCTGCGGCGCTGCCGCAGCTCTCCGTGACCGGTGACGCATACATACATTACACGGCCTTACACGTCATCGTCTGGCCAGCCGGGCTCAATTGTACCGAACGGCTTCCTTGGTCCGCGAGCGGTGTCTGAGAACGGCACCTAACGCACCGCGCTGACGAGAGAATGCAGCCATGTTCCGTGTAGTCCCGCTCATGAATGGTATGCGAGCTGCAACAGGTCATCATTCAAGTGTTTGGTAGGTGCCAAGATGGGATGAATGGGCGAGCCCATGCGCTTTATCATATGGAATGTCGGATGGGTTGTTATCAGTCGGCAGTCAAATGGAATTAATACGTTCCTCGAAGTCGAGCGGCCCCTTTTGCCGCGTTCGTATAGCACTCAAACCATTCCAGAATAAACGGTCGACAAACGGGAGCAAAGTTTCTGAATAGAAGAAGCAACAAATGTTTTATGCTTTATCCGAACTTTTCCGATGAAGATACTTTGCGAAGTTTTTGTTTCTCTGTTGCCGATTCCATAGACAAATCATCGAAATAATCACGAACCTACATAGATTAAGCGAGTGCTGATCTGTGATCTTTGACTGCTAACCTGTATGACCTCTGACGACCTGTGACCTCTGACAACCTGTGACCTCTGACCTCTTGACTGTGGCCCCTAACTGCCGACCTGTAGCCTCTCACTGCTGACCTGTACGCCCTCTGACCGTCCCCCCGCGACCCTCCGCCGTCAGGTGCGCGCCCGGCTGCCCGAGCTGGACGTGGAGGCCGGCCTGCTGGCCAAGGTGTCCCACGAGCAGTGCACCACCGCCGAGCAGGCCGACGTCGACCTCACCGGATCCGTCAACGTCAAGGACGTGCTGAAGGCCGCCAAGAAGGTCGTCACCGTCGGCGGCGGCATCCTGGAGCTGGTTCAGGTGTTCGGTGCCCTCGGCTGAGCTGAGCTGAGGGCGCTACAGCTGGGCTGAGGGCGTCCCAGCTGGGCTGAGCGCGTCAAACGCTGGGCTGAGAGCGTCCCAGCTGGGCTTGGGGCGATACACGCTGAGCCGAGTGCTTCAGTCAGACTCGGGGGTGAGTGCGCCTGACTGTCGAGCGACCAGTGGTTGGTGCTCTGTGTGTTGTCTCCTTGCGAAGAGGATGGTGAAGCACGGGTGTTTTTTATGCATAGGTATCTGTTAACTCAATGCGTTCCAGAAGCGAAATTGAACGGGGGTGTATTATCGTTTCAAAATTAAAACAGAGTGGAGAGCAATATGATCGACTTTCAACCTGATCACGTTATGATTTATCAGTCCCTACTTTGTAGAAAAAAATATCTGTGAACAAAATACAAATCCCATTCCACTTTATTGAAAGGTAACGCTCATCAATCGTGATGAATGCTCCATATTTATGTGAATCGTAGCTTTATTGGGTCAACCTCCCAAAAATTGTATGTGTTTTAACATTGCTTTAAGCCACCAGTCGCTGCTTTAAGAACAAGTACAGTCTGTCTTAAAGGTACCGCGCAAAGTAACGGTGGATCCATCAAGCCTGACCGAGGGCTTAATTTGAGTCAGGGTATATTGAGTGAAGGGTAGGACGAACATTGGTAGGAATTTCTAGTATAACTACTAGAAAACCTACTATATGTGGTCGGGACTAGCTGAAAGTTAGTTCAAACTAGAATATGGTAGCGCTTTTGGTTGGCAGTCGTGACGCGCACGTGACATTCATTTCTTAAATTTCTTAAATAGCAGGTTTTAGGGGCCGATTAGTGGGCAGAAACATTCAATTAGCTATTAATAATTGATTATGCAAACATTCAAGAATATAAATCATTCAATTCTAGCCAAAATCACGCGGCGCTCCCAGGATTCGAACTCACGACCCTCGGATCCGTAGCCCGATACGCTGCCGACTGCGCTACCGCGGACCGTGCGCCGACGATCGGAGAGGCGGATCGCGGGTGCTGGCGTGCAGAGAAATCTTTACCCTGTACGCCGTAGAAGATCGGCTGGGTTTCGTGAAAAATGGTAGAGGAATTGTCGAAAGAAAATTCATCGATCTATCATTTGAGACTAAGAACCATCGATTCCTTCAAAGGTTGACCGAGATATCGCTCACCGAAAACAGGCCATTTAACATGTACACCCTATGGGCTGGTAGGAAATGTACGCCGTGGAGCAGCAGTGCTACCAACTAACTTCGGCGGGGGCCGAATTTGAGTCACCGAAGCAATGGACATCCTCGTCCATTGCCCAGGTCAAATGGCTCGGTGACTTTTAAATTATAGCAGGCACTTCCTCGGTCAGGTTTGATGGATCCAACGTCACTTTGCGCGGTACTTTTAAGACAGACTGTGCATTATTTGTTGTGTAGGAACTAGGAACGAAGCGTTGGAACGAATGCTAAGTCGTCGTTGTTGAAACATGTTATTTTGTTTGTGATTGGGATTGCGTCGATTGCGTATTGTGTCTCATTACTAGTGACTGTCAGCAAGATATCGCACAAGAACGCGATCCAGCGCGATCTTTTCGCGTCGCGATCACTCAGTAATGTCCATCAAGTTAGCGTCGTATTCGTATTCGTTTTCAGCGTCGAGTTCAAAACATCGCCAAACTATGCCAAACGATAGATCTTGACACGCTGATTCCAAAAATATCACTCATTTTTTCCTAGGTCAAATATTTTGACCTCTAGGGGCAAAAAACCTCTCTGGCTATAAACAACAATAAGGTACTTCTTTATTTACCGTCCGATCGGGCTGAAACTTACACAAAACATGTGCCGCCACACAGGGATGCGTCACAATCAACAAAATCGCCGATCGAGGTCAAAGGTCAAGGTCATATTTGCGAAAAACCGTTATTTTTCGACGGGGTACCAAATAAAAACTTTATTTACCGTCCGATCGGGCTGAAACTTACACAAAACATGTGCCGCCACACAGGGATGCGTCACAATCAACAAAATCACCGATCGAGGTCAAAGGTCAAGGTCATATTTGCGAAAAACCGTTATTTTTCGACGGGGTACCAAATAAAAACTATATTTACCGTCCGATCGGGCTGAAACTTACACAAAACATGTGCCGCCACACAGGGATGCGTCACAATCAACAAAATCGCCGATCGAGGTCAAAGGTCAAGGTCATATTTGCGAAAAACCGTTATTTTTCGAAGGGGTACCAAATAAAAACTTTATTTACCGTCCGATCGGGCTGAAACTTACACAAAACATGTGCCGCCACACAGGGATGCGTCACAATCAACAAAATCGCCGATCGAGGTCAAAGGTCAAGGTCATATTTGCGAAAAACCGTTATTTTTCGACGGGGTACCAAATAAAAACTTTATTTACCGTCCGATCGGGCTGAAACTTACACAAAACATGTGCCGCCACACAAGGATGCGTCACAATCAACAAAATCGCCGATCGAGGTCAAAGGTCAACGTCATATTTGCGAAAAAACCGTTATTTTTCGACGGGGTACCAAATAAAAACTTTATTTACCGTCCGATCGGGCTGAAACTTACACAAAACATGTGCCGCCACACAAGGATGCGTCACAATCAACAAAATCGCCGATCGAGGTCAAAGGTCAAGGTCATATTTGCGAAAAACCGTTATTTTTCGACGGGGTACCAAATAAAAACTTTATTTACCGTCCGATCGGGCTGAAACTTACACAAAACATGTGCCGCCACACAGGGATGCGTCACAATTAACAAAATCGCCGATCGAGGTCAAAGGTCAAGGTCATATTTGCGAAAAACCGTTATTTTTCGACGGGGTACCAAATAAAAACTTTATTTACCGTCCGATCGGGCTGAAACTTGCACAAAACATGTGCCGCCACACAAGGATGCGTCACAATCAACAAAATCGCCGATCGAGGTCAAAGGTCAAGGTCATATTTGCGAAAAACCGGTATTTTTCGACGGGGTACCAAATAAAAACTTTATTTACCGTCCGATCGGGCTGAAACTTACACAAAACATGTGCCGCCACACAAGGATGCGTCACAATCAACAAAATCTCCGATCGAGGTCAAAGGTCAAGGTCATATTTGCGAAAAACCGTTATTTTTCGACGGGGTACCAAATAAAAACTTTATTTACCGTCCGATCGGGCTGAAACTTACACAAAACATGTGCCGCCACATCGGAGCCCGATCGGACGGTAAATAAAGTTTTTATTTGGTACCCCGTCGAAAAATAACGGTTTTTCGCAAATATGACCTTGACCTTTGACCTCGATCGGCGATTTTGTTGATTGTGACGCATCCCTGTGTGGCGGCACATGTTTTGTGTAAGTTTCAGCACGATCGGACGGTAAATAAAGTTTTTATTTGGTATCCCTTCGAAAAATAACGGTTTTTCGCAAATATGACCTTGACCTTTAACCTCGAACGGCGATTTTGTTGATTGCGACGAATTCCTGTGTGGCGGCACATGTTTTGTGTAAGTTTCAGCCCGATCGGACGGTAAATAAAGTTTTTATTTGGTACCCCGTCGAAAAATAACGGTTTTTTCGCAAATATGACCTTGACCTTTGACCTCGATCGGCGATTTTGTTGATTGTGACGCATCCCTGTGTGGCGGCACATGTTTTGTGTAAGTTTCAGCCCGATCGGACGGTAAATAAAGTTTTTATTTGGTACCCCGTCGAAAAATAACGGTTTTTTCGCAAATATAACCTTGACCTTTGACCTCGATCGGCGATTTTGTTGAGTGTGACGCATCCCTGTGTGGCGGCACATGTTTTGTGTAAGTTTCAGCCCGATCGGACGGTAAATAAAGTTTTTATTTGGTACCCCGTCGAAAAATAACGGTTTTTCGCAAATATGACCTTGACCTTTGACCTCGATCGGCGATTTTGTTGATTGTGACGCATCCCTGTGTGGCGGCACATGTTTTGTGTAAGTTTCAGCCCGATCGGACGGTAAATAAAGTTTTTATTTGGTACCCCGTCGAAAAATAACGGTTTTTTCGCAAATATGACCTTGACCTTTGACCTCGATCGGCGATTTTGTTGATTCTGACGCATCCTTGTGTGGCGGCACATGTTTTGTGTAAGTTTCAGCCCGATCGGACGGTAAATAAAGTTTTTATTTGGTACCCCGTCGAAAAATAACGGTTTTTCGCAAATATGACCTTGACCTTTGACCTCGATCGGCGATTTTGTTGATTGTGACGCATCCTTGTGTGGCGGCACATGTTTTGTGTAAGTTTCAGCCCGATCGGACGGTAAATAAAGTTTTTATTTGGTACCCCGTCGAAAAATAACGGTTTTTCGCAAATATGACCTTGACCTTTGACCTCGATCGGCGATTTTGTTGATTGTGACGCATCCCTGTGTGGCGGCACATGTTTTGTGTAAGTTTCAGCCCGATCGGACGGTAAATAAAGTTTTTATTTGGTACCCCGTCGAAAAATAACGGTTTTTCGCAAATATAACCTTGACCTTTGACCTCGATCGGCGATTTTGTTGATTGTGACGCATCCCTGTGTGGCGGCACATGTTTTGTGTAAGTTTCAGCCCGATCGGACGGTAAATAAAGTTTTTATTTGGTACCCCGTCGAAAAATAACGGTTTTTCGCAAATATGACCTTGACCTTTGACCTCGATCGGCGATTTTGTTGATTGTGACGCATCCCTGTGTGGCGGCACATGTTTTGTGTAAGTTTCAGCCCGATCGGACGGTAAATAAAGTTTTTATTTGGTACCCCGTCGAAAAATAACGGTTTTTCGCAAATATGACCTTGACCTTTGACCTCGATCGGCGATTTTGTTGATTGTGACGCATCCCTGTGTGGCGGCACATGTTTTGTGTAAGTTTCAGCCCGATCGGACGGTAAATAAAGTTTTTATTTGGTACCCCGTCGAAAAATAACGGTTTTTTCGCAAATATGATCCTTGACCTTTGACCTCGATCGGCGATTTTGTTGATTGTGACGCATCCCTGTGTGGCGGCACATGTTTTGTGTAAGTTTCAGCCCGATCGGACGGTAAATAAAGTTTTTATTTGGTACCCCGTCGAAAAATAACGGTTTTTCGCAAATATGACCTTGACCTTTGACCTCGATCGGCGATTTTGTTGATTGTGACGCATCCCTGTGTGGCGGCACATGTTTTGTGTAAGTTTCAGCCCGATCGGACGGTAAATAAAGTTTTTATTTGGTACCCCGTCGAAAAATAACGGTTTTTTCGCAAATATGACCTTGACCTTTGACCTCGATCGGCGATTTTGTTGATTGTGACGCATCCCTGTGTGGCGGCACATGTTTTGTGTAAGTTTCAGCCCGATCGGACGGTAAATAAAGTTTTTATTTGGTACCCCGTCGAAAAATAACGGTTTTTCGCAAATATGACCTTGACCTTTGACCTCGATCGGCGATTTTGTTGATTGTGACGCATCCCTTGTGTGGCGGCACATGTTTTGTGTAAGTTTCAGCCCGATCGGACGGTAAATAAAGTTTTTATTTGGTACCCCGTCGAAAAATAACGGTTTTTTCGCAAATATGACCTTGACCTTTGACCTCGATCGGCGATTTTGTTGATTGTGACGCATCCCTGTGTGGCGGCACATGTTTTGTGTAAGTTTCAGCCCGATCGGACGGTAAATAAAGTTTTTATTTGGTACCCCGTCGAAAAATAACGGTTTTTCGCAAATATGACCTTGACCTTTGACCTCGATCGGCGATTTTGTTGATTGTGACGCATCCCTGTGTGGCGGCACATGTTTTGTGTAAGTTTCAGCCCGATCGGACGGTAAATAAAGTTTTTATTTGGTACCCCGTCGAAAAATAACGGTTTTTCGCAAATATGACCTTGACCTTTGACCTCGATCGGCGATTTTGTTGATTGTGACGCATCCCTGTGTGGCGGCACATGTTTTGTGTAAGTTTCAGCCCGATCGGACGGTAAATAAGTTTTTATTTGGTACCCCGTCGAAAAATAACGGTTTTTTCGCAAATATGACCTTGACCTTTGACCTCGATCGGCGATTTTGTTGATTGTGACGCATCCCTGTGTGGCGGCACATGTTTTGTGTAAGTTTCAGCCCGATCGGACGGTAAATAAAGTTTTATTTGGTACCCCGTCGAAAAATAACGGTTTTTCGCAAATATGACCTTGACCTTTGACCTCGATCGGCGATTTTGTTGATTGTGACGCATCCCTGTGTGGCGGCACATGTTTTGTGTAAGTTTCAGCCCGATCGGACGGTAAATAAAGTTTTTATTTGGTACCCCGTCGAAAAATAACGGTTTTTTCGCAAATATGACCTTGACCTTTGACCTCGATCGGCGATTTTGTTGATTGTGACGCATCCTTGTGTGGCGGCACATGTTTTGTGTAAGTTTCAGCCCGATCGGACGGTAAATAAAGTTTTTATTTGGTACCCCGTCGAAAAATAACGGTTTTTCGCAAATATGACCTTGACCTTTGACCTCGATCGGCGATTTTGTTGATTGTGACGCATCCTTGTGTGGCGGCACATGTTTTGTGTAAGTTTCAGCCCGATCGGACGGTAAATAAAGTTTTTATTTGGTACCCCGTCGAAAAATAACGGTTTTTCGCAAATATGACCTTGACCTTTGACCTCGATCGGCGATTTTGTTGATTGTGACGCATCCCTGTGTGGCGGCACATGTTTTGTGTAAGTTTCAGCCCGATCGGACGGTAAATAAAGTTTTTATTTGGTACCCCGTCGAAAAATAACGGTTTTTCGCAAATATGACCTTGACCTTTGACCTCGATCGGCGATTTTGTTGATTGTGACGCATCCCTGTGTGGCGGCACATGTTTTGTGTAAGTTTCAGCCCGATCGGACGGTAAATAAAGTTTTTATTTGGTACCCCGTCGAAAAATAACGGTTTTTCGCAAATATGACCTTGACCTTTGACCTCGATCGGCGATTTTGTTGATTGTGACGCATCCCTGTGTGGCGGCACATGTTTTGTGTAAGTTTCAGCCCGATCGGACGGTAAATAAAGTTTTTATTTGGTACCCCGTCGAAAAATAACGGTTTTTTCGCAAATATGACCTTGACCTTTGACCTCGATCGGCGATTTTGTTGATTGTGACGCATCCTGTGTGGCGGCACATGTTTTGTGTAAGTTTCAGCCCGATCGGACGGTAAATAAAGTTTTTATTTGGTACCCCGTCGAAAAATAACGGTTTTTTCGCAAATATGACCTTGACCTTTGACCTCGATCGGCGATTTTGTTGATTGTGACGCATCCCTGTGTGGCGGCACATGTTTTGTGTAAGTTTCAGCCCGATCGGACGGTAAATAAAGTTTTTATTTGGTACCCCGTCGAAAAATAACGGTTTTTCGCAAATATGACCTTGACCTTTGACCTCGATCGGCGATTTTGTTGATTGTGACGCATCCCTGTGTGGCGGCACATGTTTTGTGTAAGTTTCAGCCCGATCGGACGGTAAATAAAGTTTTTATTTGGTACCCCGTCGAAAAATAACGGTTTTTCGCAAATATGACCTTGACCTTTGACCTCGATCGGCGATTTTGTTGATTGTGACGCATCCCTGTGTGGCGGCACATGTTTTGTGTAAGTTTCAGCCCGATCGGACGGTAAATAAAGTTTTTATTTGGTACCCCGTCGAAAAATAACGGTTTTTCGCAAATATGACCTTGACCTTTGACCTCGATCGGCGATTTTGTTGATTGTGACGCATCCTTGTGTGGCGGCACATGTTTTGTGTAAGTTTCAGCCCGATCGGACGGTAAATAAAGTTTTTATTTGGTACCCCGTCGAAAAATAACGGTTTTTTCGCAAATATGACCTTGACCTTTGACCTCGATCGGCGATTTTGTTGATTGTGACGCATCCCTGTGTGGCGGCACATGTTTTGTGTAAGTTTCAGCCCGATCGGACGGTAAATAAAGTTTTTATTTGGTACCCCGTCGAAAAATAACGGTTTTTCGCAAATATGACCTTGACCTTTGACCTCGATCGGCGATTTTGTTGATTGTGACGCATCCCTGTGTGGCGGCACATGTTTTGTGTAAGTTTCAGCCCGATCGGACGGTAAATAAAGTTTTTATTTGGTACCCCGTCGAAAAATAACGGTTTTTTCGCAAATATGACCTTGACCTTTGACCTCGATCGGCGATTTTGTTGATTGTGACGCATCCCTGTGTGGCGGCACATGTTTTGTGTAAGTTTCAGCCCGATCGGACGGTAAATAAAGTTTTTATTTGGTACCCCGTCGAAAAATAACGGTTTTTCGCAAATATGACCTTGACCTTTGACCTCGATCGGCGATTTTGTTGATTGTGACGCATCCCTGTGTGGCGGCACATGTTTTGTGTAAGTTTCAGCCCGATCGGACGGTAAATAAAGTTTTTATTTGGTACCCCGTCGAAAAATAACGGTTTTTCGCAAATATGACCTTGACCTTTGACCTCGATCGGCGATTTTGTTGATTGTGACGCATCCCTGTGTGGCGGCACATGTTTTGTGTAAGTTTCAGCCCGATCGGACGGTAAATAAAGTTTTTATTTGGTACCCCGTCGAAAAATAACGGTTTTTCGCAAATATGACCTTGACCTTTGACCTCGATCGGCGATTTTGTTGATTGTGACGCATCCCTGTGTGGCGGCACATGTTTTGTGTAAGTTTCAGCCCGATCGGACGGTAAATAAAGTTTTTATTTGGTACCCCGTCGAAAAATAACGGTTTTTCGCAAATATGACCTTGACCTTTGACCTCGATCGGCGATTTTGTTGATTGTGACGCATCCCTGTGTGGCGGCACATGTTTTGTGTAAGTTTCAGCCCGATCGGACGGTAAATAAAGTTTTTATTTGGTACCCCGTCGAAAAATAACGGTTTTTCGCAAATATGACCTTGACCTTTGACCTCGATCGGCGATTTTGTTGATTGTGACGCATCCCTGTGTGGCGGCACATGTTTTGTGTAAGTTTCAGCCCGATCGGACGGTAAATAAAGTTTTTATTTGGTACCCCGTCGAAAAATAACGGTTTTTCGCAAATATGACCTTGACCTTTGACCTCGATCGGCGATTTTGTTGATTGTGACGCATCCCTGTGTGGCGGCACATGTTTTGTGTAAGTTTCAGCCCGATCGGACGGTAAATAAAGTTTTTATTTGGTACCCCGTCGAAAAATAACGGTTTTTCGCAAATATGACCTTGACCTTTGACCTCGATCGGCGATTTTGTTGATTGTGACGCATCCCTGTGTGGCGGCACATGTTTTGTGTAAGTTTCAGCCCGATCGGACGGTAAATAAAGTTTTTATTTGGTACCCCGTCGAAAAATAACGGTTTTTCGCAAATATGACCTTGACCTTTGACCTCGATCGGCGATTTTGTTGATTGTGACGCATCCCTGTGTGGCGGCACATGTTTTGTGTAAGTTTCAGCCCGATCGGACGGTAAATAAAGTTTTTATTTGGTACCCCGTCGAAAAATAACGGTTTTTCGCAAATATGACCTTGACCTTTGACCTCGATCGGCGATTTTGTTGATTGTGACGCATCCCTGTGTGGCGGCACATGTTTTGTGTAAGTTTCAGCCCGATCGGACGGTAAATAAAGTTTTTATTTGGTACCCCGTCGAAAAATAACGGTTTTTTCGCAAATATGACCTTGACCTTTGACCTCGATCGGCGATTTTGTTGATTGTGACGCATCCCTGTGTGGCGGCACATGTTTTGTGTAAGTTTCAGCCCGATCGGACGGTAAATAAAGTTTTTATTTGGTACCCCGTCGAAAAATAACGGTTTTTCGCAAATATGACCTTGACCTTTGACCTCGATCGGCGATTTTGTTGATTGTGACGCATCCCTGTGTGGCGGCACATGTTTTGTGTAAGTTTCAGCCCGATCGGACGGTAAATAAAGTTTTTATTTGGTACCCCGTCGAAAAATAACGGTTTTTCGCAAATATGACCTTGACCTTTGACCTCGATCGGCGATTTTGTTGATTGTGACGCATCCCTGTGTGGCGGCACATGTTTTGTGTAAGTTTCAGCCCGATCGGACGGTAAATAAAGTTTTTATTTGGTACCCCGTCGAAAAATAACGGTTTTTCGCAAATATGACCTTGACCTTTGACCTCGATCGGCGATTTTGTTGATTGTGACGCATCCCTGTGTGGCGGCACATGTTTTGTGTAAGTTTCAGCCCGATCGGACGGTAAATAAAGTTTTTATTTGGTACCCCGTCGAAAAATAACGGTTTTTTCGCAAATATGACCTTGACCTTTGACCTCGATCGGCGATTTTGTTGATTGTGACGCATCCCTGTGTGGCGGCACATGTTTTGTGTAAGTTTCAGCCCGATCGGACGGTAAATAAAGTTTTTATTTGGTACCCCGTCGAAAAATAACGGTTTTTCGCAAATATGACCTTGACCTTTGACCTCGATCGGCGATTTTGTTGATTGTGACGCATCCCTGTGTGGCGGCACATGTTTTGTGTAAGTTTCAGCCCGATCGGACGGTAAATAAAGTTTTTATTTGGTACCCCGTCGAAAAATAACGGTTTTTCGCAAATATGACCTTGACCTTTGACCTCGATCGGCGATTTTGTTGATTGTGACGCATCCCTGTGTGGCGGCACATGTTTTGTGTAAGTTTCAGCCCGATCGGACGGTAAATAAAGTTTTTATTTGGTACCCCGTCGAAAAATAACGGTTTTTCGCAAATATGACCTTGACCTTTGACCTCGATCGGCGATTTTGTTGATTGTGACGCATCCCTGTGTGGCGGCACATGTTTTGTGTAAGTTTCAGCCCGATCGGACGGTAAATAAAGTTTTTATTTGGTACCCCGTCGAAAAATAACGGTTTTTCGCAAATATGACCTTGACCTTTGACCTCGATCGGCGATTTTGTTGATTGTGACGCATCCCTGTGTGGCGGCACATGTTTTGTGTAAGTTTCAGCCCGATCGGACGGTAAATAAAGTTTTTATTTGGTACCCCGTCGAAAAATAACGGTTTTTCGCAAATATGACCTTGACCTTTGACCTCGATCGGCGATTTTGTTGATTGTGACGCATCCCTGTGTGGCGGCACATGTTTTGTGTAAGTTTCAGCCCGATCGGACGGTAAATAAAGTTTTTATTTGGTACCCCGTCGAAAAATAACGGTTTTTCGCAAATATGACCTTGACCTTTGACCTCGATCGGCGATTTTGTTGATTGTGACGCATCCCTGTGTGGCGGCACATGTTTTGTGTAAGTTTCAGCCCGATCGGACGGTAAATAAAGTTTTTATTTGGTACCCCGTCGAAAAATAACGGTTTTTCGCAAATATGACCTTGACCTTTGACCTCGATCGGCGATTTTGTTGATTGTGACGCATCCCTGTGTGGCGGCACATGTTTTGTGTAAGTTTCAGCCCGATCGGACGGTAAATAAAGTTTTTATTTGGTACCCCGTCGAAAAATAACGGTTTTTCGCAAATATGACCTTGACCTTTGACCTCGATCGGCGATTTTGTTGATTGTGACGCATCCTTGTGTGGCGGCACATGTTTTGTGTAAGTTTCAGCCCGATCGGACGGTAAATAAAGTTTTTATTTGGTACCCCGTCGAAAAATAACGGTTTTTCGCAAATATGACCTTGACCTTTGACCTCGATCGGCGATTTGTTGATTGTGACGCATCCTGTGTGGCGGCACATGTTTTGTGTAAGTTTCAGCCCGATCGGACGGTAAATAAAGTTTTTATTTGGTACCCCGTCGAAAAATAACGGTTTTTCGCAAATATGACCTTGACCTTTGACCTCGATCGGCGATTATGTTGATTGTGACGCATCCCTGTGTGGCGGCACATGTTTTGTGTAAGTTTCAGCCCGATCGGACGGTAAATAAAGTTTTTATTTGGTACCCCGTCGAAAAATAACGGTTTTTCGCAAATATGACCTTGACCTTTGACCTCGATCGGCGATTTCGTTGATTGTGACGCATCCCTTTTGTGGCGGCACATGTTTTGTGTAAGTTTCAGCACGATCGGACGGTAAATAAAGTTTTTATTTGGTACCCCGTCGAAAAATAACGGTTTTTCGCAAATATGACCTTGACCTTTGACCTCGATCGGCGATTTTGTTGATTGTGACGCATCCCTGTGTGGCGGCACATGTTTTGTGTAAGTTTCAGCCCGATCGGACGGTAAATAAAGTTTTTATTTGGTACCCCGTCGAAAAATAACGGTTTTTCGCAAATATGACCTTGACCTTTGACCTCGATCGGCGATTTTGTTGATTGTGACGCATCCCTGTGTGGCGGCACATCTTTTGTGTAAGTTTCAGCCCGATCGGACGGTAAATAAAGTTTTTATTTGGTACCCCGTCGAAAAATAACGGTTTTTCGCAAATATGACCTTGACCTTTGACCTCGATCGGCGATTTTGTTGATTGTGACGCATCCCTGTGTGGCGGCACATGTTTTGTGTAAGTTTCAGCCCGATCGGACGGTAAATAAAGTTTTTATTTGGTACCCCGTCGAAAAATAACGGTTTTTCGCAAATATGACCTTGATCTTTGACCTCGATCGGCGATTTTGTTTATTGTGACGCATCCTTGTGTGGCGGCACATGTTTTGTGTAAGTTTCAGCCCGATCGGACGGTAAATAAAGTTTTTATTTGGTACCCCGTCGAAAAATAACGGTTTTTCGCAAATATGACCTTGACCTTTGACCTCGATCGGCGATTTTGTTGATTGTGACGCATCCTTGTGTGGCGGCACATGTTTTGTGTAAGTTTCAGCAATCAGCCCGATCGGACGGTAAATAAAGTTTTTATTTGGTACCCCGTCGAAAAATAACGGTTTTTCGCAAATATGACCTTGACTTTTGACCTCGATCGGCGATTATGTTGATTGTGACGCATCCCTGTGTGGCGGCACATGTTTTGTGTAAGTTTCAGCCCGATCGGACGGTAAATAAAGTTTTATTTGGTACCCCGTCGAAAAATAACGGTTTTTCGCAAATATGACCTTGACCTTTGACCTCGATCGGAGATTTTGTTGATTGTGACGCATCCCTGTGTGGCGGCACATGTTTTGTGTAAGTTTCAGCCCGATCGGACGGTAAATAAAGTTTTTATTTGGTACCCCGTCGAAAAATAACGGTTTTTCGCAAATATGACCTTTACCTTTGACCTCGATCGGCGATTTTGTTGATTGTGACGCATCCTTGTGTGGCGGCACATGTTTTGTGTAAGTTTCAGCCCGATCGGACGGTAAATAAAGTTTTTATTTTGTACCCCGTCGAAAAATAACGGTTTTTCGCAAATATGACCTTGACCTTTGACCTCGATCGGCGATTTTGTTGATTGTGACGCATCCTTGTGTGGCGGCACATGTTTTGTGTAAGTTTCAGCCCGATCGGACGGTAAATAAAGTTTTTATTTGGTACCCCGTCGAAAAATAACGGTTTTTCGCAAATATGACCTTGACCTTTGACCTCGATCGGCGATTTTGTTGATTGTGACGCATCCCTGTGTGGCGGCACATGTTTTGTGTAAGTTTCAGCCCGATCAGACGGTAAATAAAGAAGTACCTTATTGTTGTTTATAGCCAGAGAGGTTTTTTGCCCCTAGAGGTCAAAATATTTGACCTAGGAAAAAATGAGTGACATTTTTGGAATCAGCGTGTCAAGATCTATCGTTTGGCATAGTTTGGCGATGTTTTGAACTCGACGCTGAAAACGAATACGAATACGACGCTAACTTGATGGACATTCACTCAGTAGGCATATAGTGATCGCTGCTCGGTGCTTTTGGACGTGCTGTGTAGTTTGTACGGAGCGAATAGTGAATACGATTCGTGGTGAGAGCTGCAAATATCGAACATTGCACAACGCGTTTTACCTACTTATTACGAGTACATACCTACATTATACACGCTAGTCACCGTCAATGTCAATGTCTGAACCAATCGCCCATTTCGCGTCATTTTTATCGCTTATAGATTCACAAATAAACACCCACAAAACTTATCTGTATTTTATAGTGATGTACGAAAAACGCAGAGAGACGTAATCCGGCAGTGACCGACCAGGGTTGACCGTGTGAGATTTCGATCAGGTTCACGGCCCTTTCGACATCCCGACGCCGTCTTGACCGCTCGCTGTGGTGGCTGTCTCGCTGGTCTCCGCTTATCAGCGCTACCTCTTGCGGCACATGTGGTCCCACACACAGCCGATACAGAAGCTGGAACAGACGGAGCGGTAGAGGGTCATCCCTGGTGGCTTCGGCCCCTCGAGATCATTTTTAGTGTTATCGGGAAACTGGTTTCCTTTTATGTCGTCTGATTCATTGGGTTCTGATTCATTCGTCCGTTTTCATCGTCCGATCCGCATCGAATGACATCATGGAAGATGAGACAAAGCGTTCAACGCATTTCTGCTAAACAGCTTCTGAGAAGAGATAGCTGGAGTCTGGAGAATCAATAATCGAAACAAAAACTGAAATTCACAGAAACTTCTCGGTATTGTTGTATAATACTAGGGTTGACTATTAAGTAATGGAAGTGCCTTAAGCAATTAAACGGGTTTGCACGTGCACACATTATTTAGGTGTCATTTCATGCGCCGATCTTTTTTCTATCCAATGGTGAAGACCACATGTCCCTAGCTACTTTTTGCTGTAAGCTATCGTCGTTTTCCCAAGAGACCTCCCGAACCTGTGGCGCACCACCTGGCAATGGCCAAAACCGCGCGCCAGCGCCGAGTGCAAGGTCATTAGAGCTCAGTTTGTCGTAGGGAAAAGGCCTACCAATATCAGAAAATTTATTTTCAAGTGTATGGAGCGACGCAGCCTCCCCACAGACGATATGTATAGGTGGTTTCATCGGTTTGAGAAAGAAAGCGCCGATCAGTCTTCTGGCGGCGTTCAAGGAGTGGGTCAAGACGAGGATGGAATGGTGTGTGATGCTTGAAGGCGGTTATGTGGAGTAGTGTATGCTGTCATTTATCGTGCCAATGTGTATTGTTTTGATGAAAATATAGAAATTGTCCATTGTGTAGCCATAACAATAAGCCAATAAGCTCTGATGACCTCGCGCTGGCGCTTGGCGCGCGATTTCGGCCATTGCCAGACTCCTTTTTCATGGTGCGCCGCAGGTTCGGGTGGTCTCTTAGGAAAACGACGATAGCTTGGAGCAAGAAGTAGCTAAGGACATGTGGTCTTCACCATTGGATAGAAAAAACATTGGCGCATGAAATGACACCAAGAAAACATGTGCACGTGCAAAAACGTTTAATTGCTTCAGGCGCTTCCATTACTTAATAGTCAACCCTAGTAAAATGACCAGTGAATCGGTTCAAAAGGACTAACCGATCTATAACTGCCGACTGCCGAGTTAACATCCCTCGTTACGTTATTCACCGGCCATCGCGTAAAAGCGCAACATCCAACATCAGACACATATTTCGACAACTGTTGGTACGGCTCTCGCGAGATTAAGCGAAAGGCTTTGCACTTTTACATTTCCGGTTATATCTCCGAAACTAATCGATCTACGATGAAGCCATTTTACACGATCATGGCCGGCTTGTGAACCAACAAGTCGATCGCATCTTCAACACTTAAAAGCTTAAGACGACGAAGATATCGCCTGAAGTACACTTAATTTTCTAGGTGCAAAACCTACCGCTAAAACCCGCGAGACCTGTACTGTAAACCACCACTGCCTGCCCACCGCGTTACGTTACCTCCCTCCCACCCCGACCGTGACTCACAAGTCTTCCTCGACCTTTTCCACGCCGTCCATCTCGGAGCGCCGCAGAAGCGTCTCCGCGGAGAGGGCCGGCGCCGTCTCCAGTCGCGAGATGTGCTGGGTCACCGCGTGCTGGGACTCTGACGGACGAGAGACGGTGAACGATGGAGAGACAAAATGAGATATAATAGGATAGGCAACCGGTGTCGGGGGCGGTTCTACACATGGGTTCGGGCGAGTGAATGGCACGGTGAATGCTCGGACCGCTTCATGTGGCTACCTAGCGCCTACGTTCAAAGTTATGCTTTGTTGACTGTTCATGACACGACCGCCAAGTGTCTGAGTCGACCCATGACACATTTAAACTGATAATGTCCTTGGATAATGTATGATTTCAACGCAAACAAGTTAAGAGCTAAAAGAATTCACCCAGATACGCGACACCATCGAAACCACTGAGACAGTCTAAACGAGGTCATCTGACCGCACATCCCCACTCAACGTCGTGAACACTGAACATCCCCACTCATCGTGATGAATCACGATCACACATGACTCATTAGCAGTGCACAATCTCAGCTCTATCAGAGGCCACACACGACCGACTCACTCATGGCTCCGGTGACATGCAGCACGTGCAGCGGCGAGTGTGCCTCCGCCGGCGTCTGGACCAGCAGCAGCGCCAGCAGCGGCGTCAGGCAGACGGCGAGCCTCATGTTGGCGGAGGACGGAGTCGGGGCGGTCCGGAGCAGGTCAGGGAGCGAACTGAGCTCCCCGGCGCCAGCAGAGCGGCCAGCGGGCCGGCCATTACCGGTAAACGGTCTCAGGTGCGCGGTAATGACGCAGTGATAGCGCGATGCTCAGGTGGGGGCAGCTACTGCAGCTGTGAGATTACTGGGGGTGCTGTGAGGGTGGAACTGCCATCAGAAACCTGAATTGGCTCGCTGAATTGCGTTGATGTCGCGGCAGCCCCGGCTATGTGTTTCTGTTTGCTCTTGCCCACTCTTAAGAAAAATATGAATAATACGCACATGGTGACTTGTATTTGGTTGGAATCATGAAAGGTGACGACGAATTTGCAATTACACTGTGTGACACACTACAATCATTTGACTTCGTATTAATTGACAGACATAAGTGTGAGCATTACACGTACGGCTCCCTTCATATTGGAAACGTAATGCCACGAAAACGTGTCAAAACTACGCGTCTGATTGCACAGACTGAAAGACAAAACGAAGACGGCGACTAGCACATTCCTGCAGGACTGTAACTACGTCAACTCTACTCGCCGACTAGACTTGATAAGCGTAGGGCACGATCGGAACTTTCGAGCATAACGACATGACCAGCGAACAAGATTGCTCACACATCACTAAAAGTCAATATGGTAGTCGTTATCATTCGTAATAAGCTGAGTTATGATGACTTGTCAAAGGCAGTGTACGGATACTTGTAAAACAGTGGTTCAATAACTTGCTGTCGCTAAAATTATCCACTGGCTATATTAAGAGTGCGAAGCTGACAACTACTCGACTATCGCCATTGCACAAAATCTCAAATTTACCGAATAAAAGTAACGGAGACGTTTGAAATGCCGACCAAACCTTCTTCTCCCCTGTCCAGCCCCGCGGTCGTCTCCCGTCTCTCGCTCAGGGCCGTGTCTCTCTCCTCCCCTCTACTGTCGCTTGCTACCGGGCCGGCTGGCGGGCCGCTCAGTGCCGTCTGTGGTCGGACTGTCTGCGCGCGCGGCCGCCGTCAGCCGGTTGTCCACCTGCTGCTGGTGTACGGCCGAGGCCAGCAGCCGGATGTTGCGCAGACAGCCGGCGGCGTGCTCCTGCAGCTGCTGGTCGTCCGAGCCGCACATGGCCAGCAGCGGACCGACCGCCTGGAACTCGTGTAGCGTGATGCAGTTGCGCGGCTCGCGGCTCAGCTGGAACAGCGCCAGCGCCGTCGGACGGTGCACCAGCGGCTCGCGCGAGGCCAGGTAGCGCACCAGCGGGGCCACCGCCTTCTGCTTGCCGAACTGGAGCCGGTTCTGTCCCCACTGGCAGCAGCAGGCGATCGCCTTGGCCAGGTACTGGCGCACTCGGTCGTTGTCCTGACGGGAAGGACAGAGGGAGAGGGGATCAGTCGACTGGGCAGATAAGCTGGATGTAACGTGTATGTCTGGTCGCTAGTTGCAAACTCCAGCCCCATGAAGAAGCAGTTGGTGTGACAGATAGTACGTCGGTCACTGTCAATTGTGAATCAGTCGAAACTTCAAAGTAGGGTTGTGGAATCGGAGTCGGTCGGAGTCAACAGTTCTGCCCGGAGTCGCAGTCGGAGTCGGAGTCGATTTTTGGAAGCCAGAGTCGGAGACAGGTGATGCACAGTCACCGAAAATCCACCGACTCCGCAGCCAGCTTCAAAGTATCAGCGAACAATAAAAACAAACTTTATTACTTCTAAACATGCATGGCCACTTCACTGATCAGGCTGGTAATAAGCATGCGTTTTATTCCTTTGTTTAAATCTTGTCAAACCGGAAACATCAGGGCGCCAGCGAGACGGGACCTACTCCTTCAGACCGTCGGCAGTCGCCATCCTCCCGCCACGTACCGTGCCGGTGAGGCTGGCCAGCTGCGGCACCACGCCGTGGTCCGTGATCACCGCCAGGTTCTCCTCGTCTTTGGCGATCTCCGAGATGGCGTTACAGATGGCGGCCAGCACCTCGGGGTCCGGTGAGCGCAGAAGGCCGACAATCAGCTCCAGGCCGCCGACGAACGAGCGGACCATCTCACCAGCGTCCTGTTCGGTGGGGTACACCGGGGACACGGGAGTGTCAGCGCCACCGGCCGGGGGTCGCTCAGCCCAGTAGGGTCAGCCCTCGGCACAGCAGGCACACAAGGACAGGGGTGTCACGGGCCGACAGCGGGCCAGGCGACATGATAAAGCAGCGTAATTATGTAAGGTTGCAAAAACCCAACCGGGAATCCATGCAAGCGACATTGAATTATTGAATAGCACTGCCACAAATCGATGTCAGCCGGCAATCATTCGACGATCCAATAGGATAAAACTGCAGAACGAGCACTAAAAAATTCTGAGCGACACCATCCACATTCCACACCACTACCGACTCCCCGCCGGCCTCACCTGTGCGTTCTGAATGCACGGGCAGATGGCCCAGGCGGCGGCCGCCTGCACCTGGTAGCACGGGTTCTTGAGCAGCGACCACAGCAGCCGCACCCCGTCCAGCGCGTCGATGGTCATCATGCTCTCCGGGTCCACGGCACAGGCGCCGATGGCGTGAGCAACATTTACCAACAGCGCCTGGAAGGGGTGGTAAACGTGACCGTACAATTATACAGCACTAAGTCGTGCCTGAAGTCGGTGTATCAGCTGAATTACGAGACTAAATTGTACTAAAAGTTTCACTTTTCTTCTAAATTTAAAGACCGTGTAATACATATGCAGTGCGCCTGTTGAAAGACCGGGAATACCTGAACAGAATGCGCATTGCAAACGAACTACAAACGGCCAGCGAATAGGAAAACCCGTTCCTGATACGCATTTACTTGCTCATGTAACCCCGGAAACAGAAGCAGTAAACGTTGTTTCGTTGCATTTTCGGCTCACTGGTACGAACTGGGTGCATGTGAGGCTGCTGTAAACCTGCACAAATTTGCGGTCACTATTATGCAGAGACGGACAACCTTTTTTTAGTGCGGGTATAAACTCAGCGAGGAACGGTGATGGATTGCCACTAAAGCCGCGTTCCCACTACGACCGTTCAACATCGTAAAGTGAAATAACGGGAGAAAACTGGCAAGATCGGCAAAATCACAGCATGCATTTTTACGATCCCTGCCGGTGGTGGTGGGAACCGGGTATTTGACACGTGTTTTCGGATGGAGACATTTGTAAGGTATTGAAAGTTTGCTCCCCATGTTGGTTGGTTGGTGAGGTCGCCAAAAAGTTGAACAATGTTCAACTTTTTGAACGTTCTTGAAGGTTTGTGCAGATATTAGATGACACAAATAAGCATTTTTAAGCAGTGCATAGAGCAGGAAGCCCTTTTTGGGAAGTTTCTTGATATTCAAAGTGAGAAGACAAGCAGCAAGGCATGAAAGGTGGTGCATTTTTGCGGATAAAGGCTATATAACTCTAATTATATACATATGTAGATGTAGGCGAGCGCTAAGTGGCGATGAATAACAACTTTTCGGCAGGTTTACCGTAGGTCTAGTGTAATTTATTCATTTACCTACCATCAGCGTCTGGAAAATAATAATCTTAAAATAATGTCATGCCACTGCAAATGCGGCGCAAATAACAAACGTTTATTTACATCATCTAACAGTGATACATAGCTGTAGCAGCACTTGCTCTTGTGAAACTAAAGGCAGAATTTCCGACAATCGTGGACACCGGCGTCGTCGCTCACTTATGACCTCAAACGGGCGGCCACTCCTCGTTCAACACACGCAGCCTCCGCCGTCGGATCGTCACTGAGGGCCTCATTCGAGGCTCAAACAATCACAGTGTCTTCTGGATCAAGGCCATCTGGACCGCGCCATGTGATTGGGACGACCACATGCGAAGCATGTGATTGTCATTGGGCTGTGTGGTCCTTGTTATGCACATCGCATGCGACTCTTGAGCGAATGATCCTCGCTATGTCAGAACAGGTGCGACTTGCACTTCATCTCCCTCTTTTCGTAGCACCGCTCCGGAACTCAGAATCTCGGAGATAGATAAAGTAGCCACCCAGTTGCGCGCCAGCTACCAAGAGTTGCATCGTAGATTCAGGTAGACAGGCTTGGGATCTCAAACGCTTAGGCCAAGCTCTCCTCTGGAAGACCGCTGCATTGTAATGCCACGCCACACTGCAGAGTCAGACAAACGTCGACAGTTGCCACCATCTGCTGTGAACCGTTGTGCTCGAATACACTCGTTTATCTTCATTGAGCACACGGCGTCAGTTTCCTTGCTGAACTCATAAGTGCTTCTCGTCTGTTCAGTTGATATTAGTATAATTGCCTTTATACAATTCTAGCATCGCCTGACGAGATGGCGTAGTCACATGATGATGGTGACATGAGCTGTGACACTGATGTAAGTTGGAATGCCGGCTCCATATACTTGTACTCGTAAACCTAAATCGCTGAACCTGTGTCGACGAATTCAGTTGCATTGCAGCCTGCTTCATCTTGCTAGATGTTTTATCGAGGATTGCCACAATAAACTGTTAAGAAATCATCGGAACTTGCAATTTATCGGTTACAGCTTCCCGAAGGTATTCACAGCAAAACCACAATGAGTTATATCAACTGCACACATTTTCTCTTCGTCTTCAAAAGTCAATAGATTGGCGTTATCACAGCCGTGAATGCTTTTCGTTGACATTGTTGATAGATTTTCTCATGTTCGCGTACTTTCAACACGCTGATAACTTTTAAGTTTTTCTAATTTTATCATTCATTCAGTTGCATGGCATCTTTTACCACGTCAACTACCTATATTCTGATTTTTTTTTTACAATAGCTTATTGTGCCGATCCCTCCTTCATCATCGCTCCTCTCAACCGGCTTTGTCCAAGCCGTTTGCCGATGTCTCACGATGTTTCCCCATCTTGCCCCGTATACTAGGGAAGGGAAGTGTTCAACTTTTTTAGAAAAGTCTCTAGATCAACGATCTCGTCCGTTTTCTCCCGTTCTTGCAATTTACGATGTTGAACGGTCGTAGTGGGAACGCGGCCTAAGCCGTGAGTTGCGAAAGTTAACATGCATTGTCATGTCATATATTACTGTACTCTTGGATTAACTGTGCAAGGCAGTCAAAAGCGATCATTTCACACTTTTGCCGTTACTAACCGGACGTCCGGTGGTTGCGGCCCGGAACCAGTCGGCAGTAATAGGTAGGTAGCCCGCCCGGCGTGTTTCTTTTTTCCAACCAAAGGAAGGCGCTATACCCGAAGATGCTTCTTGGTAAACAAACCAAACAAAAACAAATATAACCTAACCTCACCTGACCTAACCTACAACCTACAACCTAACCTACAACCTAACCTACAAACCTACAACCTAACCTACAACGCGCCAGAAAGTTCGGCCGGCGGCGGGGATCGAACCCTAGTTCACGATCACGAGGTTCACGTTCATTGATCACGAGGCGAGTGTGCTCACCACTACACCACGCAGCCAGCTGGCCGGTGAGAGGTGTAAGTCACTTTTCAATGACGCAATGGGATATTCTCCGTATAGCGCCTTCCTTTGGGTGGAAAAAAGAATTACGCGCCCGCCCGACCTGTCCTACGTTGCACAAGGCCGTGTTTCACCCACGCTCTCCCGGCGCGGCGGTTCCAGATAATGCGGTCACACACGTACCGTGTTGGTTTCTGTCAGTAGGTGCACCAGAGGACGGATTCCCGAGGCGTTTTTGATGGCGGTGCGTGCCTCCTCCAGCTGGGCACAGGCGCCCAGACAGCCGGCCGTGTTGACCAGAATCTGACGGAGGGAGAAGCACACATTCCATCGTGCCGTCAGACAAACCGTCGGCTCCAGCATTAGGAAATAAACCCCCATGCCCCCCCTCACCACCATAACTGAGACCGACCGATCGACTTTAGCATCAAGGAGACACCAATAGGCCCCAAGACAGCCGGCAGCATTGACCAGAAGCTGTCGGGGAAATCCGCACACTCTCCGGGCTCGGACTATCAGTCGACAGTACACATCAGGGAAGTCCCAAAACCACACAAACAGTTGCATAAACAGAGACCCATAATACAACCCGCGGCGGTATTTTGTTGACCACAAGCTGGCGGGGACAGCCGCATAATCGCATATAGTCCCAGATTGATATACACTGAGAAAACAGTGTCCCGATTTTCGGGCTCAGAGACCAGTTTTCGGGCTAATGTACCATATTCAAAACAGACAGCACATTTCGAGAATACTTTCTGAGCTAGCGCCACATGGGCTCATACGATCCCTTAAATCGGTATCATTGATCGCAGAAACAGAGCTCAGTCAGTACCCATTATCGGTGTCAAGCTCTAAAACTAGTCTCACTATGATACCAGTTTTCAGCCTGATCCCCATTTTCGAGCTCACCTGATTCCAGTTTGAGGGCTCAAATTGTGTGGTGAAGCCAATATTAGGGCTCACGTCATCGCTTTTCGGGGCTTTGGTAAAAGCTGGATTGCGTCAGCTGGCTGGCCAGCTGGCGACGCACGAAAGGTATTTAATTTTAGATATACCTAAGCGCGGTAGAAGGATGGACATAAATATTTCAAATGGCTTTAAATGAAAAATTGATTGGTAAATATTCATTCTTTTATATCTAGCATTGATATGTAAGAAGCTCTGCTAGCGCCACCATACGGCGCCAGCTGGCAAAAAATCTAGTTAATACCAGAGCCCGCTTTTCGTCCGATGCAGCCCCTCCTCCCCCCTCCCCCGTGTCCAGCAGCTGCGAATAAGACGAAGCCGCGGACAAACTTTTTTTTTTTTGCTCGGCCAGCCTAGCGCCAGTCTCGAGCGGTGGGACAGTTAACCGGCAATTTTGGCCGGGATGCAAAAGTTACGTTAAACCGGTTTATGTTAACCCGGGAGCAAATAACAACGTGGGAGCCTATCTTAGGTGTGGCAAAGCTAACGGATTACTTACTTGTTGGCCGAGGTGCCCAAAGAAGGTACTGGAACCGAAAACACAACATTGGTTCATGTATTTATTAACATTCATACACACAGTCATACTTGTGCAAGGTGTCAGTGTTCGGTTGTGGGGTGTAATAGCCAGGGAAAAAGTTCTATGAACTGAAAAACCCGGCGCCTATTACTTCGCAACATGGTTGTGTATTCAACATGAACTGCAAGGAGTGCAGACGACATTGCCTGTGCTAACTTAACGTCTCACGGGCAGCGCCGCGCTCTGACACCTTGGTCCCAGAAGCGGCGGCGTTTCTGACCGCAAATCGCCGGAGAGCCGGTCGACGCCGTTGAGGGGACTGAGCAGGCCGCTGCCAGCTCCACCTTCACGTCCGCGCGGCGCAGCTCGGTGTGCGGCGGCGGCTCATCGCGCGGGCCGCACCCGTCCGTCCGCTGCACGAGCCGCTTTTCGATCCGACAGCGCAACACCGGCACGCCATTGTGCTGGCTGAGCGGCGGCAGCGGCACGTAGGCAACAAAACAGTAGAAATCGATGGGCCTGGATCGGCGTTGCCAGCAACGCCGGCAGCGGCGCGGCGGGAGGCGCCAGTGCCGCCGTCGGGGACGTGTGCCCTTCGCTGCGCTCATTCGAGTTGGCCGGCCGGCCGCGCGGCGTAGTCCTTTTGACACGGTGCGAGAAGAGCCGGATGAAGGTGGACTTTTTATTGGCGTTGCTGGTGCTCACGCCGCCGGCGTCCAGTTTGGGCGGCAAGTCCGAGTACCAGGAGTCGGACAAGTCCCGCGCGAACGCCGCCAGCCGGTCGTCGTCACTGCTGGCGGCGGCCCGCCGACGGCGCTGCCTCAGAATCGGACGAGTCGGTGGTACTGAGCACCTCGCGGGACGGGTAGCTGGGAGTGGGCCGGCCGCGGCCCCTGCCAGGCCGCGCCACCTTCACCGGCGCAGCCGCCTTCAAACTGCCCTTGCTGGGCGGCGGGTTGGTCGGCGGAGGCGGCAGCGGTGCCTCGACGTCAGTCCGAGTCGCTGTCACTGGGCGGCCGCCGCGGAGACGGCTTCTGTTTGACCCGCAGCCGGCCTGGGCCGGCTCGGCGCCCTCGGCCGGCGGCGCGCGCCGTTTCGAGCGTTTCACCTTTTCACTGTTACTCTCGCCTGGTCCTCAGCGTCGAGCGGCTCGGCGCTGTTCGGTTTCATGTGGCCCATGCTGCTGGGAAACTCGGGTGGGGACAGCTTTCTGACTGGAGTGCCGTCGAAGATGGAGGAGACGGGGGTGCTCGCAGAGTCCTTGCCCAATGCCCATGATAGAGCCGAGGCTCCACTGGACGCCCAGCTTAATCGGGCTATCGCCGCCCTCCTTCTATGGTGGATTCTTCGGCCCCCTACAGCCACTAGGGCCATCATATACTCCCAGATGGCGGCACCTAGGGGATGAGGGGGGGGGGGGTGTCTGGGCCACTTGTCCACCTCGTGGCGTCGCCAGCGACGCCTGCGAGTCGGAGCAAATGATTATGGGGTCTTCCTCGAAGGACGGGTGCTTCAGGAGATGTTGCTTTGCCGTTTTGGGCGCCACCATCTCAGATCGGTAAATGGAGCAAATCCTCCCCGCCGCCTCCCGCAGTACCAATGTTGTACTGTCTGGGTGCTCGGTGAGGACCCCAGCGCCGCCTTCCTATTACTCCCCCGGTCGCAGACCCGTCGACCCAGGCCCACGTCGCACGCTGGGGGAGCGCTCCCAGTCACGCCTCCGCAGCACTCCTCCTCGCTGTTGCGGACGCCCCGATCGGCAGCAGGTCCAGGTGGACCGTGACGCCGTCTGTTGGCGTCTACGGGGGCAGTCTCGTGGATAAGCGCGCCTCGGCGGGCAGCGCCACTCCAGTGGTCCCACACCGCTCCCCCGCGCTCTCTCCAGCCGGTCACTGACTTCAGTCACGGTTGGGGGGGGGGGGGGGCTTCCGCCACGACGCGGCGGGTCCTCCGACGGGAGGGAGAGCGCCTTCGCCAGTAGGCGCGATGCCAGCGCATCCCTCCTCATCTCTCCATCGGCACGACGCCCGCCTCGGCCCTCACGGCGAGTCTTGGAGCATGGAAATCGGGCAGCCAGTGATGACTCATGCCACCATCAGCATCTCCGCCTCCAGGACGCCAAGATGTGTGGCCGCAGCCGCAGGCAGCCACGCCGACCCCGCTGCCCGCATGCCCAAGTAGTCTCGAATCGCTGACACCTCTCCTGAAACAAGAGTGGTGTCGTAAACTTAAACCCCTTGCTGGAGCCCGCCAGCCGCGACAACACCGCCACACCAATTTTTGTGACCCCGGAACTTCCGTCCCGAGCCTTATTTCACGGCACGATGCTACAGTGCGCTACACGTATTGTGGTATTCAGCTTCCATGGAAACATCAACTAATTTGGACGCTCAAACATGGGAGTCAGGAGTGGTTAAAGGAAATAGTTCACTTTCACGAAATTATTTTTTTGCAACGGATTTATGATTTTTTATGTTCAAAATAATCAGCAAAGAAAATAAAACCTTTTTATAACAAAAGATTATTTTCTATATTTTGATATAGGAAGAACTTTTCAGTTTCTGTAAGGCACAGTCGCGATCCAGTATGAAAAGAGCATGGTTCCCGAAAATTCTTCAGAAACAGAGAAATTATCGCAGCCACCGGCATTTGGGCGATCTGCTCGATCTGATAATGTTCCCCTGAATGTCCTAATTGATCAGTACGAGAATTTCTCTAGAGTTCTCGTAGATAATTTCTCTACTTTCTGAAGAATTTTCGGGACCCATGCTCTTTTCATACTGGATGGAAATATATGCAAGGCACACATCCTCAACGCAAGACACCTTTTTCGGGACGAGAAATAGAATATCTTTGCCTAGGGTGATCGTTGGGCTGTAAAAGCTCCTGATTTATGCTCGTCTCAGCCCAAGCTACCGAACTGCTATTCCAGTTCAAAACCCATGTTAAAAAGTGAACTATTTCCTTTAAGGCCCAGAGCGTTCTGTCTGGTTTATAAAACCTTGGCCAGCAGATGTAAACGTGCTTTTTGTATAAGTGGCTTAATTTTGACGCAAAAGGGCACTAACCTTCGGCGCAAATAATGCAGAAATTTCAGCGCAAATTGCAAAATAGCTTGCGCCGAACTTCGGCGCATGACGGCTTCATGGGCGTCCGGCGTACCATATGGATGTTTTCCAGTTTGGGCTGCACGTTTTAGCTCTAGGTTTTAGACTGTAGGTTTTGGGTTGGGTTGGGCTGGGCTGGGCTGGGCTGGGCTGGGCTGGGTTGGGCTGGGCTGGGCTGGTTGGGGTGGTTGGGTTGGGTTGGATTAGGTTAGGTAAGTTTAGGTTAGTTTAGTTTAGGATAGATATGAATACCTATTTTTTGTAAGTTGAATTATTTTTTTCATTTTGTAGCATCATATGCCTTCCATCTTTGAACTGCCATATTTAAGCACCAGAATAAGTATGGACTTGAACCTTTTCCAGTCTGGATGCCTGTATGGAAGTTGTGCAAAATCATGCAGTTGAAGGTATTGTAACCACAAATAAGAGCTCATGACTCAAGTCTCAACTTGTCCATAATTGGTTATCTTGATGTATACTTGTAGACCCTTCCTCTTACTTGGCACACAGGCATGGTGTCACAGTGTTCTAAAATTGGATTTCAATTGGGTGTCCCAATAAAAAAAATCTGAAGACAAAATGAGATAGATTTAGTCTTTCCGCAAAACTGCATAATGCCATTTTTACCTCAGATTTTGTCAGAACCTTCACAGGATCTGAAATGAAATGATGTAGAGTAGGTAGATGCATCAACTGTCAAGTCATGCGTAACCTGGCAGCTGGCTGTTGAATCAAACTTTTGACATATTTTTTTAGCAAAGATGAAATAAAGCCACTTGTCATATTTTTAGGATGAAAACATTTTCCCCATCATGTGTGGTTATTCACCTAAAATTCTGAAACATGGAACACTGTCATACCAGCATTCCATCATGTCAACCAGCATTCCGCAGCATGTTAGCAGAAGCAGCAGCATGTTATAAGTATATGAAAGATCCAAATAGGTTGTAGGTTGGTAGGTATTGGTACTAAGTTTAACTTAATAGGTTAGTAGGCAAGGTTAGGATTAATTTTAGTTGAGCATCAAGATAACCATTACGAACAAGTAACAAAATCCTTACCTACCCTTGAAAGCATTGCTTCAATCACATCATCACGAAGAACCAGACAAAATTTTTGCACATTCTTACACTATTTGACATCCTGAATCCAGATATGATGCTTTCATGTGGCGCAAATACAAGAAAAACGAATAATCAAACCCGTGCGTATTCGTATCAACGGCGCCACAATTGTAGATCAGACCTTTTCTGAACAAATGCCACCACAATTTTAATTGATAAGGGATTAAAATGGCATGAGCATCAACATCTTGATTTTTTCTAAAAGATAGCGATAACTGATAACTAATAACTTACCATTCATTTTGAAATCACGGCGGTAGGTACACCAACACATGGCACTGAAAACAGCAAAAGACGGAATGGCGGAATCAGGCCCATGTCGTCCCCTATCTCCCTGTGTGTCCAAAGCCCTGATCGGCGGCCGGCTAGTACTCTTGCCCGCGCTCACATACGTGCACGTTACCCCGGCAACGGGCTATTGACCAATGAGAAGCGAGAAAAGTGTTACGTCACTGCGATTTTTCATATACCTGTGCCCCCCGGACGTGACGTAGTGTGCTCGCGCGCGTGCAGGGTCTCTGCGATCGAAAAAGAGCGCTAGCAGCGCGCCACTCGACGCCGCAATTGTCAAAAGCGGCGTGTTAGTATGCTTTATTATGAATGATGTGTGTAAAAGTGAGTTTTTATGTTGTTTATTTGGAGGAAATAGTTGGAATAAATTAAGTTATTTTTATTTCTGTTGGTTGGAGTTTTTATTCAAAAGATTTCGGTCTATACCATTGATATTTACTGAAAATACCTTCGCTTGAATAAATTGCAGATATTTGGCAACTGAAGTGTTAGGTAAGCCTAAATGATATGTAAAAAGGTAAGAGACACCCTGATTATCATTTGAGAAACGAAAATATATGAATTTTCCTTATAAGACTCGCTCAATATGCTACTCCGCGGTTTATGCCCCGAGGGTGTCCGAGGGTTCCCGTTAGTTTGCCGTTGGCGCTCGGCTCGCGCGCGAGCCGACGTCACCGCCTGTGACGTTGGCTCGCGAAATACGTCATACCCTGCACACAAAATAGCCGGCTGCCGAACAGCGCTCAAGTCAGGGGGGTTCGCTCCCGTGCCTTCAGCATTACGAAAAATGGCAACAGCCCGTGAGCAGCATCAGCGCTCACGCACATGTTCAAGGAAAACGACATGTAATGGACTGCTAACGACGGCCCTCTCCACCAATCAGCGCTCGGCATCTCGAGCGCTGATTGGCTGGTAGCAAACGCGTCATATGTGGGTCTCATTTTTTGCGATCAGTGAACGCGTTATTTAATACACAGTGGCCTATGGATGGCCTTGGGCCTATGGAGAATGGCACGCGGAGCTGAAGGTCAGTGTTTTATTGCTTCGTACATGCGAATGGGGGTAGTTGAGTGGCATTTGACACCATTTTCGAAATCTACAGTGAATTTCTGATCGACTCATGTATATATTTTTATGAATTTGACAGTATTAGTGCTACATAGTCGGTGTTTTATGTTGGTGTTGTTTCTCTCGACCTTTGTCTTGGACTCTTATCCTATCTTTTCTCGAAAATGCTTGCCATAACCAGGTAAGTATCTGTATAAAGGGAATATGTGTTGAATATGAGGAGAAGGTAGTAATGACCATTCTGCCTATCAAACTGCCAGAAGGTGTGCTTGTAAGGTGATTGAAACTGCAATACAGGTTGCAGATGTGGGTTTGACATTAGCATTGTTGTTGTAACCCCACTTGCTCTAATAAAATGGCAACATGGGGTTATGTACCCACTATTGCACAGCCTGGTATCAAGCTGGTTGATATGTGGAGGATAATGAAAGCATAACAACTTTTCTTTAGTGAATAGGAGCGTTGCGTCTTGTGACTTATGTCAAGTCATTTCAAATGAAATGATTGTGATTGTAACTTTTACTTCAATTATTATTATTGCTAGTTTTGACCTTTTTAATCATCAAGTTTTATGTGTACCAATTTCATATGCCTGTGTAATGTCTGTGCGGCTTTGTGCAGTGAGCGTATCTTGAAACAAACCAATTTATTTTGTACCTTTTTTTACTTCAACAAATGTATGTCAAAGGACAAAAATGTCATGTCTATTATCATTGACACTACTACAGCTAACTTTGCCTATATTCCTATCTTTCAGAGGCATTCATCTGCTTTCCAGTGCAGTACCTAGGAGGCTGCAACTGAAACTCGCACAAAGGCAACCAAGTGTCACTTCATCAGCCTACAGTAACAGCCCATCTGTAATCACGATATGGGTGAAGTGGCATAGAAGAACAACCAGTAAACATGAAAAGATGTATTTTGTTTTGAACTATTTCTTAGCATAACTGAACAGCAAAGTGCACACTTACTGCTTTTTATGTATGCCCTGTGTGCACTGTGCAGTTTTGAATTATTTTAACTATGAAATGCTTTTGCTAACTACTCTCTTTACATAAGCTTCCTTTGTCATGCCTGTGTAATTTTGAGTTTACATGCATGATGTAGGCATGTTAGCATGTATTTCCCTTGGCTTCATAAAACTACTTCCAAGCATTTGTTATGGACATTGGTGCTACCTTTATATGATGCTTCAGATGTGTCCAGTAGTTGATGAAGGGAGAAGAGTAGTAGGACAGCTGATAGGCTGATAGCTATTACCAAAAATATGTGCTTGTCTGCACTTCGGGCTGTTCCATCATATGCAACCTCTATTTACTTCCTTGCGTAAGAAACACCCCATCTTTTGTTTCTTTCCTGTGCGCCCATTGTTTCCGTGGTGCTATAAACGTCAAGTTTGAAGTTGGTATCCAAGTGAGCAAAATTTGCATTATTTCAGGCCGTCTTGAATCATTCGTCTTGAATTATATCCCTAACTGACATCCTGTTATTTGTCCTGCAATGTCTGTGCCTGTGTCCGCCCTTACCTCCGGCTCCAGCCTCCAACCAGGCCTGCTGAGCTCTGTCGCCGGCGCGGTGTGTCGCACTCGCAACGTGCTGTTTCTCCACTCCACCCGACAGCTGCTAGGAATCATCCTGTGCCATGCGCCATGCGACACAGCAATTGTAAGCTGCAGGTCACATTCGGAATGATTGGCTCCGCGTATGTGCATCCGGCCGGGTGCTAGTCGATATCAGGGACGTGGGTCGGACTGTTGTGGCGGCGTGCACTGTGTTGGTTGAAGTTGTTGTATTTCTGTTAGTGAAAAGCATTAATACATAACCGTGGCCGCAGCCCAATGTTATTGTGGATTTCAGAGGGAGTGGCCAGTCAGGAGGGCCCCATGTGGGTATAGACCCAGTGTCCAGTGGGATTGGCTAAGATTTCCGGCGATTGATAAACGCTTCTATGATAGTAAACCTATTGAGTTATGAGAGGTCACGTGAGGGCCCTGACCTTACTAAACTCTTGTGAAAACATGACACATACGAACGGTAAGAAACCGACAGCTCTTCTTTCTGCCAAGTGTCATCTTTCTATGAAGGATTTCTTGGCACTGAGTGTCCAGAAATTGCGTTGCTTTTGGACTGTGTAGAGGCTCACGAGCGATAACATAGGTCAACAACCTGACGTTCCTTAAATATGCGACTTGTACCAGAAGATCCAGCTTGATCAAAAGATTGTACATGTCAAATTTCAGCTCTTAAGCTCAAAAGAATTTTGAGTTATCGTAAAAACCGTCAGTGTGGCACCGTATCGCCTCCCCGCGCGGTCGGAAGGTAAAAGTTCGCCGGCTTTGACTAAACAAATAGTCGTCGTATCGCAAATTCATTGACGGCGTTCGAAGCGTCGTTCAATTTACTTTCGAAACATATCCTAACCAGGGATGCGGAGCCGGAGCCGGAGTCGGAGCCGGAGCCGCCGGAGCCGGCATATTTTGCCCGGAGCCGGAGCCGGAGCCGGAGCCGTGAAACAATATAGCCCGGAGCCGGAGCCGGAGCCGGAGCCGCCAAAAAAGGGGGCGACTCCGGCTCCTTTTTATTTTTTGAAGAGGAAAAAAATAATTGACCTAGTTCGGTTTGACAGTACAAGGCAGTAAAACATATCGTACTATTGGTCTCAATATAAGTGCCCAGGCGACTTGTAGTTTTGATGCGGTGAATACCCTCACCCTCGCCACAATGCGAGTGGGGGTGGCGCTGGCTGGGAGGAGGGGTGCACTCGGCCCGAGTTGTGGCGAGGGTAAGGGTATTCACCGCATCAAAACTACAGGTCGCCTGGGCCCTTATCTTGAGACCAATAGTACGTCATGGGCCATCAAGTGAATGAAAAAGCCGAATATCCCCAGTATCCCACAGTACGCAATCAACTTCCTGTCTGCTCCTCCCCCCCTCACGTCTACTGCATCCCCAGAACATGAGGACCGGTCATCAGGTGACGGCCATTGTTTTGAAGCCAGTGCAGTGGACTGCGACTCCCAGCACCGTCTCTTCCCACCCCCACCCGCACCCTCCACCCCCCAATGCAGCCGAGACGGGTGTCAGCCTACGATGGTTCAGTGAACTCCGATTCGCGGCGACTGCGTTTCCAATGCCATCGCTTCCTAGTCCTTTGTTCTGCCAGTTCTCTCCGAGGTGCGTTTGCGCGGGGACGCGGTGAGCCGGTCATGGCAAGAGTATAGGTAACGCGTATAACCAATCCAATTTTTCTTCCACCCGTATTTAATTGATTGCATAGGGGATGTACTGAGTCGGAGCCGGAGCCGCCGGAGCCGGAGCCGCCGGAGCCGGACCATTTTACTCGGAGCCGGAGCCGGAGCCGGAGCCGCCATAACATTTCACCCGGAGCCGGAGCCGGAGCCGGAGCCGATTTTTTTCTCCGGAGCCGGAGCCGGAGCCGGAGCCGTTTGAAATTTCCACGGCTCCGCATCCCTGATCCTAACATTAACATTTATCTGCCTAGCGCAATCTCCAACAAGCAAAAGTTCCGTGCATGCATCCTCATACAGTGTTAGCGGCCGCCGGCCGCCGGCCGCTGACCCACATTCGCGTCATCAGGGAATGCCGCAACTAATTTATTGTTTCCAACTTTTTTCCCGGAGCGTTCTACCTGGTTTATATAGCCTTGGTCCAAGTGCACAGATGACGTCACACGAAGGGGCGGAGTCGGGGGCGGAGCCTAGCGCAACGGCCGCCATATTTGAATTTGTTTTATAAGAATGTAATATATATTTTGGCTTTCAGTCAATTGTTATCGATAGTTTTGTGAACGGTTAGCTGTAATATAAGGGATTTTTAAAGAAAAAACACATATTCTGCTTGCAATTTCGATTTGAGTCCGACCCGCGCCTAGATTCGAGCGCACGACCTTTGGATCTCGGTGCAAGCATCCTAACCACTACACTACCGCGGCAGCGCAGCGGCCGGCGGAAGGGAGGCTGCGGAGGCATGGGGGCTATTTTACGCATTTTCGGAAAAACTAATGGGTTTAGTGAAAAACTGCTCTTAGATAATTCAAAGAAAAATGTCTCGTCTTTCCGATGATGCACTTAGTTTTGTGCTAGCTCCAACAGAGTTTGTTCTACAGCGTTTCGAAAATCGCCTATTTACATGGGACTCAAACGGGGCTTCAAGACTTGCCCCCAGATGACGTCACAAGCTGACGTCACGATCAGGTAGAATCGCCGGACGACCCTACCTGGTATATAGGGCCTTGGGCGGAATGTCGTATGGAGCCCTAAAACGCAGCTCGAATTGAGCCCGAAAAGGAAGACGAACTGATGCCGCTTTCGGGGCTAATGTACTTTGAGCCCGAAAAGGGCGCCTAACTGATCCCGATTTTAAAATCATACAGATTTGAGCCCTGTTTTGGCACTCATATGAGCCCTTATTCAAAAATGTTCTCAAAGTGTTTTCTGAGTGTATCAGTCGATCCCCGTGCCAAGGGGAGATACCCAAAACCTCCAGACCATCATAACAAAAACACTATCATCCGCCACAGCTTAGGTTTTACCATGCTCTCCAGTCTCCATACCACCTCATGACACTAACCTGTTCGTTTTCGTTATTGAGCAGCGGCACGAGCATATCGACGATGCCGAGTCCGTTGAGCCGTTTGGTGTTGAGCGGGTCGACGGCGCACTTCCAGAGCGCTCCCGTGGCGGAGATGGTGATGGAGAGGTCCTGCTTGGCGGCCGGCAGCTGCAGCATCTGTGTCAGCCGCTCCAGGCCACCCAGCTCACGCACCATGCGCCGCACGTCGCGGTCCTCGGCGCACTGCCGGCCGGCACACATGGGGATGAGGGGAGTGGCAACATGCGAGAAGAGCCAGTGGGGCTTTAGATCGCCGGTTTAACGCAAAACTTTTTTTCGCGACAATTGCACCTCCAAATTTGCGAAGATTGAATGACGATTTGAAAAGTCGGTGAGAATAGAAAAAGGAAAACGTTTTATGACCACGTTTAACCAGCTAAGAATCATACCAAATGCAACCACCCGAATTGTGTGTTTATTTACGCTTTAGAGAGCGCCGACTTAATAAGTCCCGACTAGTCAGAAATGAGAAAACCTTCCGAGGCTAGGAGAAACGTGCCTGGAATATGGCGTAGGCGCAGTGAATCTGCAGCTTGATGTTGTCCTTGTGTAGATGGTCCAGCAGGTTACGGGTCATGCCCTCCTCGCGGATGGCCAGCCGGTAACTCTCCTGTGGAAGCAGTAGGCGCTGGTCATCAACAGAGCTCGGGATGGTCGGGTACGGTGAACACCGCGGTCGGACAATTACTGTTGAGATTCACTGAGCGTCGCATATCACCTGCTGGGCTACAAAACATCCACATTCGACATGAATGATAGAGGACGTAAGCACGAAGCTTCATCTTGCTGCAATATATTGTCAAACGGCTCATATTGTCGTACAATTTGATGAAAACAAAAATACAGTAGTATCAAGAAGTCCTTTAATTGCGTCGGACATTCTGAAACCCATTTATATCTAACTGACAACAGTATTGCCAGCTCCAGTCCTACGCCTCCCGAGACCCGGGGCTGGTCCTTGACTCACCTCAGAAGCGCACATCTGAATGATGCCCATGACTGAGATGAGAAGTTCTGTGTGTACCGACTGCAGTAGCCGGGCCAGCAGGGTGATGCCGCCCGCCTGGCGGATACACTCCTTCACCTGAAACATATAACACCGGTCAGCAGCGTTACCACGCCCGCCATACACCGGTCAGCAGCGTTACACCGCCCGCCTGGCGGATACACTCCTTCACCTGAAAAGAGCACCAATATACCGCTCAGCAGGGTGAATATGCCGCCCGCCTGGCGGATACACTCCTTTACCTGAAACATGCACCGATATACCGCTCAGCAGGGTGTTACCGCCCGCCTGGCGGATGCACTCCTTCGCCTAAAGGTAAAGTGAAAACGGAGGTAAGGTAAAGTGCCAAAGATACATTGGAGCGGCAGTATGCTGAACAGGGTAAGCCTAATGTAAGCTGAATTGTAAGCCTAAATGCAGTGCGCTTCAGATCATGTGCCATAATATTTACAATTAATTATGCCGACTTGTTCATCGCTTATCGCTGACTTATTTTTGTTTATACTAAACTCTTCGAAGACCAGTTCAGTAGCATCCAAGCCACTGTCACGACGGGCCAAAATGAATGACCAAATGCAGCGCTGAGGCATACGCACCTTGCGCGCCTTGGCCAGGGACCAGAGCGCCAGTGCGCCGCCCAGCGCCACCTCGAGCTTCTCGCGCTGCTTGGTGGTCAGCTTCTCCATGGGCTCCATCAGGATCGTCTTGTCCACGTCCAGCAGGTCCACCTGACCGGTGTCCGACATCACACATCAGTTGAAAGGGGCAGTCAAGTACAAATAATCGCCTCGAGCCTGTGAACATGGCTGAATTGTGACGCTACACCAGATCCCTTGTAAAGTCTGACATCACCACAGGTCCGTCAAGCCAATAAGGCGACCAATAAGGCGTATCAGTATCAGTCACGCATAGCATACGGGCAAACAACGACTTATGTCCCTTGTATGACCATCCGAGAAAGATTCAATTAGACGATCGTGTATCTGTTACGGCCCGTTTAAAAACTCGGTCCGTATTGATACTGCCCGGGCCGTATCAATACTGACGGGGTCACCGGAGGGCCGAGTTCTCAAACCGGCCGTAACATATCCACACAATATATCGTAGTTAGTACAATGAGGTCCCCGATTTCAGGGCACCCCTCCCCAGGCACCCACCAGTTTGGGCACTCCGCCGCTCTTGCGGACGATGCGGCGCGCCCAGCGGAACTGGGCCACGTTGGCGATGGTCTCGGAAGCCAGCGCCTTCAGCTGGTTGGACGGACTGCTGAAGAGTGTGACGAGAGTCTCGAGGCCGCCCAGACTGGCGATAGAGCGGCGCACCTCCGGGTGACTGGAGATCACCTTCAGCACCTTCAGTGAGCCGATCTGCAGCGAAACAGACGGCGAATGATGATCCGATGATGATCAGAGAAAAGACGACCTCATGATCAGGGGAAATGGCGGAGCACACTCGTTTTACTGTCATCCTTAACAGCCATTATAACGAAACAGTCGGTTGCGATAGACGTTGGTATCGCTGTGACACCATCGCTCCGCCTCCCCAGCTCATGAAATACGAGCGGCTCTCGCCACAGTGAAGATACTGTTCCGCAATACACGCAAGTGCGGCGGGCCACAGCGCCTTGGCGGGCGGGCTTGGCCACAGCTAAATACGGCACTTGTAGTTCCCCACAGACCGGTCGGAGACATACGGTGGAATTGATGTCAATGACAGTGTACGATGAACTCGAGTTAATTTCCAATAGATTAGACAGCGTCTTTAGCGAATGCTTTCACACTGAAGATACCACTTGCTGACTGGTGTACTCACATAAATTGCACGGGAATCAGCTTTGTATGATTGTGTCGCGCCGAGCATAACGCGTGAAAATCGACACCATGTGAAGAAGGCAGGCAGCTCTGCCGTTATTTCTAGCTCAGAAGGACGGCAATTCCCCGAGGGCGACCCCACTTATCCCCAAACGTCACCTCACCTCCCTCCCACTCACCGCCCCAGGCCCATAGAATGGATCGATCAATACTGAAGCATAAGTCTAAAATAATAAGGACATGAAAATGTTACATAATGTTTGACAACGTTCTAACTAGGGCCTTGCAATAACCTTGCATGACATAGGTACTCGGTTGGTCGAACCTGGCTTTGAAGACTTTGGCACATATAAACGTCCGATAGACGATAACTTTGTACGATAACGGCTTTCAACGAGCGCTACCAGAATCAGACAGTCATGTGTCGTATCTACGGCACTCTCGAACCTCAATATACCCTGCTAAGCTCCCGAAAAGCCAGAGTGCTCATTGTCGGACCTTACACCGGACGTCGTTGGTCTCGAGGATGTTGAGCAGCACCTCGAGGCCGCCGACGTCTCGCAGGGCCAGCTGGCACACCTCCTGGTCGATGGGGTGGTCCCGCAGTGCGCACAGTGCGATCACGGTGGCCGTCTGGTTGCCCGCCTGTAACAGCAGACAGAATCGGCGTCATACGCGACCGGCGACCGTCAAACGACGCGGACCTTTCGACAGCGCGGACAAATACAAAATGCGCTGAACGTCACAATAAATATGTGCATTAGAATGCGCACAGAATAGGGATACGTGTGCTTGCATGTTATAAAATAAGCGCAACATTACAGAAACACCTCCACGCGAATACCATACCTTGAGGTATTTAACAAGCTTCTGAATTTGCCAGTAATCGGCCGGCAGGTCGGTGGCCGGGTCGTTGAAGCGGTCGTTGCTCTCCTCCTCCGAAGACGATTCTTCGCTCGACGAGGACACATTATCGGATGTTGTGACAGTTACCTTTTTGGTTGTTACTGTTTCCTTGTCTTTCCCGGTCATCGTTTTGAAATGCGATCGCTAAGCTGAAATGATATGTTGCACAGAACAAGGTAAATTACAAGAAACATTTAGGCTGGATACACTGTGGCGTAGCATAAAACTGTCCTATGGAACAAATTGAAAAATAAGACCGCAAGGACTCCATGCTTACATCGTAGCTACCGCCACTGTAAACAAACTGTAAATGACCGTCTTGTAAGCTGTAGCCGGCTATTTCAAGCTCAGGTTACGGTTTAGGTACCAAGTGTAATTCAGGTCCGTGTGATTCAATTTCAGGGCTTGAGTCTGGCCAGGACTACATACAATAAAACGGTAAATCACATAGCACAACTAAACCCTGAACCGCCGATTATTGACTGCTTGTAAAGCACTTATGACACGACCTTATCGCGGGCCTGGGAAGTGCCATTCAATCTCATGATCTCAATCTATATACTCTGATCTCAATCAGCTGTCAAGCAACCGCAACGATCATCGGTTGCTATGGAGATGAACACAAGGTAATATTTTTTACCGACTGGGAAATCACAAGACCCTGATCCCAGTTTTTATTTTTTTGACAAATATATATTGTACAAAAAAGTTCAGTAAGTGTAATAAGGTAACACAATTGAAGGAAATTGCTTTTCAATCTGTCAGTTCAACAGTCACCTTTTCTACATTTTCCAAAATCCTTCAAGAAAGCAAAACAAAGGATATGGAAGCTAAAGTTTGGAAGCATATTTGTCAGCTGTTGTAGACATTTACTGCTTCGCATTTGTCTACCATCGTAAAGTTATTTTTTTGCTGAAATAGGTCATTGGGTTAGTAGGAAAAATCGCAATATTTAATTATTCGGACTGCGATTCTTAAGTCTTTTGATGCTCACACCTGAGCCAGGCTGTTGCACTCTCGGTAATTCAAGTTCCTGCTTTGAACGGTGAGCTTGTTTTCTTCAGGGTTGGTATGAAAACAAAAGGGTAAAAAGCTCTAGCTCAACACAAACAACCTGAATTGAATTGATCTGAAAATGACGAGCTGGGGCCTCATGTCTATTGGTTTAGGCAAAAACAAAATCATTTTATTTTTACTTACATTTGGTGTTGAGTTTCCATGTAAATTGTAAAGCGAACGTGAAGAACAAATGTGGTCAGTTAAGGCCAGTAAGTATTCCGTGCATGATCATGCCTTTTGCTAAAAAGTTGAAATATAGTCCCACTTGTAAGTTGTGTTTTTCAATCTCAAGCACTGGACATCTTCCAAATAATTGCTGGCAACTCTTGATTGCCCAGTCAGCAGTCAACTTGCAAACTTGAACTACATACCAATTACCATTATGCTCCAGTCCAGAGTGACATTCACTGCGCAAATAGGCATGTTTGTTCACAAGGTGGTGACCTGAAAGCTTTTCGTGAAAAATGCTACAATCACATGGGTGAAAAATGATTTTCACCTACAGTGTGCATTTTTAACAGGTATTTCTTGTAGCATTTATGTTTGAATTTGTTGTGTCAGTAAAACACCATGGTAATTTGTATTGAATCACAGCACTGTTATTGAATTGTAATGTAATAAAGCCTTTACTGTAGGTACCTACTACCTAATATCTATGTTTTCTCCTTTGGAATATGGAAGTTTGTGTATTAGCTCCTTGTCCTTACTGATAATCAATTTCTAGAGTTAATTTAATTATGAGTTCATTGTTTTTATGCTTACTTGCTGGTAACTAGTTGTGCTCCTTAAATTTAAACTTTGTCAACCACAGTGTCCCAAAATTGAGTTTTGTCTTGGGTGTCAGAGGGGAAAATTACCCATAAAAAAGAGGGGAGAGAGTGAAAAACTGCTGATTCGATTAGATCCAAAAAAGAGTGAAAAACGACAAAAAACATGCATTTTATTCTAAGGTGTAGGAATGTAGGATGCTTGATGCTAAACCGGGCATCCACACAACTGCTCTTTCTATAGGTAAAAATCTAGGTTTTCTTGGTTGGGAGTGGAAAATTGTTCTTAAAAATTGGTGGTGAGAGTGGAAAATGAATTTCATTTGGATGTCGTTTCCCACCCAAATCGACAAACTTTGGGACATTGGTCAACCATAAGCATTTTTACATTTTAAAAATCAATTGAAATGTTGTTTATATTCGTCACTTTCACCTTTTAAGCTATCATTGCCTGCCTCATAGCTAGGATGGTTGGGCAAAAAATATTTGACTTTCTGTGGTGAAAGTCTCATGGGCCATTGGCTTTGGGCACCATTCTCTATAGTGCTCAATATATTAGACCACTGACAGAAGCTTATAGGAGCATCAAGCATGAGTTAGTTGAAGTGAGTTGAGTGGAATGGACTGTATCCAGCTTTGCCCAGCATGCTAAATTCTGGCATCCAAATTATTCTGATAACTCAGAACTATCTGACTATATCATAGAGGTCAGGTCAGTAGTCAGGGCCTGTGCAATAACTTCTGCTTAGCATGCAGTCTGGCCATTCAAACATAAGAGCTAAGTTTACAGAAATGGCAGCTGTTTTACAACTTTTTTTGCATAAATAGGCAAATGCATGAAAATTGGAGAAAGCATAATATACCAATGCAATACATGAAAGTCATTTCTTTATTTATCTTGAAGCAAGTCGCACAAAATAAGCTAGTCATTCCACATTGCTGTGCACACAACAATTTAACCTGCCAGACCTTTTATTCCTAGCCCCCACTGTCTCTAGTCACCCTCTAGCATCATGTGACCACACTCCACGCCTCCGTGAGCCCTTCTATTCGGTGACCACCGCCGTGCTGTACCGCCCAGCGCGACCTCTGAGGAGTGCTGAGTTCAGCAGTGACGCTGGCGCGGTGCTGGGTTGGCTGGCGGCGCCCGGCTGCAGTGGCGCCGCTGACACCGTGAGCAGGGCACGCTGCCGAGTGCTGAGTGCCAGGCGCAGTGAAGAAGGGTCATGAGAGGCGTGGAGAGGAGTGAATTGGAAGGCAATGTTTTTCGGACAATGTGTGGCCTAGGGATCAGGTTTCTGGCGGTAAAAGTGCTGATGTGAATTTTAAGGCCTCACGTCGGTGTGCATCGCGCAACGGGTTTTATCGCAGATGATGATAATGGTGCTTTCCGTGCTAATTTGTTCACTCTGATCTCTATTTTATCAACGTAAGTATCACCTGACCATTTTTCGTTCTTGGTTTCAGTGCGACTGGTGGCATCGCCTTTTTGCTCCTTCAAGAAGTCTGCCGATCTCGTCTAGCATCAGTCGTATTTCGGAGATCAGTTTGAACTACCAGACCCCGCACAGTCCGGCAGCCGACTGTCTTCCTCTCGTGGTTCCCTGAGAGCGCCGCCGGCCGGCTGCTGCGTCTCCCAGACCCGGCGCCATGGGCTCCCCGGCCACCTCGCTGCCCGACTCGCCACCGACCTCGTTCATGTCCGAGGATGGCGACAACAGCGACAGGAATGAGAGTGAGTTGAGATGTGTGCACAGGATAGGCCGTGAGGCGCAGGGCAGCGGGTGGGTGGCATAGGGCAATCTGCCGCCGTTTACTGAATGCTTTGTGCCTATGTAAGCTCCATTGTTAGAATAAAGATGTTTCTTTAGGCAGTTATTTAATATGTGAGTTAACGTTTCTCCTTTTGATTTGTATTTAGAGTACTCACAACTCACAAGTGTGAACTAAACCCTTGTATAAACCGCCTGTCTTTGTCGCCCTGACTGCGGAGCTTGGTGCCTCCCTGTGGTCACCTTCTAACCCCTACATCCCTCATGTAGCCGACGTCAGCTATTCACTTGACCTCTGCTCCCGCCCGCCCGTCCACTCTCACGTGGTCGCCTGACCTCTAACCTTCCCCTGGCAATCAACCGGGGTCACATTCTGATCTCTGCCCGGAGGCGACTGATAACTTCCTTTGGCCAACCTGACCCACAATCCTCTCCGTGCAGCTGACACCCGGCTATCACTTCTGACCGCTGCTCCCTGTCGCCGCCGCTCACCCTCCTCCCATTCCCCATGCAGTCTGCGCCGTCGCGTGCTGCCGCTCACCCTCTGACCCCCCCCTCCCCGGCAGGCGGTCTGTCTCCGTCCCCGGTCGCCGCTCACCCCCTGACCTCCCCTCCCCCCGCAGGCGGTCTCCCTCCGTCGCCGGCGGCCGCTGTGGTCACCATGGATGCCCAGCCGGTGACCTACTGCGAGCCCACCTTCTGGTGTTCGGTCAGCTACTACGAGCTGTCGAGCCGCGTCGGCGAGACGTTCCACGCGTCCCAGCCGAGCCTGACCGTGGACGGGTTCACGGACCCGAGCAGCTCGGACCGCTTCTGCCTGGGCCTGCTGAGCAACATCAACCGTAACCCGGTGGTGGAGCAGACGCGCCGCAACATCGGACACGGCGTCCGGTTCTACTATATCGGTGAGCGGGGTGGGTCGGGGGCAGGGCGTCCGCTTCTACTACACGGCGTCCGGTTCTACTATATCGGTGAGCGGGGTGGGACGGGGGTCAGGGTGTATTACATTGGTGAGCGGGGTGGAACGGGGGGTAGGGCGTCCGCTTCTACTACATTGGTGAGCGGGACAAAACGGCGGCGAGGGCGTGATCGGTGAGGGGGGGGGGGGCAGGTCGTCAGGTTCTATTACATCGGTGAGCGGGGTGGGTTGGGTCAGGGCGTCCGATTCTACTACACTGCGTCCGGTTCTACTACATTAGTGAGCGGGGTGGGACGGTCAGGGCGTCCGTTTCTACTGCATCGGTGAGCGGGGCGGGACGGCGGCTGCAGGGCGGATGGGAGCGACAGGGATCGGTTTCGGGGGGGGGGGGATGGAAGGACAATGTTGATTGATGAATTGGGACGTGTAGGAAGTAGGAATCGCTTGTAGTCACTTTTTTTGCTGCTCAATAGGGCTGTCCGTGTTTGACCAGCATTACTCTGTGTTCCAGGCGGTGAGGTGTTTGCCGAGTGTCTGAGCGAGTCGGCTATCTTTGTCCAGTCACCCAACTGCAATCACCGGTTTGGCTGGCACCCGGCCACCGTCTGTAAAATACCATCCAGTGAGTGAAGTTTGTTGCGGTTAGTAAATGGGCCTTACTGTCCAAAATTACTTAACTGATGTCAGCCTTCGTGCTGTAGGAAAGGAGGGGGCTATGAAGTGTTCTTTTATCTTTCGTCTTTTATTTCTTTCGTCCTTCATCAAGTATTTGTATTTTTCTGTTCTGCTGTTGAGCATTTGCGTTAGGTGGCACATTGACTCCCACGCCTACCCACAGGCCACAATCCACATGTTCTAAAACATTGTTCTTTCCTCCCCTTGCAGAATGCAACCTGAAGATCTTTAACAACCTCGAGTTCGCGGCGATGCTGGCTCAGTCGGTGAACCAGGGCTTCGAGGCCGTCTACAGCCTGACGCGCATGTGCACCATTCGGATCAGCTTCGTCAAGGGCTGGGGCGCCGAGTACCGGCGGCAGATCGTCACCTCGACGCCCTGCTGGATCGAGTTGCACCTGAACGGACCGCTCCAGTGGCTGGACCGGGTGCTCACGCAGATGGGCTCGCCACACATGCCCTGCTCCTCCATGTCGTAGGTGCGCGGTGGACCCTCGGAGAGACAGCGCGCCGAACGGTGTGAGACTGCGTGAGAAGTTTTATAGCTGTGTGAGTGGTTAATGTGCGCCGCCGCGGCGTGTGGCGGACGCTTGTGGCGCGCGGAGGACCATCTTGGTGCTCTGACGGAGTTGGCACGTATATACATGACGCTTCATCGAAGTTTGAACTATCCGTGGCGGCAGAGGTGGAGCATACATGAAGAGCATACATGAAGACATCGCCCGCCTGGTGTCCTCTGCTTGCCGCTGACATCCGAGATACTGTGACGTCACACCAGTCAGTGACGTCACCAAGCGCTGCGCTGCCAGTCCGCTGCCGTGAAGGTACGAACTACCGGGCGTGGAGGCGTCCCCTGACGCCAGCAGGCCCCTGAGTCAAGTCAAAAGGGTGATACGGGACGCTAACACACGGGACAGGCGGTGACGCTTTACGCTTTGTGAGGGTCGAACGGGGCTGCGGGCACACGGCTCTCTCTGAATGAGTCTCAGAAGACGGCGGTTTGAGGGTGGGGAAAGGGGAAGGGAAGGAGTGTGACACGGTCAAGTGTTCCTTTATCGTCCGGACCGGGCCCGCTTTATCGAAATGTACGTCTATTCGCTGCTTCCTTAGCGGCAGTAAGTCTTCTCAAAGCCCGGACCGCTGAACGTATCGGGACGGTACACCGTTCAGTTCTGTCTCCTGCCCCGCATTGCGTTGGCGTCTTCTCGGACCAGCTCAGGAGAAAGCTGTGGTGACCAGGGCTCCGCAACTGTCACCGCCGGGCGTGGCGGTTTGCTGAATACGGTCAACGCTAACCCGCAGGTGCTAGTGTAATGAATATCCGCGAATATTGACGGGCGGACCCGTCACCATTTGATTGTATATTTTGTAAGGTGACCCTCTGTTAGTCCCTTTTATGCCCAGGTCGGGACTAGCCGATGAGTTTCAGTAAACTGTGAACTAAGGCGATCTGACCCTCTTCCTCCCTCTGATGCTCGCTGCTTTGACAGCGTTGACAAGTGAGTCAAAATGGTTTTGGCTTCAGAGCTGCTGCTGCAGCCGGTACCTAGCTCTCGTTTAGGACACGATGTGCGCAGTCAGTTGGCAATCATGTTCTGAGTGTGATGTTGACGATGCTTTGACTGACAGCGGGACGCCGAAAGCATGCTTTACCCGCTGCGTCAGTCTGGCGGAACCTAACAATACGTACTGTGTTCGACGCGAGTCTGACTGTCAAACAATTTTACTGGGACGAAGAGTCTGCTTTCTGTGAGGATTTTAAACAACATCTGTGTACCTGAGAAATTTATTAGAAGTCCCGTCGCGAGCGTACTATAGTGGCGATACGCTACTGCGAATAAACTATTTGTATATGCTGCTTGTGTGTCGTTGCGAATGGGAGGGGCTGAACTCACGTAAGGGTAGAGGAGGCCAAGGTTCTGGAGGAGGCCAAGTAAGGAGGGCCGACTGCAGGCCTGTAGGAAACATCTCGTGAAGAAGGAATGGGTCGTGGTGTGTTGCAAGCATATGGTTGACGAGATTGGAAGTGATTGGCGACCATTCAGTTTGTTTACCACAGTCGATTGACAATTGCGTTTTGGAATTGTCAGAAGACCAGCCAGCAAACAATTTCGGAAACGCATCCAGTGGAATTTGCTGTATGTCTACCTAGCGGTTAGAAGGTGAAACAATCAGTTGCCACCTCCGTCGATAGGTGGCAGCACAAAGCAGTTCATGACCCAACTTCAAGCAAACTTCAAGGCCATGCGCCCTATCAGGCGCTCGCCGGCCCAAGATACCTATAAGAAACAGGTAGGTCCGATGTTTTGAGTAAAGCCCAGTAAAGCCCTGGTGACGTCACTGACATTTCTTATATGGAGAATTTCGCCCATAAGGAAAATATTTTACATACGGAAATTTGTATTTCATTAGGAAAAAATACATTCTTTCAATTTCATCATGAAACTTATATAATTTAATTAAAAAACTTGAAATCCTTTGAGTGCTTGTCCCAACCCCTGCTATACCTTTGGTCACGTGACTTCCATGATAAACTTTGCGTTTTGCAATGTTATGACTTAAACAGAAGCAATAAATGTTACAAGCGTATTATTTATGATGTTTTAGGCAGCAATCGTGTAATAACATCCTTGAATTATATACATTCTGCTTAAAGGGACCCTCCCACCTTCAAAAAAGTTAATGAATTGGCATAAAAGTGATGTAGCGTGAATCACAAAGAGCGAAAATGAACATCTACCAAATTTTACCGGAAAATATTCAACCGTTTTCGAGATATAAGACTTTTATTTTTGTTTACTTTTTGGGAACTCCGCTGTTTCTATGACGTCACATAAAGGTTTTCTTTACGTCGGCATTTGGAAGCAATAATTTGGTATCAAAGTGCGACAAATATTGCGCGAATGATGCGTTTATCTTATCAAGGTCAATATATGATGGCCAACAAAGGATTCCAGGACAATTCTTCTTATGGCATTTTTTCGTATCGCAATTCTTCGTCTGCAAATCTTCGTCAGGGCATTTATTCGTATCGCATTACTTTGTCTCGCATCAGTGTATATGAAAATCGGCTCGCATTTCTTCTTCAACGCAAATATATGCAAGAGTAAGCATTGATGGACAAATAAATGCACCGACGAAGATTTGTAGACGAAGAAATGCGGACGAAGAAATGTCATGCGAGGATTCGTTCGGGTACCATGACATTTATGTGATTTCAAAGTCAAGGTTCACAGCTGATCTGCAAAATCAAGCCAAGAATCCAAACTATCGAAAAACTATAAATATTTGTTTGTCTGTCACAGAGGTCTCAAGCAATATAAGGTTGACATATGTTGAATCAAAAATCTACTGCCACAACTCACATCTCCTGCCTTAGTTTATCATTGTTGTTTTAACTTGCTTTCAAGAGAAACAGAAGCCAGTATCTGATATCACTTCAGATGATTGTTTCAAGATCTGAGTTCAAATGGAATTAAAAGCAAGATCAAGATGAAACAGGGATTATTGCTGTTAAAGTAGTTTGGCCATGATACAACAGGCACATAAATCATTAGCCAAATCAAATACTGGTTGGTTTGTCAAGATGTTTGTTGTCTGTCGTCTGTCGAGCTGCTATGAACACTGAACGCTCTCACTCTTACTTTAAAGAGAGTAGTTTAAGTTGAATGGTAGTGAGCTGTAATTAGACAAAGCAGCTATTCAGTGCTCACATCAAGCCAGGCTAGGAAATGGCATCAACTGTGGTGGGAGGAAGCAGGTTCGGCAGGCCTATGTTGTAAACTTCTGTTGTGTCTTGTGTTTGATCAACTGATGTTTTCTGCTCTGTTTTGTGCAGTGATAGTAGCAGGTAACTGCATGCTTGTCAAATTATGTGAATAAACGAATTCATAACATTGCATTTTTCTCTCAATGCAAGGAACAAGTAAGATGTAGAAAATGTAATAGAGGGCTCTTACCTGGTACTCTTACCTGGTGGGGCTCCTTCTGCTTCGCAGCCGGTAGTAAGGACTGGAGCAGGAGGAACCCGGATAGGATCAGGACACGCCAGTCACAGTCTCCCCACGATGATGTCCTGTAGATATGGCCAGATGACTGGAGAGTGTGTGTCCTCGTGGCATATGCCATTGGAAAACAACACTTATCGGTATGTTTGCACAAATATCGCGAGTCAGATGTAGTCGTACAATGTGTTACCTAGTGCCTGTGCGAGAAGTCGTTTGAAAGACGACAGATCTGAAGCGGCCACCACGGCCTCTGGCAAACTATTCCAGATAGCCACCCGACGATGCGAAAACGAGCGCTGCCGCACGTTCGAAACAGCACGTGCTACATGCAGCTTGAAGCAGTGACCACGAGTTCCACCTCGGGGAGGCTGATGGAAAATGTCCTCAGGGGTTATTGTGCTCTTCCCATGGAAAATCTTCCAGTACTGTATCAGATCGGCGCGAATTAGTCGGCCTTGCACAGAGAAAAGGTCAAGTTCCTTCAGCCTCTCCGCATAAGTCATGTCATGCATCCCTTCAATGTGTTTTGTCCATCTGCGCTGTACCCTTTCTAGTTTACGCACATCCTCAGCATATTCGGTGTACCACAGACAAGACGCATACTCAAGCACAGGCCTTACATGCGTCCTGAGAAGGAACAACATGAATGCGGGTGATCGACAAACTGTAGCCTTTTTAAAATTGTGACACAGTCCACCGGCCTTATGCACTACAGTGGCTATATGTAGATGAAATTTTAACGAATCATCGACCAACACTCCTAGGTCACGCTGCGAGTGATGGATCGGAAGTGGTGTACCGTCTAACGTGTACAACGGCTGAGATTGGCTACAGAACTTCCGGGAAAATCTCAACACCGCACACTTAGCCTTGTTCATGCGCAAGCCCCAGGACAGAGAGGTCTTATACAGCACGTCAATATCTTGTTGCAGTCTGGCTGCATTGCTGATTTCATGCACTTTATCAGAGCTTTATTTAGAATTGCTTTCCTGAAAGCTACACACAGGCCACAGCACTGAAATTCACAATGTCATAGCTTTTGGCAGAAAAAAAAGAAAAGACTTGCCTAGGTAAAATTGGCTGAAAGTATGGCAGAGCAGGTCTTGATGCGTATGCCCATCCGTGTGCTTGCCGAAGCCGAACTGACTGCAACACATTAACTCTGACCCACCATGGTGGCTGGCATATCCTGAACTTTCACCACTCTAAACAAGACAACTTTCAGCCCTCAGCATTGTATTAAAACACTGTACATGGCAGTTGACACTCAAAATTTGTTTCAGTGCCATCCACGGACAACATCAGTCGCCATTCACCAGGCCAGTAAAAACAGAATAGATAATAGCTTCAAACCCATGTAGTCAGAGTTACTAGGTCTGCACCTCAAAACAAAATCCAGGTGACATTCACCACGCCAGTAAAAAAACAGGTACCTAGGTACTTAGGTAACGTAACAGCTTCAAATCTGGTAACATGTTGGTCGGACGTAACACTACCATATGTACAGTCTGTCTTAAAAGTACCGCGCAAAGTGGCGGTGGATCCATCGAGCCTGACTGAGGAAGGGCCTGCTAAATTTGGGTCACCGAAGCAATGGACATCCTCGTCCATTCCCCAGCTCAATTGGTTCGGTGACTTTCAAATTAAAGCAGACCTTTCTCGGTCAGGCTTGATGGATCCACCGCCACTTTGCGCGGTACTTTTAAGACAGACTGTACATGGAATAATATGATACCAAACAATAGTGCAACCATTCTGGACAACAAAAGTGTATGATAAAATTAATTTAGAATACTTTGGCAGCATGATTTACGAGCACAGGCAGGTGTTACCTACCAGCCTTCTCAATGCTCGTAAAACCAACATTGTAGTTTTGATTTTACCTTACATGATAACACACTTGGCTGCAATGGCACATTTAATTTAACACTGTGAAAAGACCAGTTATAACCACTTCACAAGCACAATTGCACCTCATGCCGACATCCTTTTCCAAAGACAGTCAGCAGCGTCTTTCGTCAAAACTGGAAGATCAATCCCCTTTCAACTGTTAACATCAAAAATATTTCTTCATGGTGTGATCTCCTATGGAAACCTTGCGGGAAAAGAATTAATGTCAATTGTCAGCTCTTCAAATTTCTTTGGACTTAAACTTGCAGTACCATATCCAGTTTGCTTTGATATTTTGTTTTTCATTCCATGTTGAAGTTGAACACCAAGCTCCAGATATAGCAGGCAGCTTGATCATCTTCGGCCTTGGTATAATATCAGTCCAAGTTCCAGTGGTGGGTATCATCTAATATTCAAATTAAAATGAAAAGCAATAGGCTTTCTCAGCGCCGACGACGGATTTCACGATGATAAAAAAGGGAGCTCAAGGTCAGCAAAACTCGGGTTCAAGGAATGGCGGGCGTTGAAATGACTGCTGACGTCATCAACAAACCGCTAATGGTTAAGAGATAGGGACTAAGCTGGTCCCACCCTGCAAGTAAAGGGAAGAAATTTCTTGAACACCATAAAGCTGCGGGGGTTGCGACCAGGATAAATGGTGGTTTCTGAGCCTGGCCGCAAACTTGGCTATCTCAACTCAAAACTAATGTTAAGGTGGGATGGTCCCTTTAAAAGAGGTCACGTGATGTTACCAGATTGTGCTCGGACAGCATCTTCTTGAACTTCGATTTTGAGTACTTTTTACCTTCATTGAGTCCTAATAACGGACGTTTTTAGTTATAAAATGAAGCAATGAATCTATTGAGGGCAAAATTTAATCATTTTTGCACTTTCAAGCCGGGCTATCCTGGCATGAACTTCGGCCGGTTTGTGTGTGAAGCCTATGGTGAAGGGAAAACTTCACGCCCGGCTGACGTCACAGACCTCGGCTACCAAATCGTGTCCGGTGGGGGTCGCGCCGGCCGGCGTCTCTCGGTCAGCCGCGTCCTCCGGAACAGGTGGCCGCGGAAATTACTTTCTAACTTCCTAGTCCTTTTAGTAATTGTTAAGTTCCGCGTGGTTATTTTTACACTTCGATACAAATAGCTTTTGAATTACCAACTGCAATAATGACAGAATATCACAAGCCTGAACTGAAGGTCCTTCAGGAGCTGAAGGATATCGCCCACAAGCTGAGGATCCACAGCATTGAGTCGACATCTGCGAGCAACTCAGGGTATGTAAATGGATGTCCTCTATGTTTTAGTTGCATTGAATAATGTTGTTGCATGCTTGTCACAGTGCAAGCATCACAATCACATGAATCTCAATCTATTGCTTGTATCAGTATCATTAGTTGTGCATGCGGATCAGGATAGTGTGTGCCCACTGGTGCTACTTTGAGTTCATCTTTGATTTCAATATTGATTTGGACTGTGAAATTGAGAGCCTGTGAGACCAAATTATTGTATTTTTAAGTGACTTCAGCATCCTTTTTTCCAGATTGGATCCTGACCAACACATGTGAGTCCTTTTCCTCTTCCTCTCCTCACCTCATCCATGGTAAGTTGAAACATTTGTCATCCAATGTGCATGTGTCAAAGTACCTGAAACATTCTCACCTTTTTCTATGCTATATAATGGGACGCCGGTGAAAACAGGGCGCCGGAGGGCATATTAGTCACGTGACATTCGGAACTTCTCCCCCTTCCGTGGGCCTTCTACATGCCAAATGTCACGTGTGAATTTCACGAACCTTGATCAAATCGCCCCAGGCGCCCTGTTTTCACCGTCGTCCATATAATGTCATAGTGACATGCCAGCGATATGGTGACATGAGTGCCCGAAATAATGATGCTACATGTCCTTGGCTATGGTAACCAGAGAAGTCTGGACACTCATGATCAGTGTGACTGAAATTTCCCGTGTTCATGTCCATCATGCTTCTTTGCTTTTTATGCATGAAATTCAGTGCTGTGTGTTATCATCAATGGTTTCATCTGAGCAGATAAGTAGGGCCAAGCTGTGCATCTGGTTCACATGTGATTAGGAATCAACTAGCTAGTGTTTAAATGGTTGCATACCCCTTCAGGTATGGTGATACCCAGTCATCAATTATGCCTACTTACAGTCACAACTCACATCTTCTTCTCGATGGTCAATTAATATGTCGCTACCAGCGATATGTCTCAGGCTCGCACATTATCGGTATGTCTCGGCATTATCTCCACGTTTGCTAATCTCGGAAGTTTTGGCGTTCTGTGATATCAGCGGGTTGCCGCGAGGTTGCAGTCTTCTTCAGGCGAACGCTCGCTACCATGATCCACCCTGCAACAAAAGTTTCGATCGAGTGCGGGCCATTATTCGGTAAATTGACC